>NC_088714.1:20907222-21254722 GCF_963576615.1 Watersipora subatra | reverse complement strand
ATACCTGTTGCCATGTGCCAAAGCTTGAGCACTTACAAGAGCAGGTAAGGATGAGTTTCTGCAAAAGAAATAACTTACCAAATGAGATGCTTTGTTTATATATAATTGACAAGTGTATAAACTTGGCACTCCTTTAGATAAAGCATTGCGATTAATCACAATTTACCTTAGGTCAGAAGCAGATGCTGATCTGAGAGGGGCTGCATAGTCTGCCCTAAAATTTAAACGAACAAGAAAATTTTTAGCCCTATAAAAACATGTTTTGTAATCAGTATCAGCCTGTACGCTAACTTCCTTATACCAAATTAAAGCTGGCTCCTAGCAAGAAGAATGCATTATAAATTTCAATTGATTATTAGCTAATCGATTTAGTTTCGCAAATGCGTGAAGAATTCCATGAGTCATTTCAAAAAATTAAGCTAGGCAAATAGAAATCAATTCAATCTAGTGGTATGCCTTTAGTGTTCGCGTTGGTAAACAATGTTCTGCATAGCCAAGAGCACCTGTATCTCTCAAATCCCTCTAAGGGGTTTCTTTCGGCAATAGCCTTTTGGATGTCCGCCTAGCTCTTTCCTACTGGTGCTTCTTCATCTTCATTGACTGATTCCAAGATAGACTCTCTGCCAAACATTATTTCAAATATTGTACCACAAATCAATTTGCTACCTTTGCAAATCAGTTAAATGATATAACTAGAGAGCTGATTGAAATCAGATCATCTTGTTTAGAACTTGTTTACTTGCTACACTGATGTATATTTACTGCGGTTGTAAAAACTAGAACTTAAAAAGAGTCAGTCACAAAATTATCAAACAAAATGGTCAACCATTTTTTAAAGAATGCTTTATACAGCGTGAAATGTATGCAATTGAGAATGCGATTTTGTTGTTAGGAAGTTGATTGCTTTATTTGTTAATGATTATTTATTGTTGTTGTATTGATCAATCGGCATATACTAAGCTGTTACTTTCAACTGATTTTGTTCTAGTTCCTATGTGCTTCATTCACAATAATGTTCCCTCATTATATCTCCAAACTTAGTTAGTTTTATCTGCTTTTAGAGAGTGGTTGTCTTGATCTGCCAGTGCGATCTGCCGCATGCGCTGATCGCTTTCTCACCCAAGGATTGTCGTCAAAGTCAATCGAGTCTGGTTGAGGTCTACTACATACATTTGTCGTTTTTTCTGAATGACTAGTAGCACTACGAGATTCATCTACAGACCTGTAATATAGATATAGCCCAATAAGTTAGGTCTTATACAGCCACTGCTTTCCTTTTTAGTGTGAGCTAGCTGAATGCCTGGTGTTGCACAGGTAATATAATTATTACCTAATGAATTTAAGTAACTTACCTAGAAAACTAGTTCTTTATTAAAATTTTTACTAAAACAATACCCAAGTGTTAGGCAAGCTCAACAATCAACATGTGTAACAATCTACAGCGCTAGTTATTAACTCCAAGCAAGTGCTTCAAAGGTGAGTATCTTAACCAATGTAATGACTATTAACCCAATGAATTCATTGTATTCTGTGTGGCTTAATGGTTAAGTTTGCTGTCTCTAGATCTAGAGATCCTGAGATCAATTCCAGTGCTGTGTGAATTTTTCATTGCTAGATTTTAATTGCTATACCTGGGCACAAAAAAAACAAACACACAGATTTGTATACATAGATGTACCGCAGTGGATTTTGTACATAACAAGGTAGTTTTGTTTTAGTTGAATTGTAAAGCAATAATTGTATATCTATGTAGCATAGTAGTTTCATTTTAGTTTAAATACACAGCAGTAGTTTTTTTATGTAACATAGAAGTTTCATTTTAGTTTAAATACACAGCAGTGGATTTTGTTTATGTAACATGGCAGTTTCATTTGAGTTTAAATGAACATCAGTAGCTCATTTTCTGCATAACATAGTAGTTTCATTTTACTCTAAATGCATAGTAATACTGTAATCACTCAAGTATGATACTCTCCACAAATAAAAAAACTGTTTTTTGACATAATGTACAACATAAGGTATAACACTTGTGTACAGAAATATAAACCAACATTATCTTACTGCTTACTTTCTCAGAATTTTCTTGATTAATTCAATTACAATTTTAAATGCTTTATAATAGTTTGTTATTTTCTGTCAGCTATTATGAAATTCAGAAAAAAGAACACCAACATACCCTTGTTGACCGCCCTGAATTTCTTTTCGCCCATGCAGACTATGTTTGCTTTCATCTTTATTCTTACGGCTGCGGTGCTTTCCAGGTTTGCCAAGGTTACCGGCACTGTCTTCACTAAAAAAAGTATGACAGTTGAGAGATTTTTTTAAAAACCGAAACTGTTACCAGTAGGAATGCTACAATGATAGACGTTACTTTCAATATTACAGTTGAAAGATTTTTTAAAAGCCAAAACTATTGCTTTTAAGAGTGCTACAATAATAGATGGTACTTTCACTAGCGCATGAATTAATAGTAGCATATCAGAACTACTAGATTCCTTAATATAGATAGCGACATTCTCGTCATCTAACTATTACACAAGCCATCTCTTCAGCCAGTTTACTTGATTTTGATTTTTACAATGGTTGATAAAGAGAACTTCTGTCTTACTGTTTTGTTACGGTAAACTATAATGTAGCACAGTGAATTAAAAAAGTTAAGATGTTTTGAAAGGAAATGGTTATTACAAGTTAATAAAACACCCATGGTGTAAATATGCATGGCACTTCTCAAAATTATCTCACTAATTAGTATATCAGGTCAGCCTTACATTAATTACCCAGAATTCTTAGACTAATAATAACACACTGAACGAGCTCCTAGTCTATAGTCTATGTAAATATTCATGTATCTATGCTATCTACTTTTTCCATCTTCTATGAACATAAATATCAATGTTTATATATTGTTTGTTGGTCTGTTGTTCATGAATTCAGCTATAGTGATTAAAATCTAGCAATAAAAAATCTGCTTCACAGAGGATTTGATCCTGAAACCTCTAGATCTGAATATCAGTGATCTATATCATTACAGTACAATCATTCAACTGACTGTAACCATGAATGATTGTGATGAAATTTATTAGATCGATTAAAATACTCAAGGTTAAAGCGCTTGGGGTTATTAACTAGCGCAGTTGATCGTACGCATAATGTAATGATTATTATGCTGGCTCCAAACACTGGTTTAGTAAAGATTTAGGCTACTAGCTACTAGCTAGCGAGTTAAGCCACTCAATTTGATTGGGTAATTATTTTATTACCCGTGCAAAGGCATTTGGCTAGTATACGTATATATTCAATGATCAGCCTTTTTATGTCAGAATGTCCAACTTATAAAACATAATATTCTTAAAAACATTTCTGTAGTACATCAGCTTGTTTTAAATTCTCTTGCATTTGGTAATAAGACAAGCTCATGAGGTGAATACTTTTAATTTGTTTAAATTAGCTACAGAAACTTTATGATGAGTATTCAGGCCCCAGGCTAAGGCTGGTTATAAGACCTTTCAACTTGTATATACATTGTACTGACCTTTATATTTCAAATCTATATAATTGGTTAACACCATTGAGTTGTTTAAATCACATAAAATTAACATATCATGATATACTACAATTTTAATAAACATTACAATTTCCAATGTTGTCTGTTACCTTCTTATTTCCTTTGAATTCTTTGTCTTGACCGACTGATTTCCCATTATTCAGTATGCTTATCCCATTCTATTTTTAGCCACGGTGGCATTAGTATACTATAAATACAAAAAGCAAAAGAAATATAAAATACATTATCTACCAAACATCAGCAATATCATATATGCACTTATATGCATATATAATTCGCTTACTATAGACCTACATAAAGTACTGTTCTCTGAAAAGACCAGCTATACTAACATTAATCATATTTTTTACTCTCTCAAGTTGTAGAAGATTTTAAAACTATTAAAAGATTTATATAAATCTTCCACACCATATAAAGCTTTCATATTTACAAAGCAGAGCAATTTTAAAAGTCGCATGTACTTACAGACTTGCTAGAAATATCTACTAGTGGTAACACGTTAAACATTCAGACTGCTATTCTTAAGTTACCGTAAATTAAGTTGTTAAGTTGTTGTAAAGACTCTGTTATCTACTAAGTTTAATTGCCTACCTGAGAACCTCCTTTAAAATGAACACACCCATTGCAAGTACTTTTTATATAACATTACTGGTTTTTTTGTCTGATATGGGAATTTTCCATGGAATCCCAAACGGAAGTTGACATCGTGGCCGGATATGACACAATTCAATTTAATAGAATTTCAAAAGTTTCACATGACACGCATTAAGCGCTTAATTGATTTGATTAAATGCATTTATTAAACTCATCAGCCTTTTTGTATTGAACATCTTACATACAATTTAACATCAATCAATAACCAAGCATGCATACTTTTTGACTTGTTCTAAAGCGTAGACTGATTTGGCTTTTTACTATTAAATTCTCAAATGACCTAATAAACTGCTTAAAAACGACTCAAACTCTCTAGTGGACATAAAAGCTTTATGGCAACTGAGTAATGATGAAACGTCACACCGCAATACAATGAGTTGAACTTTTTGCCAACAGTGAGTTGACGGCAGGAATAATTTTACATTCACAAACTTACGTACTTGTCTAAAAGAAGCAAATAAGAGGGAAAAATCTACGATACATTAGAAACACTCAACAAAGTCTTAATGTAGTAGATAGCATGGTATAACGATCTATAATATTTTTGCGACATGTTCACCTAACTGTAGTCTAAACTATTTAAAAAGGCTTTTCACAAGGGTTTAAAAAGTACAAAATTTATTATTGCTTGAGGAAATTTAAATTACTACTTTATTCGTAGAATGATAGTCAGGACATAGATATGCTGAGGCTAAATGAATGCATCAATAGAGTTAACTATTACAGCAATTTTACATTTCACATACTTACACTGGAGAGGTACTCGTGACAAAATAACAAAAAATACCAATTGTAGGGCTGAATAAATACTTGTTAAGTATTTATTCAGTATATACTTCAAATATACTGAATAAATACTTCAAATATAGATAAAGTTACAATGATGGACTGCTTGCAGTATAACAGACATTAAAATACTAAAATTGCGTTCAAAAATCTTATTCATACTATTTTGTTAGCCTCATAAGGTAAAAAAAGTCTATTACATAACATTGAAAGTGGTGTGTAAAGGCTAACTCTAAGTGTATAGGAAAGTGTCCTTGGCATCAGCAATTTCGCATCAAATACTTCAAACGTTAGTAAGAAATTTCTAAATGTACTTAAAAGATATGAGTCTGAAAATGACGTTGAACTTGTAAACATTATGGAAGCTATGCTCAATAGACTAGCTAACTTTGTATTTCAAGCTGAGATTTCTGTTCAAAGCTGAGAAAAAGCATTTATTATTCCTCTTTTGATTTTACAGATAACATCCAACCCGAAGAAGAAACAACCATACTTTCCTCTTCATTTTTTGGGCAGCTCTTCAGATAATTAGCACACATACAGACACACTTGAGTTCATTCAACGAAAGCACATCTGATGACCGTTCAGTAATAATCTTTCATGCTTGCTCACAAGAATTTATTAGCAGTTCATCATCGCAGTATTATAATTACATTGCACGTCACCTTACTGCATTTATCTATTTTAAGCTTAACGTCTAGTCAATTGAGTCTTAAAATTTCTATGCACTTGTTTAAAGATTTTTACCTGCTAGCTCAGCGTTTACCGACTAAATATAATAGCTTTAGAATGACAGTTGTCTACAGTAACCAATCTAATCCTAGTTAAAAATAGCATACAGATCATAAACTTAGCAAAACAACAGGTAAGACAAAACATGATCACTTGGTCAATTTTAATAGTTTGCTAACTAAACTGCAAGAACTTGGCTTTTCAGTAAACCTCAAAAAGTTTCAACTTTTGCATACTTTATAGAGATATCTAGGACATAGACAAACAAGGTAAACCAAGATATATGACAAATGAAAGCTCTCCTTAAAAAAATTTACATGTTACAATCGCTTTATCTCCAGAATGGCGAACAAACAGCTGTACTGTATGCTTTTCCCAATGATAAAATTTTATGCAGTAACAAGTGAATGGCAAAATGTATTCTTAGCTATTAAAAATTGAAATTAAAAAGGCTACTTTTTAGTGCACTACGGTAAATCAACAACTAATCTAATTGGTACTGATACCACTTCAAAGCACATTGGTGCCACTTGAATAGCTGTTATAAAACCCAAATTCTTATGGTTCTAAAACACTTATAAAAGTTCATAAGAACAAAAGCACGAAAAAGTCAATCTACCATCTAACCAAGTTTTGTCAATTATATAAGAACATAAATTTGTGCTACACACAGGCCATGATCCACTCATTACTATAGTGAAATATATAAAATCCCTACTATGATCGCTCAATGACTCCAGATTTATGCTTTATCATTGATAGGTTTTCAATATAAAATCTAATACATGCTAGACAGATCTAGCAATGCTTCCTTTAGATCACCTATAGACCCTGATAGCCAGTTTGATGTATTGGAAAAACTAGAAAATAAAGAAGTGTTTTATACACCACAAAAAGACCATTCACTCCTACTCCTTAGATACAGTTTTTATTCAGAAACCATCACATGAAACTTTTGTTGACGAGTAGCAGAACACATATGATGTATCCGCTATAGTAACTAAACTCAGTAGCAAGAACTTCAATCCTTATGGTTTCACAAGGATTCTTTGATTGCCTAATTTAAAAAACATGTCTATTTGCGAAATGAAATTATTGCCAATAAAGTACTATATATATATATATATATATATATATATATATATATATATATATACTAACGTTTGAAGTAATTTCTTACTAACGTTTGAAGTATTTGATGCGAAATTGCTGATGCCAAGGACACTTTCCTATACACTTAGAGTTAGCCTTTACACACCACTTTCAATGTTATGTAATAGACTTTTTTTACCTTATGAGGCTAACAAAATAGTATGAATAAGATTTTTGAACGCAATTTTAGTATTTTAATGTCTGTTATACTGCAAGCAGTCCATCATTGTAACTTTATCTATGAAAATTTAAAGGTGTTGTTTTTAATGATACTTTGACCCTTTTGAAGTGCAACTACTTTCCATTTCGTTAATGACAAAAAGTTGGCTTATCCATTTTTGCTACAACTACTGTATTCTTTTTAATATGGTTGGACTATGTGGCTGCAGGTTAGGACACTATAAATTTGCTTTTTATGCACACCTCACATACATAGGGTATTTGGAAGCACCTGACAGCAATTTGTAATCTAGTTTAAGTAAATACTCGAAGACACCAAACTGTTTAAACTTTTAAATGATCTTAATTTGTTCCCTCTAAAATATGATGTGTCTACCATAAAATAATTTTGTTCAATTTTCATGCCTTGAAAAACCCTCCCTAATTTTATCAGCTAACGTAGTTGTAATAATAGTAAATATTTTCGTACAAATTAGTTTATTAAGTTCATAATTTGCTTGACTGGCGTATTGGAAAGCTTTGTAACGCATTACATGAATCACAAGTAGGTGTAGTAACTAAAGATTGGTAGGCAAAAGTAAAAGCGAAAAAGAAACTGAATAAATGAAAAGTGGGCAAAAAGGGGTAAACCAAAAAGGTTTTAACTTCAGATAAAATGCGAAAAGGGTGAACTAAAGGAAAGTAACTTAGGAGAAATATAGCTAAAGAGGGTGGACTAAAGGAAAGTAACCTAGGAGGAATATAGCTAAAGAGGGTGGACTAAAGGAAAGTAACCTAGGAGGAATATAGCTAAAGAGGGTGGACTAAAGGTAAGTAACCTAGGAGGAATATAGCTAAAGAGGGTGGACTAAAGGAAAGTAACCTAGGAGGAATAAAGCTAAAGAGGGTGGACTAAAGGACAGTAACCTAGGAGGAATATAGCTAAAGAGGGTGGACTAAAGGAAAGTGGCCTAAAAGGAATATAGCTAAAGAGGGTGGACTAAAGGAAAGTGGCCTAGGAGGAATATAGCTAAAGAGGGTGGACTAAAGGAAAGTAACCTAGGAGGAATATAGCTAAAGAGGGTGGACTAAAGGAAAGTGGCCTAAGAGGAATATAGCTATATATAGCTATATAGCTACAGCCTAGGAGGAATATAGCTAAAGAGGACAACTACATTAAAGGTATCTCACTGAAAAAAGTACACAAACCAACAAAATGAAAACTATGGAGTAGTACGCTAAAATTTTTTAATCAGGATCAGAATGAAAATGTCGAGTTTACAAAAATTTTAAGAACAGTATTTATTTACAACTTTTTGCAAACTTATTTGAACTATAATATATTAAAAACAACTGAGCCTGAAACTTACTTTGGGAAGCTGTGAGCTGCATCAACCTGGATTCTTGTTCTGCAAAAGATAAGAACATCTATTATGAGCTGCTTTAAGCCTTTTTATTACGGTCATTGAAAAGACAGACTGATTTATTCTGCATTTGTTTTGTAAGCCCAGAGTTATTGCAAACCACTGAATCACTGTTTTGTAACAACGCGACGTCAAACTTAAGTATTTTTGCAGTTACGACAATTTTTGGATGAACTTGAGTTGATTCAGTGTATGGTGAAATGAATATTTAATAAGCCGAATGATATTATTATACTATGGTAATAATATCATTCTTATAGAAATACTATAAGAATATCAGAATGATATTCTTATAGTATTTCTATACTATGGTTGTATATATATAAACACTATGATTGTATATATATATATATATGCTAATTATATATGTATATATATATATATTGATATATATATATATATATATAATTAGCATAATTATGATATATATGTATATGTATGTACATATATATATGTACATACATATACATACACATATATACATATATATAGCAAGCTATATATGTATACTACATGTATATATATATTTATATGCTATATATCTATAATTATCTATATACATATTTCTCAAAGTTTTTCACCTGTCGTCGGTTTTTTGTTTTCGGTATGTCCAGCTATAGCTATTATTAGAATCTTGGAATTAAGAACTCTTACTGAAGAAGATTTGATCTCGGACCCTCCCATTCACCAGTCCGACACCATACTAGTTAGGCCACAGATATTGATTAGTTTGATAGCCAATATATGTCACTATATGGAAGCAAATACCCAACGACTTTGCGTACTACACCGGGCGATTGCATAACATCATGAAGACGAATAGCTTTCATTAGTAAGCTTACTCAAATTTTTCTTTGGCAAAGTGCAAGGCTAATAGCAAGTGGCAGGCAACTCTCATTATTTCTTGTAAGCTGACTTTTAACACTAAGGCAACGCCGGGAAGCACAGCTAGTATAGATATATTTATTTCTCAAAGTTTGTCTTCTGTCGTCTGTCCTTCGGTATGTCCAGCTATTGCTATTAAAATCTTGCAATTTAAAATTCCTCATCATGATGAATTTGAACTCACGGAGAACGCAACTGCAGGTTTTGAATCCACGCACTCTACCACTGAGCTATACGAGGCATATTAATCATAGGCACTATCATATACGGTATAACGTATGCACACGCTAAATATTTTAGCATTGCGCCCACGTGTTATGATGACCCTGTTAAGAAATATTTTGGGACTAAGTATATGCAACATGATGCTTTTTCGTCTTTTTTTTGTTAGGGCTAGTTTGTTCCGCCACACAATATCAACAATAATTTATCTCCAAATTAAAATTTGGTGATTTGTGTACTGATTATATACGTTATTAAGAGATATATACTGAATTATACCCCTTATACATGTATATATATAATGGATAAGTAGTCAGGCCTACTCTTAACAGCACTCATTAATATATATATGTAATATATATTATATATGTAATATATATACAAATATATATAATGTGTGATAGATCATATATATATATATATATTGATATATATTTATATATATCAATATATATCACGCACACTGGTGCCAGCACATTGACTTTCTCAAAGTCTGTGAGGCAACCTAGTTGTTTCATAGCAGGAAGTCAACTCTCATTGGTAATGGGATTTGTGTCCCTTGCCTAAGCTCTGAGCTGCACTGATGAGGCTTCAATAGTCGAAACAGTACTGTCTGTAGCATGAGGATATATATTTATATACATTTATATATATACTCTACAAAAGAAAACTTTAGAATTTTTCTTCTGTATCAAACTCACCTTCCACTTTGTTGTTAATGGCTTCTAAACTGACATTAATCTTTTGCAGACTTGTTTGAAATGAACCTACAAAAATGCAATAAGATTTTTTATAAGCATTGCAAAAACATCAGCACTTTACAAACCAAAAATATTTGGGTAAGAAGTACTTACTTCTGAGCTCCTCTGCCTCATCAGATACCCCAAATCGACAACTCCCACTATGATGACTGTCTCTGCCTATTGTAGTACCTAATAAATGATAATAATAGTAATAATGCTACAGTAATCACAATAATAGTAGCAAGACTGTGATAAAGATGACTCATGCATCATATGTACATAATTCTCTGATAAACTAAAAAAATTGCGAGAGATGCAAAGAAAGTTTTGTTAGCTGGTATCACAAATATCTTTTAGTAAAGCACAGAGCTTACTGCAAGATGTCCGCGCAACTGTGATGCTTCATTAGGAGATATAGTATAAAAAAATTTGAGAGCTGAAGCATCACTCAGAAAACAGACAATTCATGTATATACGCTGTTTTAGTCTCTTGTATCACACACTCATGCGCAGTGCATACGCATTCACACAAGCGCACACACGCACAGGCATGCACGCACAGGCATGCGCGCACAGGCATACATGCACAGGTACGCACACACACACACACACACACACGCGCACGCGCACGCGCACGCGCACGCGCACGCGCACGCACACGCACACGCACACGGTCTTGTAAACGCATGCAATTGGGGACGCGATATTTTTACCATCACTTTGAGGACAATTTTCATCTATCATTAAGAGCTTTAAAAAATAACATATTAAAACATTTTTTGTTGGGTTTACAAATGCAATGATTTTTGGAGCTGTCATCTTATCCGTTTTTCAGTTATAGCTCATGAGAATTTAACATTAACTTTGGGGACATCACATCACACACATGTATGAATTTTTTATCTAATAAACGGGGACTTTTGCATAGAGAAGATAACTCTGGCTTATTTTTGTTTTTTCAACCATTTTGGAGTTGTCGGTACGTGATACTTTTAATACTTTTAAAAATAGACAGTAACTATCAAATTCTTTAGGCATTTAATAAATTTTTAAGTATAACATTTCAACGTGAAACCTTCGGCAATATTTAACTAAGTCAGTATTGTTTATGATAATAATCATCTATGTGAGCAACATCCAATAATATGAAATATTTTGAAAAAGTGATTCGCCTTTACCGTTAACTGTTGTTCACTTTACTTTTTCGATTCAAAACACATGGCATTACTCTTTGGCAACTGTGCAGTAAGTTGATGGATTGTGAAAGCTGTTTAGATTGGCAAATATGTATGCATGTCTTTAAAAAAATGGGCATAGTGGAAACCATGTGATATAAAATAAAAGTGAGCATGACTATCTGATGTTGCAAATAACGTTTAAAATCTTGTGCCTAGGTAGATTTTCGACAAATTATTTGCAGTGTCTGTGAGATTTACAAGCTACCATTTCATTAACAACATGTCTCACTCACTGAATCTGTTTGGTTTTTAGCTAACCATAAAGACGCGCACAAAATAGAATATTATAGAACTGCGTAGACATAAAATGCTAAGTTCATTTAATATTTGTAAAGCGTCTATGCTATTGAGCACAAACTTTATAAGAGTTTAAGATCCCCAAATCGACAACTCCCACTATGATGACTGTCTCTGCCTATTGTAGTACCTAATAAATGATAATAATAGTAATAATGCTACAGTAATCACAATAATAGTAGCAAGACTGTGATAAAGATGACTCATGCATCATATGTACATAATTCTCTGATAAACTAAAAAAATTGCGAGAGATGCAAAGAAAGTTTTGTTAGCTGGTATCACAAATATCTTTTAGTAAAGCACAGAGCTTACTGCAAGATGTCCGCGCAACTGTGATGCTTCATTAGGAGATATAGTATAAAAAAATTTGAGAGCTGAAGCATCACTCAGAAAACAGACAATTCATGTATATACGCTGTTTTAGTCTCTTGTATCACACACTCATGCGCAGTGCATACGCATTCACACAAGCGCACACACGCACAGGCATGCACGCACAGGCATGCGCGCACAGGCATACATGCACAGGTACGCACACACACACACACACACACACGCGCACGCGCACGCGCACGCGCACGCGCACGCACACGCACACGCACACGCACACACACACACACACACACACGCATGCACGCACAAACACACACGTACACACATGCACACACACGCGCACACACACACACATGCACACACGCATGTGCAAACACAAGCGTGTGTGCATGCACACAAGAGCACACACGCACAGGCATGCACGCGCAAGCATGCATGCACAGGCATGCACACACACACGCACGCACACATGTACATGCATGCATGCAGGCACACACACACATGCACGCGCACACACACACACACACACGCACGCACGCACGCACGCACACACACACATGCACACACGCATGTGCAAACACAAGCACACATATGCGAGTTTCTCTGTTTACCAGAACAAACTGATAGTAATCAGGTTACAGCT
Source organism: Watersipora subatra (assembly GCF_963576615.1). Classification (NCBI taxonomy): domain Eukaryota; kingdom Metazoa; phylum Bryozoa; class Gymnolaemata; order Cheilostomatida; family Watersiporidae; genus Watersipora; species Watersipora subatra. Next base: position 21,241,885 of record NC_088714.1, on the reverse strand, counting down.
GCAAGCTCCACCTAGTTTATTGTTTAAGTCAGGGAAAGCGCTATTACTCCAGCCCCATATTTTTCACATCTCGCTATAACCCTGCCCAACATAAGCATGAGTTTCTTACCAGAACATATTGAGAGGCTTGTTCCTTCAAATGAGGAAACACTTGCGTCAAAAAATCCAGAGCTATAAATATAAATGCACAGCATTGTTAGCTTGATTTTGAATTACCAAACTATAGAAATGTGTGTAATAATAGGTAGTTAGTATATGCTGCTGGCACAATATAACTGTATTAATAGAATCATAAGACCAGCTCTAAAATATATGAGTCATGTACCAACCTGTGTATATCAGGAACAGATGCATTATGCTCTCCCCTGCAAAAAACAACAAAACTTGTGTCGGAATTATGGATGATTTTAGAGATACATAATAATTATCACTATTTATAGAAGCAAGTTGATAGCTTGTGTTTGATAATAGAAATAAAACAGAAGTACAGTCTAAACCTGACTAGCCAATCCCATTAATTGGTTCTCAAAATCAGTTACACTTGGTTTAAAAAAAGTCACTCACCACTGCTGGCTTGCAATGTGTGAATTTTCAATGGGGAAGACACTGTTGAGCATGTCAGCAGGCGCTGCAGTAAAAGCTGTAGTGGTATAGATAGCACTTCGAGGTCTCGGCCTTTGTTTTATGTTGAAGTTCTGATTACCCTGGAGTCTGTAGCAAAAATATCATGATAAGATAACTTCTCGAACAAAGGATCAACTATTGCTAAAACTATCAAGCAATTAATCTGTCTTTAAACAATGTATCCATACAGAAGCTTAACTATGATATGCAGATCTTGCCTAGATTTTAACTCAACACCATAGAATGGATCAAACATACAAAAAATAAAAAAACTAGACACTCAATCTGTTATTCAACACCTTCAAGTTTAGAGATATATGGTATCAATTATACCTGTTGCCATGTGCCAAAGCTTCAGCACTTGTAAGAGCAGGTGACGAGTTTCTGCAAAAGAAATAACTTACCAAATGAGATGCTTTGCTTATATATAATTGACATGTGTATAAACTTGGCACTCCATTAGATAAAACATTGTGATTAATCACAATTTACCTTAGGTCAGAAGCTGATGTTGGTCTGAGGGGAGCTGCATAGTCTGCCCTAAAATTTAAACAAACAAGAAAATTCTTAGCCCTATAAAAAATGTTTTGTAATCAGTATCAGCCTGTACGCTAACTCCCTTATACCAAGTTAAGGCTGGCTCCTAGCAAGAAGAATGCATAATAAATTTGAATTGATTATTAGCTAATCGATTTAGTTTCGCAAATGTGTGAAGAATTCCATGAGTCATTCCAAAATATGGAGCTAAGCAAATAGAAATTGATTCAACCTAGTGCTATGCCTTTAGTGTTTGCGTTGGTAAACAATTTTTTGCATTGCCAAGCATATTAAGAGCACCTGTATCTTTCATGTCCCTCTAAGGGTTTGCCATCAGCAATAGCCTTTTGGATGTCAGCATAGCTCTTTCCAACTGTTGCTTCTTCATCTTCATTGACTGATTCCAAGATAGACTCTCTGCCAAACAATATTTCACATATCGCACGCAAATCATTTCGCTACTTTTGCAAATCAGCTGAGCGCTATAACTAGAGAGCTGGTTGAAAACAGACCATCTTGTTTAGAACTTGTTTGCTTGCTACACTGATGTATATTTACTGCGTCTGTAAAAACTAGAGCTTAAAAAGAGCCAGTCAAAACATTATCAAACAAAATGGACAACCAGTTTTTTATGAATGCTTTATACAATGTGAAATGTATGCAATTGATAACGCGATTTTGTTGTTAGGAATTTGATTGCTTTATTTGTTATTGATTATTTATTGTTGTTGTATTGATCAATCAGCATATTATACTAAGCTGTTACTTTCAACTGATTTTGTTTTAGTTCCTATGTGCTTCATCCACAATAATATTCCCTCATTATATCTCCAAACTTAGTTAGTTTTACCTGCTTTTAGAGAGTGGTTGTCTTGATCTGCTGGTGCGTTTAGGAAACTCCGCATGTGCTGATCGCTTTCTCACACAAGGATCGTCGTCAAAGTCAATCAAGTCTGGTTCAGGTTTACTACATGCATTTGTCGTTTTTTCTAAATGACTAGTAGCACTATGAGATTCATCTACAGACCTGTAATATAGATATAGCACAATAAGTTAGGTCTTATACAGCTACTACTTTCCTTTTTAGTGTAAAATACTGAACGCCTGGCATTGCACAGGTAATAGAACTATTTCCTAATGAGTTTAAGTAACTTACCTGGAAAACTAGTTCTTTACTAAAATCTTTACTAAAACAATACCCACGTGTTGGGCCAGCTCAACAATCGTTATGTGTTACCGCCTACAGCGCTAGTTATTAACTCCAAGCAAGTGCTTCAAGGATGAGTATCTTAATCAATGTAATGACTATTAACCCAATAAATTCATTGTATTCTGTCTGGTTTAATGGTTAAGTTTGCTTCTCTAGATCTGGAGGTCCCGAGATCAAATCCAGCGCTGTGTGAATTTTTCATTCTAGATTTTAACTGCTATACCTGGACACAGAAAAAAACAAACACACAGATTTGTATACATAGATGTACCGCAGTGGATTTTGTACATAACAAGGTAGTTTTGTTTTAGTTGATTTGTAAAGCAATAATTGTATATCTATGTAGCATAGTAGTTTCATTTTAGTTTAAATACACGGCAGTAGTTTTTGTTTATGTAACATGGCAGTTCCATTTTAGTTTAAATAAACATCAGTAGCTCATTTTCTGCATAACATAGTAGTTTCATTTTACTCTAAATGCATAGTAATACTGTAATCACCCAAGTATGATACTCTCCACAAATAGAAAAACTGGTTTTTTGACATAATGTACACAGGTATAACACTTGTGTACAGAAATATAAACCAACATTATCTTACTTTACTGCTTACTTTCACAAAACTTTCTTGATTAAATCAATTACAATTTTAAATGCTTTGTAATAGTTTTTCATTTTTTGTCAACTATTATGAAATTCAGAAAAAAGAACACCAACCTACCCTTGTTGACCGCCCTGAATTTCTTTTCGCCCATGCAGACTATGTTTGCTTTCCTCCTTATTCTCATGGCTGTGGTATTTTCCAGGTTTGCTAGTGTTACTGCTATCTTCACTAAAAAAAGTATGACAGTTGAGAGATTTTTTTAAAAATCAAGACTGTTACTATTAGGAATGCTACAATGATAGATGTTACTTTCACTAGCGCATGTATTAATAGTAGCATATCAGAACTGCTAGATTCCTTAATATAGATAGCGACATTCTCGTCATCTAACTATTACACAGGCCATCTCTTCAGCCCCTTTACTTGATTGTGCTTTTTACAGCGGTTGATAAAAAGAATGTCAGTCATACCGAAACTAAAAACATGTAAACTATAATGCAGCAGGGTGGCTTAAAAAAGTTAAGATGTTTTGAAATGAAATGATTATTACAAGGTAATGAAACACCCATGAAAAAGCATTGCTAAATATGCATGGCACTTTGTTTAAAAGGCTAAAGCATTTTGATTTAAATAAAATTGACTAAATGCATTATATTCACATTCTTTCTCAAACTTATCTCACTAATTAGTATATTAGGTCAGCCTTACATTAATTACCCAGAATTCTTAGACTAATAATAACACACTGAACAAGCTCCTAGTCTATAGTCTACGTAAATGTTCATGTATCTATGCTATCTTCTTTTTCCATCTTCTATGAACATAAATATCAATTTTTATCTTTTGTGTGTTGGTCTTTCGTGCATGAGTTCAGCTATAGTGATTAAAGCCTAGCAATAAAAAATCTGCTTCACAGAGGATTTGATCCTGAAACCTCGAGATCTAAAGGCTAGCAATCTTTATCATTACACTACAATCATTTATTAATGAATGTGATGACATTTATTAGATCGATTAAAATACTCAAGGTTACTCGTTACGTGTCACATAATGATTATTAAGCTGGCTCCAAAATCAGCTTTTGTTTTAGTAGATTTAGGCTACTCGCTAGCGAGTTAAGCCACTCAATTTTATTGGGTAACTATTTTATTACCCGTGCAACGGCATTTGGCCAGTATATGTATATATTCAGTGATCAGCCTTTTCATGTCAGAATGTCCAACTTACAAAACATAATATTTATAAAAGCATCTTTGTAGTATTTCAGCTTGTTTTAAATTTTCTTGCATTTGGTAATAAGAAAAACTCATGAGGGGAATACTTTTAATGTGTTTAAAATAGCTACAGAAACTTTATGATGAATATCCAGGCCCCAGGCTAAGGCTGGTTATAAGAACTTTCAACTTGTATATACTGACCTTTATTTTAAATCTATATAATTGGTTAACACCATTGGGTAGTTTAAATCACATAAAATTAACATATCACGATAAAATACAATTTTAGTAAACACTAAATTTTCCAATGTTTTCTGTTACCTTCTTATTTCCCTTGAATTCTTTGTCTTGACTGACTGATTTCCCATTATTCAGTATGCTTATCCCATTCTGTTTTTAGCCGCGGCGGCATTAGTATACTACAAATACAAAAAGCAAAAGAAATATAAAATACATTATCTACCAAACTCCAGCAATATCATATATAATTCACTTACTATAGGCATACATACAGTACAGTTTTTTAAAAAAGACAAGCATTACTAACATTTATCATATTTTTCACTCACCCAAGTTGTAGAAGATTTTAAAACTATTAAAAGATTTATATAAATCTTCCACACCATATAAAGCTTCCATTTTTACAAAGCAGAGTAATTTTAAAGCCGCATGTACTTACAGATTTGTTAGAAATATCTGCTAGTGGTAACACGTTAAACATTCAGACTGCAATTCTTAAGTTACTGTAAGTTAAGTTGTTAAGTTGTTGTAAAGACTCTCTTATCTACTAAGTTTAATTGCCTACCTGAGAACCTCCTTTAAAATGACCACACCCATTGCAAGCTGTTTTTATATAACATTACTGGGTTTTCCTCTGGTATGGGAATTTCCAATGGAATTCCAAACGGAAGTTGACATCGTGGCCTGATATGACACAATTCAATGGAATTTCAAAAATGTCACATGACATGCATTAGGCGCTTAATTGATTTGATTAAATACATTTATTAAACTCATCAACCCATTTGTATTGAACATCTTACATACCATTTAACACCAATCAATAACCAAGCATGCATACTTTCTGACTTGTTCTAAACGTAGACTGATTTAGCTTTTTATTATTAAAGTCTCAAATGAAATATTAAACTGTTTAAAACGACTCAAACTCTCTAGCGAACATGAAACCTCCATGGCAACTGATTCTTGATTTTACGTGTCCACAAGGCGATGGTAGAATAATTGGCATTCTGTGAGATAAGTTTTAAAACATAACTTTAGAGTCAAAATAAAATGTCATACCGCAATACAATGAGTTGAACTTTTTTGCCAACAGTGAGTTGAGGGCAGGAATAATTTGGCATTTGCAAACTCACATACTTGTCTAAGAGGAGAAACGAAGAATGAAAAAACTACGATACATTAGAAACACTCAACAAAGTCTTAATGTAGTAGATAGCATGGTATAACGATCTATAATTTTTTCACAGGGTGTTTACCCAACTGTAGCTTAAATTATTTAAAAAGGCTTTTCACAAGAGTTCAAGGAGTACCCTACAAAATTTATTATTTCTTGAGAAAATTTGAATTAGTACTTATTTCTTGGAACAATAGTCAGGGCTTAGATATGCTGAGGCAAAATGAATGCATCAATAAAGTTAACTATTAAAGCAATTTTACATTTCACATACTTACCCTGGAGAGGTACACGTGACAAAATAACAAAAAATACCAACCGTTAAATATTCCCCACCAGCTGTGCTATTGAACATGAAAAAAGTTTAAATGGTAAATAATGAAAACTTCTAATAGGCAATAAAGTTCTATAGAAAAGCCTATAAAGTTAAGTTTGTATTGTGGTTTAGTGAAGCTGTAAAGAAGTTGAAATACTCTTTATAATAAGCTGATGTGTATACATTAGCTGATGCGCTGATAGCTGCGTTTGTATGACCATAATATGCCCCACATACTCACACTTATTATTGTTTAACTAAACACTGCGTCAAGTGTTCTAATTGCTTTTGTATTGCTGTTTTTAACCTGCTTGTGGCTCTAGGCTAGCTGTTAGAATACACTTGTCACAGCTGCCAGACTCCCAGGAATGCTTGACACATCCATAATAACTACAACTGGTGGAGTAAGATACAAACTATAACAACTGAAAACTAAAATGCCAAAACCAAATGCAAGAAGCTTAATGTATTCAAAACTGAACAATGAAGTCAATTCATTTATTACTTATTATATTATTTATACATAGTTCATTACATTAATTATTATCTAAATTATTGACCAAAGACTATGAGGAATTAGAATATCTAAAACTAAAATGTACTCTACCGAAATCTCTGTTCTAAAAGCTGATATAAAATATAAACTCAAAACATTATAAGTATTACAGTTACTGAATGTTGAAAACCAGAAACCAGCAAGCATAAACCTTATGAATGTTTTATCAGTAAAAACTTATACTTTTGAAGGACAACCAAATTTAGTTTATTGGGCTATTCTATTGCAACTTTCTTCGAGAATTACTCTCGTAGTTATCAAACACAATAGTGTTTGATAGCATTTGGTAGACTGATAGTATTCTGGAAGCATCATTACGGCTAAGTATGTATACTGCATATACGTGTAAGGATATAGTTAGAGAACATACATATAATTATATAGGCTACCATTTTTTAATAGAATTATGAAAATCAGAAAAATCAGCTTGTAATGCACTATTAAGTTGAGTAACTTATAAAATAACGCTGGTAAAATCTGCAAGGTCAAGATTAATTGAAGTACAAGGTTTGTATCTACCATTTCAGCTCTTCAGAGCCTTTGTTAGTCTCAACAAACAATGTCCTACATAATCCTATATTTCCAGTATTTCTTTGTTGCCATTGTAACATCTCAACTCACTGGTCAGATCGGCAGCGACTCACCACAAGCTGCAGTTAGCTAACTAGAGGTGGAACGAGACAGGTTTTTTAAGTTCGAGACGAGACTCAAGACACTGTCTTGTAAAAATTCGAGACTCGAGACACGAGACAGTAAAATAATGAGCATTTGGTGATGATTTCACTACACAAGGACTAGCGTACTTAATATATAAAATTGATAAACCTCTTTTTAAATTGAACTTTCACCTGGTGTAAACGATTTAAATACAGCCTTTTAATAGTGATATGCATGTATTTTTTGTAAACAAAAGTGACACAAACAGCTCTAAAATAGCCAAGTTATATATTTCTAAGAATTTTGAGCTTGATTGATACTAATTATTATAAACATATTGCTTTGTACATGTATGTTTGTTTTAAGTTTTGTTTGTGTATTAACTGCAGTATGTGAATTATATTTAAATTGTACTCATGAGATTATATGCATTACTGTATATATTCTTATATTGAACTAACGATTTCATTGTTACACGAACACGGACTATGGTCGACAAAGCCTTTAGTTCGTTTCTCCGTGTACAGGCAGGTTGTACCCGCAATTGGTAGTATACAAAAGAGGCCCGAATTTTATGAAGGGCAAATGGTATGGTATTTGGACACGATAGATAAAATACAGATATTTTACCCCAACAGTCTTATTTATTAAATCGGATTATTCGGAGGGTAATTGGACACGACTCGGTATCAGTTTTAAGGACACAGAACCGGACTACAATATATTAACAGGGCCGTTGTCCGGACTACATGATTAGACTCGGCGGCGAACATAATCAATAACAACAGGTAGTAACGAACCTGGTATAAGTTTAAAGGCAGTTGCCCCGCAATCCATTACAATATACAGAGTTGTTACCGCGAAAGCCATGTTTTAACAGCCGTGCGCAGGCGCTTTAGTTCTACTTCCTGTCTCAAGTTTGGTAATAGTTAGGTCAAGATGAGACCGATACGAGACAGGTCGATACTCGAGACGTCTCGCGTCTCGTTCCACCTCTAGCTCTAGTGGTTCTAGTGAAGGATGGTGACAACTGCTAGCTTTATTGAAGCAACACCATAAATAAGTAATCTTTTCACCAAAACTCTCACTATCTGAAGATACTGCATATAGAACTAATTACAACTAAGTGGGTTAAAACTGGTTGGAGCTGGTTAGAACTGGTTAAAACTTGTTAAATATTAACAATAGCAACTTATGGCTTAATATTACTCTTTTTCAATACACACTTACTAAGTAAAAAATACAATCATGCATTAAACAAATAACACTAAACTTATCATTTGTAACATCTTTAGCAATGACCAAGTTCTTATTTGCTCTGGTGAATTATATTGAGATTTTCAAAATACAAACACTTACCTATCCACTTGACTTCTTCAGATATTCTAAGTATTTTCACCTTGCTCAGAGTTCCAAAGATGAGTAGACCCCAAATGCAAGCCCATACCATGATCACGGCAGCACCAATCACATTTATTATTAGTTGCTGTAAGTAGTGATTAAAACTTCTATTAGCCTCTCCACAAATAATAAAAATCTATTCATAGACCTTCTAGCTTTATTTGATCTATGTTAGCAATAAAAATAAATTGTATTAGAATTCAAATTCAGGCACCAGAAGATAGCACTTCTCTGCTATCGTCGACATGAGGGTGTCGACGATAGCAGAAAAAAAAGTAGATTTTACCACCCTATCTAGATTTTCGTGCTAACAGAGAGCCAAAAACTAAATGCTGGTTTGAAATTTCATGTTAGGCCGCACCAACACAACATTTTGACTTGGTAATGCCGGTATGTTGTTGGGGCTTCTAATAAAAATCTTTGACTAGACACTGATATTGGGACATTCTGAGTTGGCCTTTACAAGTTATCCAAAAAAGTTTTTCCATAGAATCGCAACACAATGCATGCGCAGAACATGTTTTTTTTTTCAAATGGTCGTTCTGCACTATTTCTGCAATGACATTTTTTTTGCAAAAGTAAAGCTTCCAAATAAAGCAATAAAATTGTAATCAATGAAATTTTTTTTAGTTGAACTGTGTTTTCTCACTACTTTCTGTAACAATGCAAGTTTAACTGTTAACATACTTATTATTAACCTTTTGTTTAAAAACCACATCCTATTGCTCACATAAATCTGTCTCCGAACTCCTCTGTTATAGGTGCAGAAATAAATATTATGAGCATATCTGAAACCAATGTACAATCCTAAGTTGTTTTTAACTAAAACCTGTGATATCTTGTCGCAAAAATTCAGCGAGTTTTCACAGTGTCTTGGATACTGTTGTTCAGCATTATCAGTAGCAAAAGACATGCACGTTGATGCATGAAAAAACAAGCCAATAGGGCAAATAGTTGACCTAGTTGATATTAGTTTTATTTCACTAGCCAATGTCAAATAAAAAGCCAATAAAAGTAAATCCGGCTTTGTAGAGAAATAATAAAATAAGAAAACAGACTTCACAAATTTCATATGGTCTAGTCATAAATGCATACAGACACCGTATATTCTGAGTTGCATTAAGTATATGTATACATGTATATGTATATGCATATGTATACATGTGTACATATAAATGTAAATGTATACATATACATGTATATATGTATATGTGTATGTATATGTATACATGTATGTATAACATAATCAAAAGATAAGACTATTTGCACTAATCTGTAAAAAATTTCTTATATTACCAACATTTTCTTATCAATTCATAAATTCATACCAATAATTGAAGACATTCTTGAGTCTTTAATATACTTACAGAGATAATGAGAGATGGATCATCAAGTAGTGTAAAGATGGGAGCTGCAATGACTCCCCAAATTCCACCACCACCATGCACTGTTAAAAAGAACACATAAAATACTTTTCATATTCTTTTTCACGTGAGTTGCTGTAAAAAGGAGACATTTGCAGTTGTCAAAAAAAGGCTGTGTACCATTATTTCTGCAAGCTAAAATGTTTTGTAAAATATCTTTTAAAAATTGATAAAAAACAGCATCTTCGGGGAAGTTTGCTACAGATTGTTGTGAATATGCCAAGTCTACGAAGTGCAATTAGAACTTGAAACAGTGCTTCACAATACATATAAACTCAGTTTTTTAAATCTCATTATCAAATACGCCCACAGAGTTGAACAACTTGTAAAAAATGGAAACAATTTTTAATAGATGTACATAACCAATTGTTTGAATCTTAGATATGCAGCTCGTCAATTTCATACATATTTACATACTTGCCAAGTTTAAATCTACTGAAAACTTCATAAATAAAAAGACAGATGAAACTGCAAATGCAGAACTAAATTATTAATACTGAATGTAAAACTCTAAGCAAATGGTAAATTTGAAATGCAAACATACCTGCCACGGCATCCAATGGATCATCAATTTTTAGCTTCACGAGGAGGATAGAGATGACCATATAAAAACATTAGCTGATAACTCCAGTGACAAAAGCGGCCCAAGAGGACATAGCATCACATCCTGCACATATGGCTACCATGCCTACCAATGCTCCATTTATGGTCATAAGAATACTCTATCTACTTTTCACAATATCTTTATACTATATAAAATAAATAACGTAATACATCAAAAAGAGGAGCGGATGAGCAATCAAGCAAATTTGTATTTGTGAAAACAAGTGAATTTCTTAATAATTAATTTGAATAACAATTGATGGCTTGTTTAAAAATAAGAACAATTATTTTTTTCTGAACAGTAGTAATAGCCAATTTAAAAGCTAAAAGTCTTGGAGTTGTGGACATGAGTTCATATATGAAGAATATCATATTTACAGCTCTATCGCTATGAACCCGGGTGTTTTAGGGCCACTCAATTTGTATTCTGAACCATGATATCATCATTGCACTTATAATATCACACTTCTCACAAAAACTTTCAAAATAAATGGAAGTATGTTACTAATTATGTATTTCATATGTTTATAAAAAACATTCCTTCTTTCAACCTTTTGAAGTTTTAGTGCAATGGAATGGTATTGCTTTTTTAAAATTTTAATATAAGTTACCTTGCACTCCTGCACTAGTCCCACAACTCTAGTAAGGAAAAGAATTGTTCCAGCGCCACCCGTACCAGAGATTTTTGTGTTGAATATTGCAGTTGCTATCACTATGCCATCTCCTGGTTGAGATATAGAATACCTTGCCCTCCATTAAACGCCATGAAACCAAAGAGCAGGATAAATGCTCCCAAAGCAGCAAGCTACAAAAGAGTTTTAGTATTATTAATAGCTCATCCATAGATTACAGAGCATATGCTTGCATGACCTATATTCTCCAAAGTGTGTCAGAGAAGGCATAAACAAAACACTTGTTTTTATGGGTTGATAAATGACAGAAATAAAAACTAATAGTACGTAGGTGTCTGAAAGTAAAAGAACAGCTCAACTCAGCACCAATGAAACAAACAGTTTTTGCTTATCGACTTATAGTAGAAGTTACATTCTTGTATAAAAATTAATGTCAATCTTTTGTCAGCGCTCTTCCTACTAAAGTACTCTTTTAGCGATATTTTTGAAACGATATTTTATATTAAATGGACTCTGCTTCAACTCGACACAGTCTGGTCTCGTGTTATGCAGCAGTACTAGCTGGGTTAGAATACAACTTCTAGACACTTTGGCTTTACAAGAAAAGCATTTCTGAACAGGTTAGCCAGCAGTTTTATTTATTTCTATACATATTTTGATAAATGCTAATATCTATTTTTACTATTCTATCGCTGGAGTAAAAGCAATAGAAATTTTTGAGTTAAATGTTGAAAAAATTACACCCTGACTGATAGATCTATAACCTGTCACTATTAAAAACCAGGTTGCCAATTTCTCATGTTTTTATTGTCAGACATTTTTATTTTCTGATTATATAAAGATTTTTATTTGTAGTAACTTTTCTACAATGAAAGCCAGAAACCTTCAGCATGATTTTGTTTTTAGAGATGTTGAGCAAAATCAAAAATATTTTAGCTCAAAGCAGTTTGGTCTACTTAAAGACAAGTGCGGTTTATGAGCTAGAAAATAACCATACTTTTAGTGCTCAAATGCAACGATAGCTTAAAAATGAACTTTTTAGTAAAACCTTTTAATAAATTTTATCAAAAAGTATTGAAATTTTCTACAACTTGGGATTGTTTTTTATGTTTGAGATGATCTGATTGCCAGGATGTTTCAAGATGAAAATCAATAAAACTTGATCGCGATTAAACTGCACAGATCAAATGAAAGTGTGATTATGACATCTATAGTTGCAAAGAGACTGACAGAATAGAGACACGTAAAGCTGCAACTTGAACACAATAGCTGATATAAACTAGCTCAACAACAACTATTGACCTCAATTTGCAAATATTTTTCTGCTGAGTGTTTTAATTCATAATCAAGTTTTGCTAATTTTAATCTTGAAACATCCCGACAATCAGGTCACCTCAAACATAAAAAAATCGCAAATTATAGAAAAATACCGATAGTTTTGATTAAGGTCTACTAACATGTCGTGTAAGCTCATTTTTAAATTGGTAAAGTGAATTTCTTGCAAGTATAGAAAGTATAGCAACAATTTCTTGATAGTGTTCGAGAGGTTTCTAAAAATTTACCGTAGTTGAGCTTCTGCTGCCTTTTAATGTCTATTTAACTGAGTCTGTCAGCAACAACTGAGTAAAGTTCATACTTGCGACAAACAATGGAAAACATGATCCACTACTTTTGAAACAATTCAGGATAAGCCGATGCTAATTGCAGTAAGTCTATTTTAAATAATAACTTCAACTTTGGAGACAGTTTAGTCACTACCGTAGAAATAACTAATTTACTTCAATGTTGATGAAGATAATTATAAAACAATATTGTTTGTTAAGAAAAGCTGTAGAGGCTGCTCTAATTTCGACATTCTAATTTGTTTACCTAAAAAGCACTCTCTATAGTAAAAATAAATAAATAGCCTGATATGATTAGGGTAATCTCGTTTTACTTATAGAAGTTATAATACGAAAATTGTTATAATTTTAAGCTTGCAGCAAAATGTATAGTTCCTGGATTACAAACACTTTTCTAGCAACTAACTATACAAAATATAAATCACCTCAACTTAGACAAAAGCTAATAACTTTCTTCTTATGCCATTTGGCTATTATCTTTACCTTATCCGAGCAAAATATAGCTACCCTACAGAACCCTACCCTATTAGCCATACATGAAGGTTATGCACTTTCATCCCCTCAATAAACTGTTTTTTTTTTATAAAAAGTTAAAAAACATCGAGGAAAATCTCCCTAAAAAAGGTAAACAACACACAAACAAATACAAGATTATAGTTGAGTGTACAGGTACAGAGTGTCCTGGGAGGTTGACTAAACTTTGTGGACCGTATCTCCCTATACGTGGACCAGAAAAGAAGGCTCCCCAAAGAGCTATGCCAGCACCAGTGAGATGAACGACACCACTGCCAGCAAAATCTTGGAACTTGACTCCTTCAAGCACGAACCCTTCAGTTGCGAGCCAGCCATCTTTATACCAAACCCATCTGCTGACTGCTGGATAGACAATTCCTAGAAACATGCAACCAACCATTTATGGTTTAAAAAGTTAAATTCATTTATTTAATGCAAATAAGTAATTCTCTAAGGTGCTCAGCTAAGGTGTATAGAAATTTAAACGAAGTTCATAGCTTGATTATTGGTAAAACTGTGGCCTTTGCCCTTTTAACAGGTCATGTGTACAGTTCTATTTTTCAATGGCTAGTCATATTATGGTCATATTATAATTGGCAAGGTAATTTTTTGTATCAAGATAGGTTCTGGTATTTGTATTATAAATTACCGGCTCATCATTGCTCAAGACTTCATTCATGTTCAATAAGACAGCCTGCAGCACGTGTAGACTATCAATACAAATTGCTACACTGCTTTCACGACAACAATCCATGAAGGCGGTCATTCATGGCAATTATTCTTAAAGCGCGTGAAGGTGGATTTTTGAGTTTCTAATCAAATGGACATATAATAGACTGTTTTTCAGAAACCGGGTGGAGTTTTGAAACCGAATATTTTTAATGACCTGACGTGTGAAATTTTGACAAAATCAGTCAAAATATGTGAAAAAGCAGAGTGTTTATGCCAACCAACGAACACACACACAATGACATAATAGGCATCATTAATATAGAAATAGGCCATAGACGGGACATAAGTACAAGTGTCACATTTTCTTGCCGGTATCCGCAGTAAAGATTGCGAACCAAGCAGACAATTAACATAACCTGGCTATTTGACTAATTAACTCTCTTTTATAACTAAAGTTGTTAAATATTGATCGTCTGCATCTGCAGCCCTTGGCAGCACATGACCAATAGCAAAAACAGGAAGCATGATTCTAAAGGACTAGTAGACCTACTGAAACCTGAATGGAAAGCAATGAGCAATCGGATGAGAGATGTCTGCGACAGGAAGTATCGACAGGTATTGAGTGCTCCCTAAAGAAACTAACATACGCCTACCTACTGTTATTTCTGAGTTGTTGATGTCAGCCACCAAGAGATACATACTTTATAAAGATAGCAGTGAACACCAATGCCTGTGACAGCAAACTTCACAGAATTTTAAAATTGTTAAATCAAAGTTGAGGACCAAATTGCCCAACTCGAACACAATTCAGTATTTTTTAAAGAGCAGATTAAAAAGATACCAATTTAATAACTTACTAGATCAAAAAATTAACTTTGTATTTAATGGCATATCATCTTATTGAATTATGTTTATCTCAAAAGCACTAAAATTTCTATTTAAATAAGCATGTTTTTATAGATCTTATTCCAATGAATAATCTTTCGAAGTCTATGCATCTTCTTATTCTGCCTATGCTAAATGTGTATTTTATGTCAATTATAGGTTTCAAGATCTTTCATGGTTCGTATCCTCATTTGCCACTTAAAAGTGCAGGTTTCTAACTCATTTCAGCTTACGTGATATGAAAAACTGCATAGAACGTCCAGCAATTATTTTGAAAACATTGCTAGTTACTTTAACAACATCCCACCTCAGGTCTGTTCTCTTAAAAGAGAAAAAATATTTTAAGCTGTATATGTCAAACCATTTATTTGGTTTGATTGGCTAATTTTTACTCTTTTTATAAACCTAGTATGACATCATTAAAAAAATCTCTATTTAAAATGAAATTATTGCCAATTAAGTAATACACATTTCTACTAGAAATGAGTTTTTGCTTAAAAACTGAATTAGTGTTCAACACTGACAAGTACTAATACTTATTTAACAAGAAAGAATTTAGAAAGCTCCATGTGTATTACAAAGTTTGCTGTCTAAAAAGAAATAAAACTACACCGAGATTTGCTAACAAGTCAGTAACTTACAAAACCAATGTGCGATCCATCTTTAAAAAATGTCTTCAACATACTACCATGAGTCAGGAATAAAAGGGGGGGGGGAGGAGGGAGGAGAGGGGTTAGTT
Source organism: Watersipora subatra (assembly GCF_963576615.1). NCBI lineage: Eukaryota > Metazoa > Bryozoa > Gymnolaemata > Cheilostomatida > Watersiporidae > Watersipora > Watersipora subatra. The sequence goes on along the minus strand of NC_088714.1, from coordinate 21,226,257 downwards.
AATGTTGTAACTCAGCAATTGTTCTTGCATGCATATTTGTTAAACTTTTCATTATTTTAATGTTCAATTCTGCAAGGCTTCAATTCTTCCCAATAAGTTTGTTTTAAAGCTATAGTTATTTTATACAACATATTTTACTTTTAGTGTGTTCAAGCATATTATATAATGCGTCTTTAATTGGCTTTATAAGTCAAGTTTGACACTGACTTTCTTTATTCGCAATTATATGTCTATGGAGTAAATATAAAATAGATAGTCAATGCTAGTTTATATGTCTATGAAGTAAATGTAGAATAGATAGTCAATGCTACATAGTTTATATGTTTATAGAAAAAATATAAAATAGATAGTCAATGCTAGTCTATATGTATATAAAGTGAATATAGAATGGATAGTCAATGCTAGTCTATATGTCTATAAAACAAATATAGAATAGATAGTCAATGCTAGTCTATATGTCTATAATGTAAATATAGAACAGATAGTTTAAAAAAAGCTAATAATAAATTTAAAGCAGTTTTGTGTATTACACTTGTGCATTATTTGGTATCTTTTTACGAACTCTTTTCGCTAAGCAGTAAAGTTTAACAATCAGATCAGCAAGGCAAAATAAAAATATGAGCTCTGACATGTATGTCAACTTTTATAGATATGATTAAAGTTGTTTCTCTTAAGTACTTTGCTCATCAAACGCTACATGCGTTTACATTGACTTTTGAAACTAAGCAAAGAAGTGTTATTTGCATGCCTTTTAATCAGATGGGCAGATATAAATGACAAAAACACAACTTGCTAACACCTTTTACTACTGACCAAGCGTTCTTTTATTTTTTTTATCCTAATGTTCTGAACTGGCTTCGGACAGTTGTAAAAGTAGACCTGGCTGTGAATAAAGATTAAAAAATTAGCCTAATTCATTAACTTATGTTACTAGCTTAAGTTACTTATTTGGTAAAGAAACTTGGCCAATGGCAACTACATTACCTGTCACTGTTTTAAGCTGTTTAGCTTAAGACAGTGACAGGAAGCATAAGCTGTTTTAAATCTTGAGTGAATGTGTAGCATAAGAAGTAAGAAATGTTTTTAACAATCTGTTTTAGCCATGTCTCAAGCTTTCAAATACTTAAATTATGCATTTTCTGGACACACAGAAATAAACAAATACCTTCATTTAAGAGTTAGAATGGTAAATATAGTATATGTTCAATAAAAATGAAGTTTCTATACAAAAACCTTTTTATGATTCATGCGAATTTGGGTATTCAACTAGTATTAGAATACAATGATACATTCCTACCTGTTATAACAACGCTATAGATAAAATAGGGCAAAATGTTACATTGTTCTGCTACGCTTCCAGAGACAATAGTGCAAGCTGTGGCAGCAAACACAAACTGAAATAGCCAGGTTATTTGTTCTTCTTCAGGGAATGTGCCGAACCAACCAGTGTAGCCAACAGCTGAATTACCACTGCCTGAGGCTATGGGATAGCCTACGGCCCAGTAGACAAAACAACCAATGACTGCAAAAGATGAGAGACATAGCGACAAGACAGCACGACATTTGCTAAGCTTCTCACTTTTAGATAATGAACCATGGCAAGCAGGTATGCGAAACTTGACATGAACAAACTCCTACTGTTTGTGAGTAAAATATTTTGCATTGTTGACAAAATCAGCTTTATAAATTACCTCTATATGTAATGACCCCAAGGTTATTTGCTAAAATAACTGACAAGAACAAAAACAGTTACCATATGCAGCTTCATGTGCATGAAATACCACTGTTTAAATTTTTTCGTTTTACTTTGTTTTTTAATCATAGTTACATAATATTTTGCTTTAAAAAAATTGTCTTATTATTTTTTGGCTGAAAAGTGCTGCTGCTAATGCTACTGTATATACAGAAAAGAATGTTTACTTGAGATACTTGTTTACTTAACCCGATGAGTAAACACTTGAATCTTTAATTGGAGTAGGGAGTTTGCAGTAGAAACTAATACCACAAGTTCAAACAGCATCAATTATGCTACATTTGCTAGAGATGTTTATACTGGCAATAATTACACCTAACATCAATTTCTGAAGTGTATTCTTTCATAAAACATACAACTAACGATTCCCAAATGCTTGATTATCGAAGTTGTTTGCTGGAAACACGCAATTAATTATATATTAGCTACTTGAAAATGAAAATTTCAATGGTAGGTCGAACTTTGTTATAGGAGAAGTAGATCGTGTCCCTTGAGAGAACTCATGAAAAACTAATAGACAGCCTTGTGGAAGTTTTAAAATAAATACTACCTGTGACTTGTGAGACTGGCGTCAGACCCTGCAGGTTAAAGTATTATTGATTGATGTTCATGAACATAGCTCAGTACAATTCAGAAGCACTTTAGTATTTATTTGAGGATTTACTTATCTATGATATCTTTTTAATGTCACTTGACAAAATTTCTATTTGTTTATAATTTGTAAAAAAAATTTTTGCACTAAACTTGTATTGCAGTCATGCAATGTGGATTCGCATTTCTGGAGGCTGGAAGTGTGAGAAGCAAGAACACAACAAACATTCTTCTGAAGAATTTACTGGATGCTTGTGAGTCTGTTGTTCATCTGTTCATCTACTTCATTATACAGATATGAAATAGAGATATGAAATATAGATATGAAATACAGATATGAAATACAGATATGAAATAGAGATACAGATAATGCAGGTATAAGCATCCCAGCATTAAATTAATCAGACTGTAGTATGTATTTAGAACATAAACTGGCTGAACTTGAATAGTCTAACCAGTTTAAGTGCCTAAAATAGACATAATATTGACATAACTGTGAAACTGTAAAATTTGTGAAATTTAAAAAATATGTGCAAAAGTTTTTATGTGCCATAGGCACACACTTTTTTCTAACACATATTGTGCATGTTGTGTGGCTACTGTTGATATACTGAAAAACAGATTGTGTGATTAACTCAATTAAATACAATGTAAAACCTTTTCATATCTATATAGCTGTATCGTATGTCTACCTGTGCAGTATATCCCTCACCTGTACGACTATATTAGTCGATAGAGTTGTGGGCGCTGGTCGGTGTATGTGGTCGTGGTGAAAGGCTATGCGTATACGACTGATATCGTCGACAATACAACCCGCTTATAATATTGCAGTACATTCTTCACCTGCACGACTATATTAGTCGATATAGTGGTGGGCGTGTCCATCCAACCTGACCCGTAGATTTTTTTGTTAGGTGCTCTGTTGTATTCGGACACCAAACGTTTTCCGGAGAAATAATTTATTATTCTTTCGTTAGACAATTCTTCAGCGCTAATAACTTGAACATAACGCTACGCTAGATAACTAGACTACTAAGCATCATAGATTTAGGCTTAATGATACGCTAAAAGAACTTGTGCAGTTTGGTCGTGTCATGAGAAACAGAATGAGAAAATGTCCGAACTGTGCTGTACCATTTGTTAATTTGTTACAGTTATAGTATTTTTATTGTGTTAACTTTTATAGTATTGACAGTGTTGTCCGAAGATTTCTCCATAAAGTGAGCCTCGAATAACGAAGTAGTTGTAATTTTTTGTTTGTGAATTTCCAACATAAAAATGAACATTTTTGTGTAATCTTGTTAAGTACCGCGTGAGCCAGAAAACAGAAAATTATTTGTGTTGGTGCCATCATAACCAATTAAGATTCAGCTTTTCGTGATGACACAGATAGTTAAAATAGCATCATTGACTCTGATGATGGTGAACGTAATAGTTTTGGGAGAGTAAGGAACATTTTAGAGGATCGTTTTAGCTTCGAAGCGATCGTGGCTTCACATAGCTTTAGCAATGCACAAAGCGTGGATACATTGAATTTTCTTGCATAGTACTATTGGTTAACATGTTATCAAAATAAAATATATAACAAAGTGTTCTAGATAAGTTTGAAGATGAAGAAAAAATTGTATACATATCATGAAGAAAAATCGGCAATTTTCGGTAAAAGGCTGGCAGTAGGCCGATAGCTAAATTTGTACATGGGCAGGAGTTAAAGGGTAGCTCACAGCAAACACAATTTGGAGAGTTCAAGGCCGTGAAAACTATCTAGCAACCTCATTAGTCTTACACACAGCCAAGTTTTCAAACCCTGTTGATTAAAAAACATCCAAACACAATTCAGTTGTAATGCATTTCTGAAATTACACACCTTATAAAGACCCAGCATAGGTACCCATAAGTATAGCAAAATAAAGGGAATTGATTGGGTGCAGGCTTAATTAACCCTATTCATAAACTGATTTAGCGAGGTGGCTGTACCATTGAATAACGATTCAGAACATATGTGTTTAATATCTTTGCTGAAGGTCATGTGTAGTTGAAAATTCATAATCACTACCTACTACAGCTGTACTGGTAATCTAAAATTCTGAACTTAGCCATACCTTAACTTTACAACGAGAGTGATCCAGGTGACTCAAGTGTTGATTTCTTTGCTTAGACGGTACGTCAATTGGTACATATTTAACATTACAACTTTTCGACTTCATCTTGAGACTGGAGACCAGGCTCCTAGGCTGGGCATGTACCATATGAAGCGGCGCTCAGTTTATTAAAAAAAGTTATTATCATGAATCACCAGTGAACCACGCACAAAAATCTAATGCAGTGAAACTCGGCTAACTCGACATTCACGGAACCGAAAGAAAGTGTTAGAGTTATTAGAGCGTTCAAGTTATGAGAACACTCACAAGTGCATGTATTATTGTATTTATCAGTACATATACAAACTGTATATAAATCAAAAGCATTTATTGCTTGTTTCAAGTTAAGGGACCTCTCATGTAATGTTTTAACAATTTTTATCAGAAAGTATAAACATTTTCCTCTTATTACTTGAGATTCGTTTGTTTGTTTTTGGTGATGTGACGCTTCTCCTTGCTTGCGGAGGGCTATCCCCAAGCGGATGTTTGGTAAAATTTAATTTTTTGCAAACCTGTAAAAAAGTCGTTAACGAAAATATTTTGCCGATAGTGGTAATAATGACGCCTAAGAACTAGAGGTGGAACGAGACACGAGACGTCTCGAGTATCGACCTGTCTTGTCTCGTATCGGTCTCGTCTCGACTTAGCTATTGCCAAACTCGAGACAGGAAATAGAACTAAAGCGCCTGCGCACGGTTGTTAAAACATGGCTTCTTGCGGTAGCAACGACTCCATATATTGTAACGGATTGCCGGCAGCTGCCTTTAAAGTTATACCCGGTCGGTTACTACCTGTTGCTATTGATTATGTTGGCCACTGAGTCTAATCATGTAGTCTGGACAACGGCCTTGTTATATTTTAGTTCGGTTCTGTGTCCTTAAAACAGATACCGGGTCGTATCTAATTACTCTTCGGATAATCCAATTTAATAAATTGGATAACTTTTGTGGGTAAAATGTCTGTATTTTATCGTATCGTGTCTAAACACCAACTGCCCTTCATAAAATTCGGGCCTCTTTTACGTATATACTACCAATGGCGAGTAAAACTTGCCCGGACACAGAGAAACGAACGAAAGGCCGTGTCGACCATAGTCCGTGTTCGGTTAACAACGACGTTTTGTTAACTCAATATAAGAATATACATGTGCATGTATACAGTAATTAATATAATTTCATGAGTACAATTTAAATATAATTCACATACTACAGTTAATACATAAACAAAACTTAACCTTAATGAAACGATAAGAATGAAAGTGTTATCGTGTGTTCTTTTAGTTGCGGTATTTCTTTGTAGAACGACGGCTATCGGTTTCATTACACATTACATTAAAAAGTAAGAACTATTCAATAGATGGTAAAAATATACATGTACAAAGCAATATGTTTATAATAATTATGATCAATCAAGCTCAAAATTCTTAGAATATGTAACTTCGGTATTTTAGAGCTGTTGGTGTCACTTTTGTTTACAAAAACTACATGCATATCACTATTAAAATGTTGTATTTAAATCGTTTACACCAGGCGAAAATTCAATTTAAAAAGAGTTTTATTAATTTTATATATACCAAGTAGCTAGTACTTGTGTAGTGAAATCATCACCAAATGCTCATTATTTTACTGTCTCGTGTCTCGAGTCTCGAATTTTTACAAGACAGTGTCTCGAGTCTCGTCTCGAACTTAAAAAGCCTGTCTCGTTCCACCTCTACTAAGAACTACTAAAAGTTGTTGTTTATCTCTATGGCTTGGAATAAAGTGATATTCTAAAGCGATAACAATCGTCTCGGTAGCCATTGGGCAAAAAAACTGTTCGAATTAACGAAGTTAAGGTCAAGTTATCTAAAGCATTTTATCATTGCGTGGGAACGGACCAAACAAATCCATTCGAGTTAACCATGTGTTCGAGCTATCCGAGGGCGAGTTATCCGAGTTTCACTGTATATGGCTTGAAGCAATAAAGTCTCTACAATATGTCTTTTCATTTTATTGTTTGTTTTATAAACATATCTAACAGCTCATTTTATATGCTGGAAGCGGTCAGACTGTTGGGGCGTCTCCTTGTTATTACTTATATTACTGGTATCACGCTACCACCACCTCATATTTTATTGTCTGATGTTCTTTTGTCTGTGTTTTAGCTTGCAGCATTATGGAAAGAAATTGTAGCATTTGCAGTAGCACAGGAAATGTATCTAAAAATAAATGTAATGCATGTGGTAAGTTTGTCTATTTGTTTTAAAACAGTGAGCTCTCTGCCCTTTTAATTCTGCAATATTTATAATAGTTTGTTATGATTCACAGGCAAAGCACCCAGTCACATCAAAATAAAAGTAAGCTGTCCTTAAATTTTCCTTTTTGCATTTATTTTTAGTTGTCAAGATGAAGTGCCAGTGTGGGGCCATTAATGCCATCAATGCCACAAAGTGTAGTGCATGTCGTAAGTCTAAAACAATCATCATTTAAAAGCTTCTGTGTTAATACTAATAGTCGTGATTGCTTTGCATGGTCTTTTAGCATTGAACTCTTTTCTTGTTTTGCCTAAATTTCACTGTTCTCAATAACAGCTTTAGATCATCAGAACTCCACCCCATGTGGAAATGCGATGTTGGTTTAGCATGCTTTGCAGTGCCAGGTTATCCATCAATGTCAAAATGTCAAAGTTTTATTCTGTATGCGATAGTTTTATCTGTACCCATTTATTGTTTTCACAGCTATCATCTTCCGTGATTTGAAGGCACAGACAAGGATGTCTATACTTAAGAAAAGGCGGGAGGAGGGCTGGGCTGGGAAGAAGACCACAAAATACTATGTGGATGCACTGGAGCGTGCTGTGAGTGAAGTAAAATATATTTTGCTTTACGTCAAAGTATAAGACTGACATGCCAAATTGTGTAAATAGAAAGCTTTAAATACGCTCAGGCTCAACTTTGAAACAACTTACTTTTGCGGCTGCAATTCAGGTTTTGTTTACATTGAAAATGTCCGAAAGTATGCAGATATCAAAGTATAGTAGATTCAGATCAGTTCAGTGGTTAATGTGAAAAATCACTTGTAATATTGGTTTTGAAGCCTTGTGATGGCGGTGACTACAACACTATTGATTGGTCCCCTGAAGCTTAACATGCCAGTAATAGTTGCACAAGCCCAACTGAGTATAGGACAGCTTTCCTTAGTAGATGAAATGAATAAGACAACAACCCATGCAAAAGAGTTATTTTAGGAATACCTATCATCCAAATAACTGAGAAAATAGTGCGAATTCTCCAAGCTCAACAAATCTGAACCAGCTCACGTCTAGTGCAATGGTATATTATCAGCTAGAAGAAGATTTGCTTTTCATGTTGTTGTTGTAATTCATGGTATGAACGAATGTATCATACACTCTTATAATATTGTTTATGTTCATTTTTACAGGCTGCCCACGCCCACGGTGCAGGTTTATCTGTTTTATGCCTGGTATTCAAACCTTCAGGCAAAGGTACCTTGTCTACTATTATCGAGGAAGGATGCCACCAGACTGAAATTGTGTCAGTCATCAAAGAAGCGTTCAATGATATGACAAGATGTAGTAAGTTCCCTTGGTCTTTTCAATGTACAGCAGAACTTAATTGCCTGTTTTATATTACATCCTACTCTCCTATGTGATTGTTTTGTTGCAGAAGACTATGTGCAAAGGACCTATAAACCGTATAACCCCACATCTGCTTCCACATCAGCTACTACATCTGCTCCCACATTACCTTCCAAATCTGCTCCCACATTAACTTCCACATCTGCTCCCACATTAACTTCTACATCTGTTCCCACATTACCTCCTACATCTGTTCCCACATTACCTCCTACATCTGTTCCGACATTAACTTCTACATCTGCTCCCATATCATCTGCTCCTACATTACCTTCTACCTCTGCTCCCAGATCAGCTACTACTACTACTTCCTCAACCACACCAACACCTACAAAGACTGTAAGTATAGTATTCCTAATATTTCGTCCCAAAAGAAACCAAAATTTTAAATAATACGAGATCTTTAGAGAAACAATGCATATGAATTGCTTCCCATTGTTTGGTCATCTTTCTTCATACAAATTATGACATATAAGATAGACAAACAGTTCAGAAAAACTAATACAGACCCAGCAATGAAATGTTCAATATCGTTTGTTGTAGAAAAGGTGTGCTGACAAAGCATGGCACACACAGACACACAAAGTAAGTAAAGCCATAGCTCATTTCTCACTGTCTAATTTTGTTGAACCTCAGTCAAGCAAGTTCATTGCTGATATGTTTGTCTACGCCATGAGATATTTATTTTGCAATTGACCTTTACTCAAATTTAAAATACCCATAATTTCTGAATGCCATTGACCTCAGTACTGTTATTTTCCAGTGTAAGCAGAGAAAAAGGCCGAATAAGCAGCGCTCTAGTAAGTAGAAAATGCTGTTTCATTTTTCATTGTCGTTGTGTTGAATCTCTTATCAATTGTACAGTAATGCGCTATGACCATGATGAAATTGACTATTTTGCTATTTTATTTTCTCTTAGAGAGGATGGCTGCTATTCAGGTAAAATTTTTCTTCTGTGTGGTGCATAGGCAGCAAAAACTCTTGTTATTCTCTTCTTTCTTTCCCTCACCACTCTTCTTGCGAGGAGAGGTGGGAGGGGAAGGAAAGAAAAGAATAAAAAGAGTTTTTGCTGCCCATGGGTGGTGTCTTTTTTGCCTATAGTGGAATTCACAAAACAACCCTGCAATACTATCAGTTATAACAACCTGGTGTCGTGATTTTGTTACCATTTTGTTTAACGTGTCATAATTTGACATGTTTGTATGTTAATTGGCAGCCAAATAACCACAACACAGCTTGCGTTTGCCTCACTCACTAGCAGCTTTGTCATAATTACGACATGCCAACAGCCCACAGGGTGGCAGTCAATGATCAAATAATTTGCTTTCTTCAGCTAACCATGGTTGATTTCAGGTCTGATTCGGGATGGGCTTTTCGCTTGTACAAATTACTTGTTGCGCTAACATGCTGTGATATGCACTGGTTGCTAGCAGCTCAATCATTGCGTCTTTTTTCACCAAAGATATGCTTTTTCTTTGTTATATAGGAAATACTACTCCAGCAGAATATATTAACCCAAACAATTCTGACTCAGATGCAGAAGAGATATTGAGTGAAAAGTTGGTAAGTTGATGAACAGTCAAAGGCACTTTTCCAGTGTTTTAGAGTACACATTGAAGTATACCAAGGTCCAAATCATGGTAATTTTTTGTCTTCTCATGCCAATAAACATCTATAATCCTGGGGATCTATCCTTTGGCAAAAAATTGCCTAAAAGAATTAAATTGGTTAATTAACTGGGTATGATCATTACAAATACCTGAAATGGTGTACTCGGTAATCTATGTTTATTATTTTTAAATGACGTTCAATATCTTATGGCAATGTTTTATTAGATAGGTGCAAATTTGATCAATTTTTTGTGTCAGCAATGGGTAATGTTACAGTCGAGAAAAGACAACTTGACACATATTTGGAATGCAAATTGGTATTTTGTGTTCAAAAAGTTTCAACCTCTGGTCATGCATGGACTACATTCACTATCACATGTTACAGTGTTTGACATAGATTTTATGCCCCTCCTCTCTCTTTCACTTTTCGATTCTCATAATTTGTTTCTGAATCTTTTTCAGGACAAGAATGGCAGAACACTGTACCTGGTCAAGTGGAAACATTATTCATCACAGTAAGTCACGTCAGCCGAATGTCTATTAGGGGCAAATATTCATGGGCTGAGTCGTGACTAAAATCCATGCTTTTAGTCATGACTCAGCTTCAGCCAGTCAATACGATGAAAATAACAATTTAGCAGAGTATACACAAATCAGGATTATCAACAATAGAGCAATTGATGCTGTATTGAGTTGTCATTTATTTATTTAGTCATTGCTGCAACAAAGCACAATGACCTTACGTTAAGAGCGGAAGCATGTAGCATTTTAAAATCCAACAGCTGATCAGACTAATAATCATCTCAATTTTATTTTTTTGCAGAAGTAACACCTGGGAGCCCTCTAGAAATCTCAAACAAACTTTGGCACTGCTAAACTATAAGGTGAGTTTAGCCAGTTGCACAAGCAAAAAGTGCTTTGCTGAAAGTCTTATTGTTTACCTAATCATTGATAAAGATCGCCACAATCATGGAGTCAAATCTGCACCCCATTCATGGCTATAGGTCGCCCGATTTTTGTCACGCAATGCATTCATATCATACAAGTTAGTTGCAAGGACATCAGCTGAAAAGAGTATCGCCTCTCCACCTGAATCATCATATAGCCATGTGTTTTTACTGGGTAACTAATGCACATCTTGTTTTGTCACTTCAGACAGCATTTCTTTACCGTTTTTCCTTCTTTTGCAGGAACATGTCCAGTCAACATGACCAGCAACTCCTATCTGCCACCAGCAAGCATCCACATACACAGACATTCTTTACTTTTTTACCACAAAGTTGTATAATATAAAAATATGTAATATAATAGTACTAGAAATTCCACTGTCATACAGCCCACGACCAAAGAGATGTCCAGAGATATTGGCAAAAAAATAAAGGGTACTAATGGTTGAGAAATGCAATATTAGCAATCAAATGGCTCTGCAGTGCAATAGGATAACTGCAATGGTAGCTGTAATGTACTGGGTGTGGGTGTTATTATATACAACAATAAGCAATAATGAATGGAAAATATGTTTATATTTTCCCCCTGCAACAGGAGAAATGCAATATTGGCCAATATTAGAAGTAAAATGCACTGATATTCTTAGAATAATCAATTTTATTAATATAGTAATAATAGAAAACCAATACACAATTTTGTTTACATTTCAAAACGTCATAGGTAGCAATATCGAGAAGTTGTGGTATTTATATAGGTTTTTAGAAAATTTATTTAAAAAATGTTTGGTCATGACAAACAACAACAATGAAAGGAAAATATTACACGTTTATATCTCTCCCTTGCAATAGGAGAAATGCAATGTTGGCCAATATTATAAGTAAAATGCACTGATATTATTAAAATAACCCATATTGTTAATATAGTAATACAGCAATAATAGAAAACCTATGAGCGTTAATGCGTCTCGAAGATTTCTGCAAACTGCAGCAAAATAAAAGCTGTTATAAAAGTGTTATAAAGCTGTAGGCCCAATTTACTGTAATGTATGTAATTCAACAACAATAAAGAAATATGTTTATTATAACTTTGAAATGCAAAATTAGAAGTAAAATGGCAAGCTACTGTGTACTATACACAGTTTGAAAGTTGGTTGCGTTGAATGTAGAATGGTTTTGATAAGCGATCTTTAACAGAAAGCGGGTAGGAGCATTCACTCGTATAAAAATGTAGCAAAATAAAAAATGTTCTCGTCATGAAGGGGCGTTGTAGTTTGGCCTTAGCTTGTACGTAAGTTGTAAAGAATTTCGGCTAACGTTTTAAATAATGAAACCTTTGGTGATTGGACAAAAAACATAGGCTGATAAACGGTGTACCACAATTTCGTACCTGTAAATCGGTCTACGCCTCAAACGGTCTACGTTTATTACAAAAACCTCCGAATAAATTCGATTACAAGTAAACAGCACCATAGACTGGTAAAATAAACACGGTTTCCTCGTGAAATACGCACTACTAAATAGTTCTACAATCGGTCGCACGGCTTTATTGGCGTTTCAATTTTCGGTCTTAACTTTTATTAAACCGAGCTTTTCAAGCTTTTTGTGGCAATTTTCGTTCAAATAAATCTGTCTATTTGTGTATAATCCGATCAGATGGGTAAGTTTAAAGACAATACCAATAATTTACAAAGACTTGGTAACATATTTAAATAGGTTTAAATGTGTTCTGTATGGTTATGATACTTTAACGACTTTACATTCCGATGCTTAAATTTCTTGATGAAATTTCTAGCCAAGGGTTCGTCTCATTGTTGATGAATAATTTTCGTAAGTTGTGTGCACATGCATTTATCATAAAAACTCCCACACATCGCTCCGCTCGTTTGCTCGTGGGAGTATACTAAATTATAATTATTTAAAAATAAAATAGACTTATTATTACTTTATTTGTTAAATAAAGTAAGTAAAATTAGCTATGATTACTTAGCATACCTAGCATTAACAGATTATATTTAGCATTACTTGCTAATTATAATTATAATTATAATTACTTGCTAATTATTTTACATTTAAACACATTTGCAGTTTCATTTTTCTTCTTAATTCATTTTAACAAAAAGCTCCTTTCATGATATGAAGTTTAAAAGTGGTAGTTGTTTGAAAAAGCTTGAAAACATTTACAGTTGTTTTTATTTTCTCTCTTCTCTTCATTTATTTCAATTACACAAAAGACTTTTCATAATATGTAGTTTGAAAGTTAAAGTGGTAAATGTTGTTATATGTTAAATAAAAATAAATTATACCTAATTCTACTAACTATCTACTATATAAACGGCAATCGTTGTGTGTGTGTGTGTGTGCGAGTGTCCGCCTTATAGAGTACCGTACTTTTCCGACTATTAGCCGCTACTAGGTATCTAGGGCGCGTTAACGGGATTCTCCGGTTAGTACACGCCTCTACTATACATAACCTATTCATAGTTTTACACAGAGGACGTCATATCTGGTTAGCGCGCCTCTTTACGGCGCCCAACGACATTGGTGCGTTCGGAACAGCTAAATTGCGGCCGCATGAAAAAGCACCGTTCTGAGTTCGGCAGCCTATACAGCTATACAAATGTACTAATCATTAAATAAAATAAATTAATGAATAGTAATTTACATGCGATTAATATTTACTGCCAACGTGTATCGAGAAGGTCACACGAATGTTAATTTCTTGCGGTCACGGGAAAACGCAGATCTCACCCACTACATTTCTACATAAAAAAGGTAGGTATTTCTTAATCAATGTTGTATTGTCTATGAATTGCCACACTTCCACTACATAAACCTTTCACTTGCGTCTGAGTACAAATTTAGCTATCGGCCTACTGCCAGCCATTTTGCCGATATTGCTTAAAATGTATACGATATTTTTTCATTTTCAAACTCCATCTATACTGTTTGTTTTGGTTATATATTTCATTTTGCCAACACGTTAACAAGCACTGCTATACAAAAAATCGTTGTATCTATATTTTGTGTGTATGATATGGTGATGACATTAATTACTATCGATTTGTGTTCTAACATTAATTGTACGCAGCCATCATGTTTTGTAGCAGGAAACAGAAAAAACCTCTTTATTCTTCACAATCTAGCGAGCCTAATAGCTATACAGTAATGATATATATATATAACACATGTAGCGAGTCCGATAAAGCCATATACAACATCCCCCCTTTCAAGCAACAGTAACAGATATTACAGGTTGGTTAAGCAACATATAGGAAAGTCTCCGGAGCAGTTCCACTAAAGCTAAGCCGATGAATAACATATGTGTATATACATTTTGAGCAAACACTAGAGTCTACTGAGTGTTAGATCACTAGTCTGTGTGACGAGTATTTGTAGGTTGATTGTCTTGTATTGTTACTTGAGTATGTCCGGTACCATATAGTCCTCTAGGTGCTTTGGCCTCTTCCGCTCTCTGGGTAGAGCACATAACCTACCTGACCACGGCTGGCTGGCTATACTAGGGGTTAGATGCGAACCCAAGCCCTCTGCGCCAGGTGAGTCAGGTGCCAGCGCTCCACATGAGTTGGCTCTTTGTAGCACCTCTGCACTCCGTGGAACCGGCAGAGGGGCTTTTGGTGTAGATACCACGGAGCCCTCCTCCCTGACGTCAACTAGAGCACTCCTGTTGCGTCTGATTACTCCCTTATCCGTTTTTACTTCGTACGATCGAGGGGCAGACTGTCCTATAACGCACCCCTCTTGACACATGTCTCTCACGTATACTGGGCATCCGGGTTTTAGCTCGAGCAACTGGTGCGCTCTATGCCGGACGTCATGGTTAAGCTTAGTTCTTAGGTTAATAGATGTCTCCTTGTCTACGAGGGAGTCCTTGGAGCGTTGTATAAACCTTTGTTCAGGCATAATTGGGAGGGTCGTACGGATGAGGCGGCCCATTAGCAGCTCTGAAGGTGTAAAGCCATTCTCTAACGAAGTAGCCCTATAGGTCATGAGGCTCAGATAAGGGTCTTTAGTCTTCTCCCACATGCGCTTGACTGTGCCAACAGCACGCTCTGCTTCACCATTAGACCTTGGATGTCTCGGTGAGCTGGTGACATGTTGAAACCCATAGCTCTTGGCAAACTCCCTGAACTCCCTGGAGCTGAACTGCGGCCCATTATCTGAGATAACTAGCAAAAACACAGCAAAAACTGCTTTAAGCTTGCTTATGGTCGCTATTGACCCCATGGACTCCAGTCGTTTAACTTCAATGAAGCGGCTGTAGTAATCCACAACGAGAAGATAAGTTCTTTTCCGAAACTCAAAAAGGTCAGCACCTACTCTCGACCATGGCCTATCTGGGAAGCTTGAGGGACACAAGGGTTCTACTGGTGTTGGTGTGTTGATTTGGCATGTATGAAAATTTTGGACCATCTCTTTGATCTGTGATGAGATCCCTGGCCACCAGACGGCTCTCCTGGCTCGGGCTTGACACTTCACTATTCCTTGGTGAGCCTGGTGAATCCGTTCTAGAGTTCGCAATCTTAAGTCCATAGGTACAACCACTCTTTGGTCATAAACCACGACCCCATCCACTTCTGTGAGATGGCCCTTAACTTCCCAATACGGGTGAATAGCCGTAGTGGCATCCGACTTGTATGTAGGCCAACCTTTTCTGATTAATGATAGGACTTCTCGACATATAGGGTCTAACTGTTGGGCATTTCTCATCTCCAGGATCAGAGGATCTTCACTCAGCACAGTAGCCGTAACTGATTCTACCTCCTGGATGAATAGGGTGTCTACCGATGAAGGTTCCTCTGCTGGTGCCTGAGACAAAGCGTCAGCTATGTGATTGTGTGACCCCTGAACATACTTCACGGTTGGTGCGTATCTCATAAGCCGGAGTCTCATCCTAAGTACTCGTGCGGGCACTTGATTTAAGTCTTTAATACCCATGAGTCTGACTAATGGCTTGTGGTCCGTCTCAACAGTAAAAGACAGTCCTCGAAGAAATTGGTCCAGCTTGTCGCAGGCCCAGGCCATGGCCAATGCTTCTTTCTCAATAGTAGCGTAGTTTCGTTCTGTCTCTGTGAGGGATCTAGATGTATAATAAACTGGTCTTCTGCTACCATCTGGCTGTACTTGGAACATTGTAGCCCCAAGTCCAGCCTGACTAGCATCTGTGCTCACGATTGTCTCCAGAGTGGGATTGTAGTGGGCCATGACCTGAGTGGAAGTAAGTAGGCCTTTAATCTTCTGAAATGCCTCTTCTTGGGGCTTGTCCCATATCCACTCCCTGCCCTCCTTCAGCAGCTCACGCATGGGGGCATTCATTGAGGTGAGTTGGGGGATGAACCGAGCCATTTGGTTGAGCATCCCATTGATTCTTCGCAGCTCAGTCTGGTTCTTTGGAGGAGGGAAGTCTTGAATAGCAGCAGTCTTAGCAGGATCCGGGCAGACGCCATTTCCATCTACAATATGTCCCAAAAACTTAACTTGCGATCTTCCTACTTCACACTTTGACTGATTTAGCGTGAGTCCTGCTCCCTGAAGTCTCAGCAGAACTCTCCTCAGAGCTTCATCATGGGTGGCTCTATCTCTGCCATGAATCAGGATGTCATCCACGTGACAAATAACATTTTCCAAACCGCAAAGGAGCTTGCTCATTGCTCGTGAAAATATCTCCGGGGCACTGGATATGCCGAACGGCAGACGGTTAAATGAATATCGCCCAAAAGGTGTCAGAAAGGTAGTAAGCTTTCTGGAGTCTTGGTCGAGGTCGATCTGCCAAAATTCGCTATTGGCATCAAGTTTAGTAAATATTTTGCTTCCGCCCAAAAGAGCCAAGCTTTCATCTACTGATGGCATGGGGAACACTTCACATTTCACAGCTTTGTTTAATCCAGTCAAATCCACGCAGATTCGGACATCTCCAGAAGGTTTTCGAACGGGCACCATGCCACTACACCACTCGGTAGCTTCAGCCATTGGTGAAATCACTCCCTGGACTACCATCTCCTCAAGTTTCCGCTTTGTCTTCTCTCGTAGAGGTAATGGTACCTTTCTTGGAGTGTAGATGCAGACTGGCTGGTAGTTTTCCTTCAACGATATGCGGTTTGAGTAGTCCTTCAGTTTTCCTAGTCCTTTGAAAAGTTCTGGGAATTCGCTCAGCATGTCCTTTGTAACTTCAGCTTGTTCCTTTACATTATATGTGACGAGTTTGAGCTTTTCGCAAGCCTTTCTGCTTAACAGCGAGGTTGCCTGGTTGCGAATCACAAACACAGTTTCCTTGTGTTTCCATGCTTGGTATTTGAGCTCAGCATCAAAGAATCCTAGGACGTGGAGTTCCTGGTCTCCTGGCCCAAAAAGGTGCGAATTAGTCTTCTCGAGTTGTATGTCTTTCAGCCAGGGCACCTTGTCACTAATCACCGTCCCATCAGCTCCAGTATCTAGTTTGAAACTTGTGTTGTGGCCATTTACCTCTACTTCTGCTTTCCAGGCATCCACTGTTAACTGGCCAATGCGGAACTCACCGTTGAATAATAGGTCTCCTGGGGTCTCTCTGACCTCCTGAATTGTCCTAGAATGACACTGCTTCTGGTAGTGTCCTACTTTTCGACACTTCCTGCACTCGGCGTCTTTAGCTGGGCAATCTCTCCTTGGGTGTGATGGTTCCCTTCCGCATCTTGAACACCTCGATTGTCCACCATATCTTTGGTTATATACCGGGTAGGTTTCTCTCTTCATGGATTGGTGGGCTTGGTCCTGGTTTTTGCTCCTGGGTTTTCTTGTGCGTCCTACTGACTGCATCTACCCCTATGGCCCCTGAACCACTCTTCCCCACCGACTGCATCACTGAAGAGGTAACCTCGTCACTACGGCAAATTCTCACTGCTTGAGCTAAGGTCAATGTGTTTCCATGTGAAATCAACTTTTTGCGTACAGTGTCGTCTTTGACACCCAAAACTATTCTGTCCCTCAGCATCTCGTTGTAGGGAGAGTCACCCTCAGTGTTTCCAGCAGCTGAACAGTAATTATATGAACATCTGTCACCTAAAGCTCGCAGTTCTGCATAGAAAGTATCAAAAGATTCATCGGGTAACTGGTTTCGCGCATTGAACTTGTAACGTTCGTGAACTACATTTCTCTCCCTTATGCAATATTGTTCCAAAATGTTCAAAATGGCAGTCAATGAGTTATCAGTATTATAAATCTCACTCAATTCTACAATTTGTGCAGCATTGTCACCCAAGGTATATAATAATAAGGCACGTTGATATTCTTCCTCTTCTTCAGCTAACCTAGACAACACATAGAAGGATTGCCACCTGCTCCGAAACCTTCTAAAATTGACTTCACGCTCGCCATCTAGAACAAGTTCACCTGGTGGGTCGATTCTCGGTGCATTACGTTGGACAATTACAGCTCTTTGATTGGCAACATCCTCCTCATCACCCATCACACGAATTTTTCACGCTGCCACCATGTATGATATGGTGATGACATTAATTACTATCGATTTGTGTTCTAACATTAATTGTACGCAGCCATCATGTTTTGTAGCAGGAAACGGAAAAACCTCTTTATTCTTCACAATCTAGCGAGCCTAATAGCTATACAGTAATGATATATATAACACATGTAGCGAGTCCGATAAAGCCATATACAACATTGTGCATTTTAATTATCTGTCATGTGTCATCAACATAAGTAGTTATTTGTTTTTTGACTCGGACGCATTTAATGAACTCGCACAAAAAATCTTCGTTTTCAAGTTAGAAATTCTCGAACGAAGATTTTCTAATTAAATTTTAGGCTAATTTTATAGAGAAATCTTCGGACAACATTGTCACTACTATAAAAGTCTTAAAGACCGTTGGTTATGTTATCAACGAATAATAAAATTCAGTTACTAGCAATTGCTGGTAAAATTGCAAAATGTGTCTACGGCTGTCGACCATAGAAAACGCATAAATGAGTCTACTTCAGTGAAAGGGTTGGAAACGTTGGATTTGCCACTGTTCGTGGATAGTAAACATGTTCACTTCGTTCTGAGTTACTTTTATTCTTTTCCAGCTACGCGTACTACAGCTACTACAGAACTTGCACGGGTACTGCTACTGCGCTTTACCTACTAAATTTCTACATCGAAAAGGTTAGTATTGTTGTATGTTATTGCTATTTACTATGTTATTGCTATTGCTATTTTAATTATATGTGTAATCACAAAAATCTGAATCAGCTGTCATCAACATAAGCAATTGTTTTCTAACTCGATGGCATTTTCAAAACTTACACAAAAATGGTTGTTTTTAACCACTTCGGCTACAATTGCATAATCCAATTTCGCGTTCAGGTACAATTAAATCATGATGCTCTACAGATTATGACATGGGTCAACAAAAGTCATTTTAACCGTAGAAGCACTCACATTTTTACATAGAACACCTATACTTTTGGAAAGCAAAGAAAATTCTGTATCTGATCGTATTATCTTTATTTCAAAAGTTAAAAATAATAAATATTGAAAGTAGCATGAAATAGCGGTTTTATTAAAATTCGTGTTCTACGAACATTTTTGACTAATAAGGGTAGCATGAAAATGTATAAAACTATATATAATAACAAACAATTAAAACATACTGTGTATACAATGCAATATACAGTCTCTTCCATAGCTGTTAACTTATCTTCGTCACCACTCTACTGGAAGTCTGCCATTTCTATCGCTGAATTGAAGCCTATAGCATCAACTACTAACTACTACGCGTTGTTACTAACTGATCTAGATGTTGAACTTTGAACCCAAATCACTCAAAATTCTTTCATTTGACCGTAGCTGTTTGACCAGTCCGATGTCTGCAAACATGTCTGAAGGTCATGCTTAGCTTTGTAGATAGAGTGTAACTGTAAGCAGGCTCTAAATATAGATGGATGAGTAATTCAACTACGCAAAGCCTAAAAACTGGCTAATGAACTTGAGAAGAATATACTCGAAGCCGCTATAGCGGTGCATGCACCCGAAGTGGTTAAGTTGGAAATTCTCAAACAAAAATTTAAAATTAAATTTTAGGCTAACTTTATAGAGAAATCTTTGGACAACACTGTCACTCCATACAAGTCTTAAAAATCGTTGGTTATGTTATCAGCGAATAATAAAATTCAGTTACTAGCAATTGCTGGGAAAGTCGCAAAAATGTGTCTCTGGCTGTCGACCATAGAAAACTCATGAGTGAGTCTACTTCAGTGAAAGGGTTGAAAACGTTGGATTTGCCACTGTTTGTGATAATAAACATGTTCATTTCCTTCCGCAGCTGAGTTACTTTTACTTTTTTTCAGCTACGAGTACTACAGAACTACAGCTACTACAGAACTTGCACGGGCACTCCGAGCCTGGCGATAGGCAGCGGTGAGAAGAAAGCGAGCAGCGTATATTACAAAAAGCACACCATCTCATTCAATGTTAGAAATGCTTGAAGCAGTACAATGCTTTCCAAAAAGCCTATTGCCCAAACGCAAAAACAGATTGATTTCCGTAGAGAGAGATCGAATTTGCGAAGCAGCAACAAGACGAGCAGAAACAGCAGAGCAAACGCAGCTACGCCCACAACGAAACGGAACTGCTGCTGCAGCTGCTAGAAAAGCAGAAACCGCCGAACAAACACGGGTACATCGAGATCAGGCCAGAATAGATGCTGCAGCCGCTAAAAGTGCAGAGACTACTAGACCTACCCCAGCAGTAACTCAAACGGCTCAGAGCAGCCGCTACATCGGCCAGACGTGCAGAAACCTCCGAGCGGATGCAACGGCGACAAGAACATGATGCACTAGCTACAACAGCTGCTCACCGAGCTGAATTTTCGGAGCGGATGAAACGGCGACAACAGCGAGATGCACTAACTACAGCAGCTGCTACCAGGCGCCGTGTATGGACAGAAAACTTCGCGCTTGACTACAGTCATGCAACACAGTATAGGGTTGAATTTTTTTTATGGGACGAATGTCCAAAAATGCTCCAGATGTAACGCCGTACGTTGAAAAGGCGAGAGGCCATATATGTAGTTTATATAGTAGATTTTATTGATAATAAATTTTATCAACAACCGCATTACTGCTGCACAGTTTGTATATACCATGTCAAAACACAGGCTATAGACGAAGAACTGGTGAGTCATGATTAGTGTTTCAAGCATGCAGAAGTCTCAATTCAATAAAAGCTGGCGATAGCTAAGCAGTGCAACAGCAAAATATTTTCTAGAGTTTCTTAAAATATGTAAAACTTTTCCATACTGCCAGTTTGAACAGCGTCAGTTTGCCTAGCAATGTCAATTTCATTATCAGTTCTGTGTACAAAATTAGGACAATGCCGATTTGAGTAGTTCGAGACTGATGCATTGTAGACTAGCTGTAAAACACATTGCATATCTCCAATGGGCTCTCCAACATTATTGACATGTACAACTGCATATGTGTATGCAGTCGGATCAGCACAAAAATTTCAGTAGATTGCATATTTGGAGTTGTTTTACGGTATGAAAGACAACTCTCAATAAAACTATTGCTTTACGTAAATCTGTTCCCGAACACGGGTAATGCAGCTAGTAATTATATAAAAATAAAATAGACTTTTTTATTACCTTATTTATTAAATAATTTGTCATTGTAATCATAGCTAAACAGATTATATTTAGCCATTACTTGCTAATTATTTTACATTTAAACACATTTACAGTTTTATTTTTTTCCTAATTTATTTCAACAAAACACTTCTTTCATGATATGAAATTTAAAAGTTGTAGTTGTTTGAAAAGCTTGCAAACCTTTAGAATTGTTTTCTTTTTCCTCTTAATTCATTTAAACTGCTTAAAAATATTTTTTCATGATATGAAGTTTAAAAGTTAGAATAGTAAATGTTATATAAAAATAAATTTTCTGTCCAAATACTTTTTTATTACTCGGGCGACACCGGGTAGTACAGCTCATAGTTGATGGCAGTTGATTAGCTTCCCATCACACCAATGTAATACAACCCCAGTATGACTATGTATGTTATCTAAGAGTAACTGCTTGCATTACCTTCACTTTCACTCACTATCTATTCAGTGCCTTGGCAAGTCATGTAGGTATCAGGGATTACGTGTATGTCACAATTTCCATTTTCATAATTCATTTCCATATTATTTCCATAACATTTCCATAATTCATTTCCATATTATTTCTATTTCCATAACATTTCCCTACTTCATTTTCATATTATTTCCATAACATTTCCAAAATTCATTTCCATATTATTTCCATTTCCATAAAAGTTCCATAATTCATTTCAATATTAATTCCGTTTCCATAATTCATTTCCATATTATTTCCATTTCCATATTATTTCCATTTCCATAATTCATTTCCATATTAAATCTATTTCCATAATTCATTTCCATATTATTTCCATTTCCAAATTATTTCCATTTCCATAATTCATTTCCATATTAATTCCATTTCCATAATTCATTTCCATATTATTTCCATTTCCATATTATTTCCATTTCCATAATTCATTTCCATATTAATTCCATTTCCCTACTTCATTTCCATAGTATTTCCATTTCCATGTTATTTCCATTTTCATAAAAAGTTCCATAATTTAGTGGCTTTTATCAGTAAGTTTAGCGATACGAATATGTCGAACTACACTAGAAATTCCCCTGTCATACAGCCCACGACCTGATAATGGAATAAGTGATAATGAAAAAAATAAATGGCAGGGCTGGTTGTTGAAAAAGTAGTTGTCAGCAGGAATTGGCCAAGTATAGTGTAAATGAAAGTTGTTCGAGATGACTTAAAATAAATTTGAGGGAGCCCGACTTCAAAAAGGTGCAAATAACAATTTCAACAAATATAGATAAGTTAGATAAGCTCAGCGTTCTGTTAAAGGTCACGCAATCTAGTCTCCTCTCTTTTACGTTGTAGAATTTGATCATTGATAGCTAATCGAGTGATGCGCTCCCTAGCAAAGTTGTTAACAAGTAAGTCACTAATGTTTCGAACTCGAGAGAGCAACAAACGATATTCCAGCGGTCATTTCGTGGTGTCCTATATCAATGACAGCCTTAGCCATGGTAAGACCTTGACTCTTGTGTATTGTCAAACCCCATGCTAGATCGAGAGGAATGCCTGTGCGACTAAGAGTGGCATGGCCAGTAGTCCAAGTACGTTTGATAGGTGTAACTGAAAAACTGTTGGGGTGCTCGGGAAGAAACGTTGGACTAGTATAATCTGGATATATGTAGACAACGAAAGCAGGTAATGCAGGTGGACCTTGATTTGTACAGTATATAATATGCAAGACAGTACCAATTGAACCATTGACTAATCCCTTCTCAACCCGAAGATTTGCTCTAAGCATAACTCGCGAACCGACTGATAGAAATCCAGTGCGTTGAAGACCGCATGCAAGATTAGAAGATGCCAAGTGAACATTGCGGCCAGCGTGTTTTGATTTAATCTACTTTACACCTATGTTTTACAACAATAAATTAAATATTAATTAAAGCTGCAGGTCTAACCTGCTGTACTGTATGCAATTTAACAACAACAATAAAGAAATATGTTTATTATAACTCTGAAATGCAAAATTGGAAGTAAAATGGCAAGCTACTGTGTACTATACGCAGTTTGAAAGTTGGTTGTGTTGAATGTAGAATGGTTTTGATGGCGATCTTTAACAGAAAGCAAGTATGAGCGTTCACGCGTCTGGAAGTTTTCTGCAAACTGGAGCAAAATAAAAAAATGTTCTCGTCATAGAGGGGCATTGTAGTTTGGCCCTAGCTCGTACATAAGTTGTAAAGAGTTTTGGCTAACGTTTTAAATAATTTAATGAAACCTTCGGTAATTGGACAAAAAAACATAGACTGATAAACTGTGTAGTACAATTTCGTACCTGTAAATCGGTCTATGCCTCAAACGGTCTACGTTTATTACAGAAACCTTCGGATAAATTCGATTAATTATTCTTATAATTAAATCTAGCAAAAATATTAGAAACCTTAGCAAGTAAACAATGCCATAGACTGGTGAAATAAGAACGTTTTTCTTGTGAAATGCGCACTGCTAAATAGTTCTACTATCTTTCGCATGGCTTTATTGTCGTATCGTAGGCCGGTCTTAACTATTATTAAACCAAGCTTTTCAAGCGCTTTGTGGCGATTTTTGACCGAATTAATCTGTCAATTTATGTATAACCCAATCAGATGGGTAAGTTTTAAAATACTGTCGACACTTTTCAAAGACTTGGTAATATATTTAAATAGGTTTATATGTGTTCTGTATCGTTATTATACTTAAACGACTACACAGAAAAATGATTAAATTTGTTGATGAGATTTCGATACAAGGATTTGCGACATTGTTGATGAATAATTTTCTTGAGTTGTGTGCACATGCATTTATCATAAAAACTCGCAAACATTCGCTTCACTCGTTTGGTCGTGGGATTACCTGTCACTGTTTATAAGCTGTTTTTAATACCTGTGCAATGCCGGGAATTCAACTAGTTAATACGAAAAAAATACTTAGTTGTTCATGTTTGGAAAAATTTAAAAACTTTTTAATTTAAATTTAAAGCTTAAATTAAAAATTTAAATTTCTTAACCAACATTTCAAATGGAGGAAACATGAAAAAACTTGCTAATCAATTGTTAATATTATTAAAAATACTAAATACTAACATACTAAAAAGAAAATGCAGGAGCGAGTAACTCCTACACACCATTGAATATGAACTTCTCCTGCACCCCGAACTACACAAGCTTAGGCCTACATAGGGTTGGCTGGATATTGTGATAAGAGTTATCCTACTACCATATCTGCAGATCTCCGACGATCTGGTGGCTAGAAAGCTTCCAATACAGTAAGTGTAGTAAAAAGGATAAGCACAATACATTTATGCTAGGCGATGAAATGGCTAATGCGGAAAACTTACAATAACAAATTGATCTGTCAAACTGGCAAGAGTACAGATGATCTATTCCCTAGCTATGCCGAAACAATTATATAAAAGTGGATGAATGATTCATTAAAACGTAAATAGTCTCTTATGACAAAATACATAAATATTTAGTGTAGCAGTTGAATAACATTGTAAACACCTTTTTCACCACCACAGAGTCTTTACAAATGAAACTATACAGTGACAGCTAATATATCTGCCTTGAAAGATGGAAAATTTAGAGCTTCACAGCAGATGATCAAAAATGCAATTTATTAACTAAAGAGCAATAACACTCACCACTTTCTTCTCTCATTTGAAGCAGCTTTTCTATGTTGAAATAATACAGTCCAAGGTGCATGTAGTTTTGGATTTTTACCCTTTTGCTTTTGGTATCATGAGTAATTATTCCTATGGTAAGGTAAGAAAAGGCAACTTCAAATAAGTTAGTTATCTATGTTTTTGCATGTGTTCACTTTAATGCTGTTTTTCCATGAAACAAGTTGTGAATAAAATTGCTTATCGCATAACTTCCAAGGTTCCACAGGTCACGGATGCAGTGCTGCTTTAGATTGAATAATAAGCCAGATGACTAAAGACCGTAACTAGGTCATAAGACCGTAATTAGGTAACTAGACCTAATAAAACTAAATATTCAAAGTTTAAGGCTAAAAATTATTTAACGACTAAAAGAACTTTTGAGCATGTTGATGGCTCAAAAACTGCTTCTGCAGCAAAATCTGCAAAATGGTGTAAAAACAAGTATAGAAGTCATGACTATAAAGCACATATAAGCGCAATAAGAGCAAAATAGTAAGACGGTGAGGTGATATCCTGAATATCATGATTGTTACAAGATGCCTTAAAACCGCTGGAAATGAAATGGGACCCATTATCTGTAACAATAGTTTTATGAAGATCCTCAAGGTTAAAAATATTTATGAAAACCTCAAGTGTTTGTAAAGCAGATGTTGGTCCTATTCTCATCACGTCAGTATAGTAAAACTAGTACATGTAGTAAGAATCAATGAAAACGAGCTACATTTTTCCGTTGAAAAGCCCATTAATGCTCAGATGAAGCTTATTTCAGTAAGACTCTGTTTAAGGCCATTCAGGGTATTACTGGTGGGAGCTAGTAGCAACTTGTCTGCAAATGTCACATACATGTTACACATTAAACTGGTGGTAGACATTGTTAGACTAGTGGTACAACTGGTAGAAAAGGCCATACAGATGGCAAACAATCAAAAAACAGAACTTGGATGGAAGCCAGTGATAAAATTTAAACCGTAAGACAGCCATTGTAGAAACGACCAACTGCAAGAGAAAGACTATGCATAATGCCTCGCTAGCTGCGTCACTATGAGTACACCCCAAACCCCAATGGGACTAATGTAGTGTCTCTAGCACATTACCTTGCTATGATTAAGGGACAACCACCTTAGTGAGTGTGTCATCTTGCAAAATGATGATATAGTCATATATATATATATATATATATATATATATATATATATATATATATATATATATATATATATATATATATATATATATATATATATATATATATATATATATATAGTACTTTATTGGCAATAATTTCATTTCACAAATAGACATGTTTTTCAAATTAGGCAATCAAAGAATCCTTGTGAAACCATATAAGGATTGAAGTTCTTGCTACTGAGTTTAGTTACTATAGCGGATACATCATATGTGTTCTGCTACTCGTCAACAAGTGTTTCTTGTGATGGTTTCTGAATAAAAACTGTATCTAAGGAGTAGGAGTGAATGATCTTTTGTGGTGTATAAAACACTTCTTTATTTTCTAGTTTTTCCAATACATCAAACTGGCTATCAGGGTCTATAGGTGATCTAAAGGAAGCATTGCTAGATCTGTCTAGCATGTATTAGATTTTATATTGAAAACCTATCAATGATAAAGCATAAATCTGGAGTCATTGAGCGATCATAGTAGGGATTTTATATATTTCACTATAGTAATGAGTGGATCATGGCCTGTGTGTAGCACAAATTTATGTTCATATATAATTGGCAAAACTTGGTTAGATGGTAGAATGACTTTCTCACTCTTTTGTGAATAGCTCTTATGAACTTTGGCAAGTGTTTCAGAACCATAAGAATTTGAGTTTTATAACAGCTATCGAAGTGGCACCAATGTGCTTTGAAGCGGTATCAGTACCAATTAGATTAGTTGTTGATTTGCCGTAGGGCACTAAAAATTAGCCTTTTTAATTTCAATTTTTAATAGCTAAGAATACATTTTACCATTCACTTGTCACTGCATAAAATTTTATCATTGGGAAAAGCATACAGTACAGCTGTTTGTTCGCCATTCTGGAGATAAAGCGATTGTAACATGTAACTTTTTTAAGGAGAGCTTTCAGTTGTCATATATCTTGGTTTGCCTTGTTTGTCTATGTCCTAGATATTTCTATGAAGTATGCAAAAGTTGAAACTTTTTGAGGTTTACTGAGAAGCCAAGTTCTTGCAGTTTAGTTAGCAAACTATTAAAATTGGCCAAATGTTCATGTTTTGTCTTACCTGTTGTTTCGCTAAGTTTATGATCTGTATGCTATTTTTAACTAGGATTAGATTGGTTACTGTAGACAACTGTCATTCTAAAGCTATTATATTTAGTCGGTAAACGCTGAGCTAGCAGGTAAAAATCTTTAAGCAAACGGATAAAAATTTTAAAACTAAATTGACTAGACATTAAGCTTAAAAAATAGATAAATGCAGTAAGGTGACGTGCAATATAATTATAATACTGTGATGATGGACTGCTGATAAATTCTTGTGAGCAAGCATGAAATATTATTACTGAACGGTCATCAGATGTGCTTTCGTGGAATGAACTCAAGTGTGTCTGTGTGTGTGCTAATTATCTAAAGAGCTGTCGAAGAAATGAAGAAGAAGGTATGAATGTCTCTTCTTCGGGTTGGAAATTATCTGTAAAATCAAAAAAGAAATAAAAAAATTCTTTTTCTTAGCTTCAAACAACAATCTCAGCTTGAAATACAAAGTTACCTAGTCTATTGAGCCTAGCTTCCACAATGTTCATAAATTCAACATCATTTTAAGACTTATATCTCTTAAGTACATTTAAAAGCTTCTTACTAACGTTTAACGTATTTGATGTGCAATTGCAGATGCTAAGGACACTCTCCTATACACTTAGAGTTAGCCTTTACACACCACTTTCAACGTTATGTAATAGACAGTCTTTACCTTATGATATTAAGAAAATAGTATAAATAAGATTTTTGATTGCAATTTTAGTATTTTTAATGGCTGTTATACTGCAAGCAGTCTATCATTGTAACTTTATTTATGAAAATTTAAAGCTGTCGTTTTTAACGATGCTTTGACCATGTTGAAGTGCAACTACTTTCCATTTCATTAATGACAAAAGATTCGCTTATCCATTTTCGCTGCAATTACTGTAGTCTTTTCAATATGGTTGGACTATGTGACTGCAGGTAAGACACTATACAGTTGTCTTTTATGCACACCTCACATACAGGGAATTTGGAAGCACCTGACAGCAATTTGTAATCTAGTTTAGGTAAATACTCGACACAAAACTGTTTAAACTTTTCGAATGATCTCAATTTGTTTGCTCTAAAATAAGGTGTGTCAACCGTAAAATAATTTTTATTCAATTTTTATGCCTTTAGAAAGAACCCTCCCTAATTCTATCAGCTAACTTAGCTGTAATAATAGAAAGTATTTTTGTATAAATTCGCTTATTAATTTCATAGGTGGCGTGACTGGCGTACTGAAAAGCTTTGTAACAAATTACATGAAACACAAGTAAGTGTAGTAACTAAAGATTGGTGCTCAAAAACAAAAGTGAAGAAAAAACTTAATCAATAAAAAGCAGACAAAAAGGGGTAAATAAGAAGGTTTAAACTTTAGATGAAATGCGAAGAGGGTGGACTAAAGGAAAGTAGCCTAAGAGGAATATAGCTAAAGAGGGTGGACTAAAGGAAAGTGGCCTAAGAAGAATATAGCTAAAGACGGTGGACTAAAGGAAAGTAGCCTAAGAGGAATATAGCTAAAGAGGGTGGACAAAAAAGTAGCCTAAGAGGAATATAGCTAAAGAGGGTGGACTAAAGGAAAGCGGCCTAAGAGGAATATAGCTAAAAAGGGTGGACTAAAGGAAAGTGGCCTAAGAGGAATATAGCTATATATAGCTATATAGCTACAGCCAAAGAGGAATATAGCTAAAGAAGACAACTAAATTAAAAATATCTCACAGAAAAAAGTACACAAACCAACAAAATGGAAACTATGGAGCAGTACATTAAATTTTTTAATTAGGATCAGAGTAAAAATGTTGAGTTCACAACAATGTAAAAAACAGTATTTATTTACAGCTTTTTGCAAACTTATTTGAACTATAATAATTATATCATAAACAACTGAGTCTGAAACTTACATTGGGAAGCTGTGAGCTGCATAAACCTCGATTCAAGTTCTGCAAAAATTAAGAGCATTTTTTATGAGCTGCTTTAAACCTTTCTATAACAGTCATTGAAGAGACAGACTGATTTATTCTGCCTTTGTAAGACCAGAGTTATTGTAAATCACTGAATTGCTGTTTTGTAACAACGCGACGTCAAACTTAAGTATCTTTGTAGCTAGGATAATTCTTGGATGAACTTGTGTTGATTCAGTGTATGGTGAAATAAATATTTAATGAGCCGAATGAAATTATTATACAACCATAGTATAGAAATACTATGATTGTATATATATGCTATGTATATGCTATATCTATGCTATATATATGCTATGTATATGCTATATGTATGCTATATATATATATATATATATATATATATATATATATATATATATATATATATATATATATATATATATATATATATATATATATATGCTATATATATATATGCTATATATATGCTATATATATATGCTATATATATATATGCTATATATATGCTATATATATATATATGCTACATTTATACTATATGCTATATCTACGTAAATGTTTCTCAAAGTTTGCCATCTGTCTTCTGTTGTCTGTCCTTTGGTATGTTCAGCTATAGCTATTAAAATCTGGTCATTTAAATGGCGCATTATGATACATTTGAACATATATATATACTAGCTGCATTACCCGCTTACAGGGACAGATTCATATATGAGATAATGATATAACAGATTTATATGTATATATATATATATAAATATGTATATATATATATAAACATATATGTATATATATATATATATATACATATATATATATTTATACATATAAATTTACATATATATATAAATATATATATATTTATATATACATCTTTATACATATACATTTATCTATATAATACAAATTAATATATATATATTAAAAAATATATATATATATATAAATGTATATATATAAGTATATATATATATATTTAAACTTTACAAAATAGAATTTTAGAATTTTTCTTCTGTATCAAACTCACCTTCCACTTTGCTGTTAATGGCTTCCAGACTGACATTAATCTTTTGCAGACTTGTTTGAAATGAACCTACAAAAATGCAATAAGATTTGTTATAAGTATTGCAAGGACATTTGCACTTTACAAACCAAAGTTATTTGGGTAAGAAGTACTTACTTCTGAGCTCCTCTACCTCATCAAATACCCCAAATTGACAACTCCCACTATGATGACTGTCTCTGCCTATTGTAGTACCTAATAAATGATAATAATAGTAATAATGCTACAATAATCACAATAATAGTAGCAAGACTGTGATCAAGATGACTCGTGCAAGACATGTCATATGTACATATCGGTTTGGTAAATTAAAAAAACTGCAAAAAATTTTTGTTTGCGAGTATCACAAATTTTTTTTAGTGAAACACAAAGCTTGCTGCAAGGTGTCTGCGCAACTGTGATGCTTTATTATGCGAAATGATATTGAAAGATTCTAGAGCTAAAACATCCCTAAAAAACAGACAATTGATGCATGTACGCTGTTTTAGTCTCTTGCATCACACACGCGCAACGCGCACACGTTCACACAAGCGCACACATGTACATACACACACATACATACACTGTACACACACGTATATACACTTACATGCACGCATGCATGCATGCACATGCACACATACGCACACGCACACGCACACGCACCACAAGATGCGAAACATGGGCAAACACAAGCACACACATGTGCAAACACAAGCGCACACATGTGCAAACACAAGCTCACACATGTGCAAACATAAGCACACACATGTGCAAACATAAGCGCACACATGTGCAAACATAAGCTCACACATGTGCAAACACAAGCGCACACATGTGCAAACACAAGCGCACACATGTGCAAACACAAGCGCACACATGTGCAAACATAAGCACACACATGTGCAAACATAAGCGCACACATGTGCAAACACAAGCGCACACATGTGCAAACATAAGTGCACACATGTGCAAACATAAGCGCACACATGTGCAAACATAAGCGCACACATGTGCAAACACAAGCGCACGTGCACATATGTGAGTTTATCTGTTTACCAGCTAAACTACCAGATTTAATTAGTTTACTATTTAAACTAATAGTAATCAGGTTACTGCTGCAAGCTCCACCTAATTTATTGTTTAAGTCAGCAAAAGCGTTGTCACCCCAGCCCCATAATTTCCACATCTCGCTATAACCCTGCTCAACATAAGCACCAGTTTCTTACCAGAACAAATTGAGAGGCTTGTCCCTTCAAATGAGAAAACACATGAGGGAAATCCGGAGCTATAAATATAAACGCGCAGCATTGTTAGTCTGATTCAGAATTAGCAAACTGTAGAAAAGGGTGTAATAATAGGTAGTTAGTATATGTAGATGGCACAATATAACTATGTTAATAGAGTCATAGGACTAGCTCTAAAATCTATGAGTATGTACCAACCTGTGTATATCAGGAACAGATGCATTATGCTCTCCCCTTCAAAAAAGGAAATAGAACGATGGATGATTTTAGAACCACATAATAATTATCAATATTTATAGAAGTGAGTTGATAGCTTGTGTTTGATAATAGAAATAAAGCAGAACTACAGTTTAAACCTGACCAGCCCATCCCATTAATTGGTTCACAAAATCAGTTGCCCTTGGTTTAAAAAAGTTACTCACCACAGCTGGTTTGAAATGTGTGGATTTTCAATAGGGAAGACACTGTTGAGCATGTCAGCAGGCGCTGCAGTAAAAGCTGTGGTGGTATAGATAGCACTTCGAGGTCTCGTACTTTGTTTTATGTTGAAGTTCTGATTACCTTGGAGTCTGTAGCAAAAATATCATGATAAGATAACTTCTCGGACAAAGGATCAAATATTGCTAAAACTATCAAGCAATTAATCTGTCTTTAAACAACGTATCCATACAGAAGCTTAACTATGATATGCAGAGCTTGCCTAGATTTTAACTTAACACCATAGAATGGATCAAACATACAAAAAAATAAAACTACACACTCAATCTGTTATTCAACACCTTCAAGTTTAGAGATATATGGTATCAATTATACCTGTTGCCATGTGCCAAAGCTTGAGAGCTTGTAAGAGCAGGTAATGATGAGTTTCTGCAAAAGAAACAACTTACCAAATGAGATGCTCTGGTTATATATATTTGACACGTGTATAAACTTGGCACTCCAATAGATAAAGCATTGCGATTATTCACAATTTACCTTAGGTCAGAAGTCAATGTTGGCCTGAGAGGGGCTGCATAGTCCGCCCTAAAATTTAAACAAACAAGAAAATTCTTAGCCCTATAAAAATATGTTTTGTAATCAGTATCAGCCTGTACGCTAACTTCCTTATAGAAAATTAAAGACTGGCTCCTAGCAAGAAGAATGCATTATAAATTTCAATTGATTATCAGCTAATCGATTTAGTTTCTCAAATGCGTGAAGAATTCCATGAGTCATTCCAAAATATGAAGCTAAGCAAATGGAAATTGATTACACCTAGTGCTATGCCTTTAGTGTTCGCGTTGGTAAACAATGTTCTGCATAGCCAAGAGCACCTGTATCTCTCAAATCCCACTAAGAGTTTTCTTTCAGCAATAGCCTTCTGAATGTCAGCATAGCTCTTTCCTACTGGTGCTTCTTCATCTTCATTGACTGATTCCAATGTAGACTCTCTGCCAAACATTATTTCAAATATTGTACCACAAATCAATTTGCTACCTTTGCAAATCAGTTAAATGATATAACTAGAGAGCTGATTGAAATCAGATCATCTTGTTTAGAACTTGTTTGCTTTCTACACTCATGTATGTTTACTGTGGTTAGTCACCTGTGCTAAAAACTTGGTCGACAAACCTGAACATTTATTATGTTTTGCCCAACAGCACGTGTAAAAACTATAGCTTTTAGCGGGTCAGTCACAACATTAGCAAACAAAGTGGACAACCAGTTTTTTATGAATGCTTTATACAGCGTGAAATGTATGCAATTGAGAATGCGATTTTGTTGTTAGGAAGTTGATTGCTTTATTTGTTATTGATTATTTATTGTTGTTGTATTGATCAATCAGCATATTATACTAAGCTGTTACTTTCAACTGACTTTGTTCTAGTTCCTATGTGCTTCATTCACAATAATGTTCCCTCATTATATCTCCAAACTTAGTTAGTTTTATCTGCTTCTAGAGAGTGGTTGTCTTGATCTGCCAGTGCGATCTGCCGCATGCGCTGATCGCTTTCTCACCCAAGGATTGTCGTCAAAGTCAATCGAGTCTGGTTGAGGTCTACTACATGCATTTGTCGTTTTTTCTGAATGACTAGTAACTCTATGAGATTCATCTACAGACCTGTAATATAAATATAGCACAATAAGTTAAGTCTGATACAGCTACTACTTTCCTTTTTAGTGTGAGCTAGCTGAATGCTTGGCGTTGCACAGGTAATAGAATTATTACCTAATGAGTTTAAGTAACTTACCTAGAAAACTAGTTCTTTACTAAAATCTTTACTAAAACAAATACCAGTGTGTTGGGCTAGCTCAACAATTGTTATGTGTTACCTTCTACAGCGCTAGTTATTAACTCCAAGCAAGTGCTTCAAAGGTGAGTATCTTAACCAATGTAATGACTATTAACCCAATGAATTCATTGTATTCTGTGTGGCTTAATTGTTAAGTTTGCTGCCTCTAGGTCTAGAGATGCTGAGATAAATTCCAGTGCTGTGTGAATTTTTCATTGCTGGATTCTAATTACTATAACTGGGCACAAAAAAAACAAACACACAGATTTGTATATATAGATGTACCGCAGTGGATTTTGTACATAACAAGGTAGTTTTGTTTTAGTTGAATTGTGAAGCAATAATTGTATATCTATGTAGCATAGTAGTTTCATTTTAGTTTAAATACACAGCAGTAGATTTTGTTTATGTAACATGGCAGTTTCAGTTTAGTTTAAATGAACATCAGTAGCTCATTTTCTGCATAACATAATACAGTCAAACATGGATAACTCGTCCACGGATAGCTCGAACACATGGTTAATTCGAACATTTCCTTTGGTCCGTTTCCACGTAATGATAAATTGCTATAGATAACTCGAACTCAACACTGTTAATTCGAACTGTTTTTTTGCCCAACGGCTACCGAAACGGTTGTTATCGCTTTAGAAAATCACTTTATTCAAAGCCATAGAGGTAAACTTCATCTTTTCGTAATTCATAAGCGTCGTTATTACCACCATCGGCAAAATATTTTTGTCAACGACTTTTCTAAAGGTTTGGTGAAATTTGATTTATACTGCTATACGATGAGTAGCACGGGCTAGCCGGGTCACGCGCGCAAGGATTTTCGCCACGCACATACAAAACAAAAATCGCATGTTGTTTTTGTTTTGTATGTGCGTGGCGAAAATCCTTGAGTGCGTGACTCGGCTAGCCCGTGATGAATAGTTTTCCGACGTTGATTCCGTGTTGAATCAACGTCGGAATGTTGAATGTTTAAAACGTCTTAAAAATTGTTGTAATTAAACTTTAACGTTGTCTGAGCTACAAAAAACTATTCATCGTTTGACCTAAACACAGGATACGTGTGTACATTCAATAAGTATTTATTAAAAAAACGTGAGTGATATAGAATGTACGTAAAACCTCGTAAAACTTCTAATTGAACTGCCTCGGAGTGTTGCTCTTAACGAATCCCAGGTAAAGTAAGATAATCTTTGCATAAACTTCAAGAAAAAACGGCAAAATTGATCGTGGGTAAAACCCCAAAAGAAAAAAATGTCTTTTCTTTTGAGCATTTCAACAACGATCAAGTTTTGCCAATGTCAATCTGAAAAACGTCCTGGCAATAACATCACCTCAAACAACAAACCAATCTCAAGTGATAGAAAAATCTTTATACTTTTTCATAAAAACGTTTTAAACTTTACATTAGAAGCATTTAATTTGAAACAAGCCATTTGTGCTTTTGATTTATATTATAGTTTGTATATGTACATGTATCTACTAATAAATAAGTAAATATATGGACTTGTGACAGAGCTCTGATAACTTGAACGCTCTGATAATTCGAACACTTTTGCTCGGTCCCTTGAAGTTCGAGTTATCCATGTTTGACTGTAGTTTCATTTTACTCTCAATGCATAGTAATACTGTAATCACCCAAGTATGATACTCTCCACAAATAGAAAAACTGTTTTTTGACATAATGTACAACATAAGGTATAACATTTGTGTACAGAAATATAAACCAACATTATCTTACTTTACTGCTTACTTTCTCAGAATTTTCTTGATTAATTCAATTACAATTTTAAATGCTTTATAATAGTTTGTTATTTTCTCTCAGCTATTATGAAATTCAGAAAAAAGAACACCAACATACCCTTGTTGACCGCCCTGAATTTCTTTTCGCCCATGCAGACTATGTTTGCTTTCCTCCTTATTCTCACGACTGCGGTGCTTTCCAGGTTTGCCAGTGTTACTGCTATCTTCACTAAAAAAAGTATGACAGTTGAGAAATTTTTTAAAAAACCGAAACTGTTACCAGTAGGAATGCTACAATGATAGATGTTACTTTCACTAGTGCACGTATTAATAGTAGCATATCAGAACTACTAGATTCCTTAATATACATGTAGATAGCGACATTCTCGTCATCTAACTATTACACAAGCCATATCTTCAGCCAGTTTACTTGATTTTGATTTTTACAATGGTTGATAAAGAGAACTTCTGTCTTACTGTTTTGTTACGGTAAACTATAATGTAGCACAGTGGATTAAAAAAGTTAAGATGTTTTGAAATGAAATGGTTATTACAAGTTAATAAAACACCCATGGTGTAAATATGCATGGCACTTTGTTTAAAAGGCCAAAGCATTTTGATTTAAATAAAATTGACTAAATGCATTATATTCACATTCTTTCTTAAACTTATCTCACTAATTAGTATATCAGGTCAGCCTTACATTAATTACCCAGAATTCTTAAACTAATAATAACACACTGAACGAGCTCCTAGTCTATAGTCTATGTAAATATTCATGTACCTATGCTATCTACTTTTTCCATCTTCTATGAACATAAATATCAATGTTTATATATTGTTTGTTGGTCTGTTGTTCATGAATTCAGCTATAGTGATTAAAATCTAGCAATAAAAAATCTGCTTCACAGAGGATTTGATCCTGAAACCTCTAGATCTGAATATCAGTGATCTATATCATTACAGTACAATCATTCAACTGACTGTAACCATGAATGATTGTGATGAAATTTATTAGATCGATTAAAATACTCAAGGTTAAAGCGCTTGGGGTTATTAACTAGCGCAGTTGATCGTACGCATAATGTAATGATTATTATGCTGGCTCCAAACACTGGTTTAGTAAAGATTTAGGCTACTAGCTACTAGCTAGCGAGTTAAGCCACTCAATTTGATTGGGTAATTATTTTATTACCCGTGCAATGGCATTTGGCTAGTATACGTATATATTCAATGATCAGCCTTTTTATGTCAGAATGTCCAACTTATAAAACATAATATTTATAAAAACATTTCTGTAGTACATCAGCTTGTTTTAAATTCTCTTGCATTTGGTAATAAGACAGGCTCATGAGGTGAATACTTTTAATTTGTTTAAATTAGCTACAGAAACTTTATGATGAGTATTCAGGCCCCAGGCTAAGGCTGGTTATAAGACCTTTCAACTTGTATATACATTGTACTGACCTTTATATTTTAAATCTATATAATTGGTTAACACCATTGAGTAGTTTAAATCACATAAAATTAACATATCATGATATACCACAATTTTAATAAACATTACAATTTCCAATGTTGTCTGTTACCTTCTTATTTCCTTTGAATTCTTTGTCTTGACCGACTGATTTCCCATTATTCAGTATGCTTATCCCATTCTATTTTTAGCCACGGTGGCATTAGTATACTATAAATACAAAAAGCAAAAGAAATATAAAATACATTATCTACCAAACATCAGCAATATCATATATGCACTTATATGCATATATAATTCGCTTACTATAGACCTACATAAAGTACTGTTCTCTGAAAAGACCAGCTATACTAACATTAATCATATTTTTTACTCTCTCAAGTTGTAGAAGATTTTAAAACTATTAAAAGATTTATATAAATCTTCCACACCATATAAAGCTTTCATATTTACAAAGCAGAGCAATTTTAAAAGCCGCATGTACTTACAGACTTGCTAGAAATATCTACTAGTGGTAACACGTTAAACATTCAGACTGCTATTCTTAAGTTACCGTAAATTAAGTTGTTAAGTTGTTGTAAAGACTCTGTTATCTACTAAGTTTAATTGCCTACCTGAGAACTTCCTTTAAAATGAACACACCCATTGCAAGTACTTTTCATATAACATTACTGGGTTTTTTGTCTGATATGGGAATTTTCCATGGAATCCCAAACGGAAGTTGACAACGTGGCTGGATATGACACAATTCAATTTAATAGAATTTCAAAATTTTCACATGACATGCATTAAGCGCTTAATTGATTTGATTAAATACATTTATTAAACTCATCAGCCTTTTTGTATTGAACATCTTACATACAATTTAACATCAATCAATAACCAAGCATGCATCCTTTTTGACTTGTTCTAAAGTGTAGACTGATTTGGCTTTTTACTATTAAATTCTCAAATGACCTAATAAACTGCTTAAAAACGACTCAAACTCTCTAGTGGACATAAAAGCTTTATGGCAACTGAGTAATGATGAAACGTCACACCGCAATACAATGAGTTGAACTTTTTGCCAACAGTGAGTTGACGGCAGGAATAATTTTGCATTCGCAAACTTACGTACTTGTCTAAAAGAAGCAAGAAAGAGGGAAAAAACTACGATACATTAGAAAAACTCAACAAAGTCTTAATGTAGTAGATAGCATGGTATAAGGATCTATAATATTTTTGCGACATGTTCACCTAACTGTAGTCTAAATTATTTAAAAAGGCTTTTCACAAGGGTTTAAAAAGTACAAAATTTATTATTGCTTGAGGAAATTTGAATTACTACTTTATTCGTAGAATGATAGTCAGGACATAGATATGCTGAGGCTAAATGAATGCATCAATAGAGTTAACTATTACAGCAATTTTACATTTCACATACTTACACTGGAGAGGTACTCGTGACAAAATAACAAAAAATACCAATTGTAGGGCTGAATAAATACTTGTTAAGTATTTATTCAGCCCTACATCTAGTCATACATTAGGAGTTATCTTCACATGCTACCTCCAGCAATAGGTAACCAACATGGCAATTTTTCTATATACGACCCATTAACGAGTCCATAAAAAGTTTTTAAATATAGATTAAGCGAATCTGTTATAAGACAAGCGCTACACTACTGTAGCTCACCAATAATAACATGTTTACAGATATCTCTAGTCACAGCTTTCAGTTATGCATTTTCATGCTCGAGTTTATTAACTGTCAGACCGAGTAGTCAAGGACCCTTATTTACTCCAGCCAAGGCACAACTGCAGTAATTACTTTAAAACTGTTAAGAGAACGCCATTGAGATCTGTATGCTTCATGTGCTCCAATCCTTTACGGTAACCCCTAAATATAGAGATGCTAAAAACATCCTAATTCTAACTACAAGTAAATAATCTTTCCCATTAATAAATCTCCTTTTGCCATTGTGTGTTAGTCTGCATGAACGCTACACATTTCCACATTTTTAACTGATCTTATCCAAGCTTCACTTACATATGCTCTGTGCCTTCCACTAGGTTGGTAAAATATTTGGTTTTAAACCTCCCTTAGATTCATGAGAATAAGTATCTTAAGTTACCAGCCGTGAGATTTAAAATGAAAGAAGTTTAAATGGTTAATAATGAAAATTTCTAATAGGCAATAAAGTGCAATAGTGCAAGCCTACCGCACGAAACTTTAAGTAATAAAATGTTTTAATTAAACTTGTAGTTTTTTTA
This sequence comes from Watersipora subatra, assembly GCF_963576615.1. Lineage (NCBI taxonomy): Eukaryota > Metazoa > Bryozoa > Gymnolaemata > Cheilostomatida > Watersiporidae > Watersipora > Watersipora subatra. The sequence goes on along the minus strand of NC_088714.1, from coordinate 21,187,068 downwards.
GTACACATAGTTTTATATCAGCTCTGTTTTTACTTTAAACATTGAGCACTCTTTTTACTAATGTGTATAAATATAACTTTTATATATATATATATATATATATATATATATATATATATAAAATATTTATAAGTGGAACTTCACTCTATAAGTTAAACATTTTATTACTAATAGTTTCATGTGGTACACTCAGTATCACACTCTTCAGATAAAATGTCTAAAATGAATTTCATACTCCAGTATTAAATACGCTGTTATGCAGGGTTAGATAAGCTGATGATTGGATGAGTGTACAGAAGCCAAAAGCCAAATAGTTAAGTGATACAATTACGTAGCAAGAACTTAGATGAATGTCTGCATGATGATAATAGCTCGTTACGTTTATTGAGAGTGCCTAATGATGGTCTGTAAATAATAAAGAATTTCTCCCATAGGCATAAGCTACACTTGTTTGAGATAGTGTTGTATGCTTTAGCATACCGTAGGGTCTTCCATGATATTGCGTAGTTGGTATTATTGTCCTTTAGTGACCATATATATTTACTTAATTCAGTAGAGTTTCTTTTAGATGGGTGGTTGAAAGAAGCTTTATGGTTAGTGAAACGCGTCTTGAAAGTGTTCTCTGTTAGTCCAATGTATGTCTGGTCTGGTGAATCGGTGTTGGTTTTTACAGTAGCCTGGTAAATTAATGAAGTTTTCAGGCATTCTCCATTCATCGGGCACTCTTCTCTTTTTCTGCAGTTGCATGTTCGGTCTTCATTTGCGGTGTTGGCAGTCAGTATAATTTTGTTGTGAGCATTGATGGACTCTCTTACATTGCTCATACAACTGTAGCTAATTTTGATATTGTTGCTGTTAAATATTTTATGCAGTGGGTGCCTTGTCGTAAATTCTTTCTTGACTAGTTGGATGAAGAGTTTGCCGATGTTAGTATGGACATTACTGCTGTAAGGTGGGTTGTACCATGTAATCGTCCTGCTCCATTTGCATTGTCTGTTTTCAGATGTTGGTAGATGTTCTTGGTATGTTAGTTGGTGGCTATATCCGCTCTTGGTTAGTGCTTCTTGGTAGATATTTGCTGTTTTATTGAAGCATTCAGCATCAGACGAAATTGTAGAGAGCCTCTTATTTATACTTGCTGGAATGTTTCTGATTATGCCAGGTGGGTGGTTGGACTCTTTGTTGACATACACTGGTCTCTCATTGGGTTTGACGTATGGCATGTGTTTACCATTGTCTAAGTTGAGGGTAACATCAAGGAAGTTTACAACTCTTTTATTAACATTGATGGTAATCTTTAGTCCATACGAGCTGAATATAGCACAGAGATCTTTTTTCATAGATTCTGCATTACATGCTGAACCTTCTACTATGCCTAGCCCATCATCTCTGTACAATCCAAAGTGGTTACCATATTTTGTTGTGATCTGATGGAGTAGAAACGTACCGACCAGCTCACAGGTTTCGGCACCGTCGAAACTTCCCATTGTTACATCAATGGGAAGTTTTGACGGTACAATACATATAATACATATATATATATATATATATATATATATATATATATATATATAGTACTTTATTGGCAATAATTTCATTTCACAAATAGACATGTTTTTTAAATTAGGCAATCAAAGAATCCTTGTGAAACCATAAGGATTGAAGTTCTTGCTACTGAGTTTAGTTACTATAGCGGATACATCATATGTGTTCTGCTACTCGTCAACAAGTGTTTCTTGTGATGGTTTCTGAATAAAAACTGTATCTAAGGAGTAGGAGTGAACGGTCTTTTGTGGTGTATAAAACACTTCTTTATTTTCTAGTTTTTCCAATACATCAAACTGGCTATCAGGGTCTATAGGTAATCTAAAGGAAGCATTGCTAGATCTGTCTAGCATGTATTAGATTTTATATTGAAAACCTATCAATGATAAAGCATAAATCTGGAGTCATTGAGCGATCATAGTAGGGATTTTATATATTTCACTATAGTAATGAGTGGATCATGGCCTGTGTGTAGCACAAATTTATGTTCATATATAATTGGCAAAACTTGGTTAGATGGTAGAATGACTTTCTCACTCTTTTGTGAATAGCTCTTATGAACTATGGCAAGTGTTTCAGAACCATAAGAATTAGGGTTTTATAACAGCTATCGAAGTGGCACCAATGTGCTTTGAAGCGGTATCAGTACCAATTATATTAGTTGTTGATTTGCCATAGAGCACTAAAATAGTAGCCTTTTTAATCCCAAATTTTAATAGCTAAAAATACATTTTGCCATTCACTTGTCCCTGCATAAAATTCATTATTGAGAAAAGCATCCAATAAAGCTGTTTGTCAGCCATTCTGGAGTAAAGCGATTGTAACATGTAACTTTTTCAAGGTGCGCGTTCAGCTGCTATATATTTTGGTTTGCCTTGTTTGTCTATGTCCTAGATATTTCTATAAAGTATGCAAACGTTGACATTTTTTGAGGTTTACTGAAAAGCCAAGTTCTTGCAGTTTAGTTAGCAAACTATTAAAATTGGCCAAGTATTCATGTTTTGTCTTACCTGTTGTTTTGCTAAATTTATGATCTGTATGCTATTTTTAGATAGGATTAGATTGGTTACTGTAGACAACTGTCATTCTAAAGCTATTATATTTAGTTAGTAAAAGCAGAGCTAGCAGGTAAAAATCTTTAAACAAGTGCATAGAAATTTTAAGACTCAATTGACTAGACATTAAGCTTAAAATAGATAAATGCAGTAAGGTGACGTGCAATGTAATTATAATACTGCGATGATGAACTGCTAATAAATTCTTGTGAGCAAGCATAAAATATTATTACTGAGCGGTCATCAGATGTGCTTTCGTGGAATGAACTCAAGTGTGTCTGTGTGTGTGCTAATTATCTGAAGAGCTGCCCAAAAAATGAAGAGGAAAGTATGGTTGTTTCTTCTTCGGGTTGAATGTTATCTGTAAAATCAAAAGAGGAATAATAAATGCTTTTTCTCAGCTTGAAACAGAAATCTCAGCTTAATGCTTTTTCTCAGCTTGAAACAGAAATCTCAGCTTGAAACATAAAGTTAGCTAGTCTATTGAGCATAGCTTCCATAATGTTTACAAATTCAGCGTCATTTTCAGACATATCTTTTAAGTACATTTAGAAATTTCTTACTAACGTTTGAAGTATTTGATGCGCAATTGCTGATGCCAAGGACACTTTCCTATACACTTAGAGTTAGCCTTTACACACCACTTTCAATGTTATGTAATAGACTTTTTTTACCTTATGAGGCTAACAAAATAGAATAAATAAGATTGTTGATTGCAATTTTAGTATTTTTTAATGTCTGTTATACTGCAAGCAGTCCATCATTGTAACTTTATTTATGAAAATTTAAAGGTGTCGTTTTTAATGATACTTTGACCCTTTGGAAGTGCAACTACATTCCATTTCGTTAATGACAAAAACTTGGCTTATCAGTTTTTGCTACAACTACTGTATTCTTTTAATACAGTTGGACTATGTGACTACTGTAACAGGTAGGACACTATACATTTGCTTTTTATGCACACTTCACTCACATAGGGAATTTGGAAGCACCTGACACCAATTTGTAATCTGGTTTAAGTAAATGCTGTACACCAAACTGTTTAAACATGTAAATGAACATAAAATAATTTTTGTTCAATTTTTATGCCTTAAAAACTCTCCCTAATTCTATCAGCTAACGTAGTTGTAATAATCGTAAATCTTTTTGTTCAAATTAGTTTATTAATTTCATAGTTTGCTTGACTGGCGTATTGGAAAGCTTTTTAACGCATTACATGAAGCGCAATTAGGTGTAGTAAGTAAAAGTTGGTGGGCAAAGACAAAAGTGAAGAAGAAACTGAATCAATAAAAAACAGACAAAAAGATGTAAACTATAAAGGTTTAAACTTTAGATGAAATGCGAAAAGGGTGGACTAAAAGAAAGTAGCCTAAGAGGAATATAGCTAAAGAGAGTGGACTAAAGGAAAGTAGCCTAAGAGGAACATAGCTAAAGAGGGTGGACTAAAGGAAAGTAGCCTAAGAGGAATATAGCTAAAGAGGCTGGACTAAAGGAAAGTAGCCTAAGAGGAATATAGCTAAAGAGGGTGGACTAAAGGAAAGTAGCCTAAGAGGAATATAGCTAAAGAGGGTGGACTAAAGGAAAGTGGCCTAAGAGAAATATAGCTAAAGAGGGTGGACTAAAGGAAAGTAGCCTAAGAGGAATATAGCTAAAGAGGGTGAACTAAAGGAAAGTAGCCTAAGAGGAATATAGCTAAAGAGGGTGGACTAAAGGAAAGTAGCCTAAGAGGAATATAGCTAAAGAGGGTGGACTAAAGGAAAGTAGCCTAAGAGGAATATAGCTAAAGAGGGTGGACTAAAAGAAAGTAGCCTAAGAGGAATATAGCTAAAGAGGGTGGACTAAAGGAAAGTAGCCTAAGAGGAATATAGCTAAAGAGGGTGGACTAAAGGAAAGTGGCCTAAGAAGAATATAGGTAAAGAGAGTGGACTAAAGGAAAGTGGCCTAAGAGGAATATAGCTAAAGAGAGTGGACTAAAGGAAAGTAGCCTAAGAGGAATATAGCTAAAGAAGGTGGACTAAAGGAAAGTAGCCTAAGAGGAATATAGCTAAAGAGGGTGGACTAAAGGAAAGTAGCCTAAGAGGAGTATAGCTATATATAGCTATATAGCTACAGCCTAGGAGGAATATAGCTAAAGAAGACAACTGAATTAAGGATATCTCACAGAAAAAAGTACACAAACCAACAAAATGGAAACTATGGAGCAGTACCTTAAAATTTTTTAATTAGGATCAGAGTAAAAATGTTGAGTTTACAACAATGTAAAAAACAGTATTTACTTACAACTTTTTGCAAAATTATTTGAACTATAATAATTATATCAAAAACAAATGAGTCTGAAACTTACGTTTGGAAGCTGTGAGCTGCATAAACCTCGATTCATGTTCTGCAAAAAATAAGAGCATTTGTTATGAGCTGGTTTAAACCTTTTTATAACAGTCATTGAAGGGACAAACTGATTTATGTTGCCTTTGTAAGACCAGAGTTATTGTAAATCACTGAATCGCTGTTTTGTAACAACGCGTCGTCAAACTTAAGTATCTTTGTAGCTAGGATAATTCTTGGATGAACTTGAGTTGATTCAGTGTTTGGTGAAATAAATATTTAATAAGCCAAATGAGATTATTATACAACCATAGCATAGAAATACTATGATTGTATATATATGCTATATATATATGCTATATATATATATATGCTATATATATATATATGCTATATATATATATATGCTATATATATATATATGCTATATATATATATATATATATATATATATATATATATGCTATATATATATGCTATATATATATGCTATATATATGCTATATATATGCTCTATCTAAATGTTTATCGAAGTTTGCCATCTGTCTTTTGTTGTCTGTCCTTTGGTATGGTTCAGCTATAGCTATTAAAATCTGGTCATTTAAAATGCCGCATTATAATAGATTTGAACATATATATATAGGTATATATATATATATATATATGTATATATGTATATATGTATATATATACTAGCTGCATTACCCGCCTACAGGAACAGATTCACGCGCAGCATAAGGTTTATTGAGAGTTATCTTTCATACTGTATAACAACTCCAAATATGCAGTCTACTGAAATTGTTGCCCTGATGTATTATTATGTAAATTGTCTACTGAAATTGTTGCTCTGAATATGCATACACATATTACAAGTCAATAATGTTGGGGAGAATAATGGAAATCTGCAATGTGTTTTACAGCTAGATGCATGTAAAATCTAGTAAATATTCTAGATTCATGTGTCTAGATTCATGCATCCGTCTAAACCCGTCTATATTTGCAGTTGACGATAGCGCACTTCTGCCGCCGAGCCCTCGCCTTAGCTGACCAGTCTTTACCTTCCGAGCAGTTGACAATCGCGCTCTTGCACTCGCCTCGCAATCGATCGCTTCGCACTCGCAATCAATCAGCCTGCACCCGCCTCTCAATCAATTGCCTCGCACTCGCCTTGCAATCGATCGCCTAGCAATCGATCGCCTCACACTTGCAACCAATCGCCTCACACTTGCAACCAATCACCTCGCACTCGCAATCAATCACGTCGCACTCGCCTTGCAATCAATCGCCTCGCACTCGCAATCAATCGCCTAGCACTCAATTGCTTTGCAATCAATCGCCTTGCACTCGCCAACTCATTTATCCGGAAAGCCATGCCTGGAGGCTCTCGCTGTACTCAGGACGAAAAAGGTCTCCCGCACATCCCCGAGTGACGCCACGGCCCCAAGCCTAGCTGTGCTACCCGGCGTTGCCCGGGTCGTAAAAAATTCTGCACAGAAAATTGATTTGGATATAACATATAACAACATTTACCATTCTAACTTTCAAACTACATATCATGAAAGAAGTGTTTTGTGTAGTTGAAATAAATTATGAGAGAAAATAAAACAACTGTAAAGGTTTTCAAACTTTTTCAAACAACTACAACTTTCAAACTTCATATCATGAGAGAAAGGTTTTGTGCAGGACTACTGATTTAAAAATAAATAAAACAACTGTAAAGGTTTTCAAACCAATGTAAATTTAAAATTTCATAACTTTCAGTGACCTATATCTTTTGATAACGTATAGTGGAACCTAAGTTCTTGAACATAATCAGTTCCAGAAGGTAGTTCGAAAACCGAGTTGTTCGAGATCCAAAACAATTTTTCCCATTAAAATAAAATAATGTAAATTTTAATCCGCTCCAAGGCGAGAAAATAACTTGGGTAAAGTATTTTTTCAACATTTTACACCATAAGCTGTATACTTGTACCCGGGTAATAAAAAAGTCTTTGCACAAAAAATATATTTGTATTTAACATATATAACAACATTTGCCATTCTATCATTCAAACTACATAGGTAACATGAAAAAACATGATAGGTAATCTATCATGAGAAAAGAGTTTTGTGTAGTTGAAATAATTTGAGAGAAAATAAAAACAACTGTAAAGTTTATCAAACTTTGTCAAACAACTGTAACTTTCAAACTTCATATCATGAGAAAAATGTTCCGGGCAGGTCAAATAAATTTTAAAAATAAAACGACTATAAAATGGTTTGGATGTAACAGTGAAATAATTAGCAAGTAATAGCTAAATTGAGTCTGTTTTGCTACGATTACAATACGAGATGATTCGGTAATAATACAATTAATACGAACTGAGAATCAAAATATATTTCGTGAATATGTTGACTTATTAATAACAATTATTGCATAGAAGTGTGTGTATAAAAAAAGTTACTGTTCCACCAACAGCTATCCATCAAAACTATGAATAGGACGATACTAGTACGACGACATGTTATGTAAAAATAACATTTTGTTGTGTCTTTGTCTGATCGAAGGTGAGAGAATCTATCATAATGCGGCATATATATATATATGTATATATATATGTATATATAAATATATATTTATATATACATGTATATATTTATACTTTACAAAATAGAATTTTAGAGTTTTTTTTCTGTATTAAACTCACCTTCAACTTTGCTATTAATGGCTTCCAGACTGACATTAATCTTTTGCAGACTTGTTTGAAATGAACCTACAAAAATGCAATAAGATTTGTTATAAGCATTGCGAGGACATTTGCACTTTACAAACCAAAGTTATTTGGGTAAGAAGTACTCACTTCTGAGCTCCTCTACCTCATCAGATACCCCAAATCGACAACTCCCACTATGATGACTGTCTCTGCCTATTGTAGTACCTAATAAATGATAATAATAGTAATAATACTACAATAATCACAATAATAGTAGCAAGACTGTGATCAAGATGACTCATGCAAGACATGTAATATGTACATAATACCCTAATAAATTAAAAAAATTGCAAGAGATGCAAAAAAGTTTTGTTAGCTGGTATCACAAAATTCCTTTCGTAAAACACAGAGCTTGCTGCAAGGTGTCTGCGCAACTGTGACGCTTCATTAGGCGAAATGATATTGAAAGATTCTAGAGCTAAAACATTCCTCAAAAACAGACAGTTGATGCATCTACGCTGTTTTAGTCTCTTGTATTGCACATGCGCAACGCACCCTTGTTCACAAAAGCGCACACATGCGCACACACACACACACGCACGCACGCACACGCACACATGGGCAGACACACGCATGCACACACACGCGTGTGCAAAATGCACGCGCGTACAAAACGCATGCGCGTACAAAACGCATGCGCGTGCAAAACACACGCGCTTGCAAACACACGCATGTGCAAACACACGCATGTGCAAACACACATGTGCAAACACACATGTGCAAACACACATGTGCAAACACAAGCGCACACATGTGCAAACACAAGGGCACATGCACATATGTGAGTTTATCTGTTTATCAGATAAACTACCAGATTTAATTAGTTTACTATTTAAACTAATAGTAATCAGGTTACTGCTGCAAGCTCCACCTAATTTATTGTTTAAGTCAGCGAAAGCGCTGCTACTCTAGCCCCATAATTCCCACATCTCACTATAACCCTGCCCAACATAAGCATGAGTTTCTTACCAGAACAAATTGAGAGGCTTGTTCCTTCAAATGAGGAAGCACTTGTGTCAAAAAATCCGGAGCTATAAATATAAACGCACAGCATTGTTAGTCTGATTCTGAATTAGCAAACTGTAGAAAAGTGTGTAATGATAGGTAGTTAGTATATGTAGCTGGCACAATATAACTATGTTAATAGAGTCATAAGACCAGCTCTAAAATCTATGAGTCATGTACCAACCCGTGTAAATCAGGAACAGATGCATTATGCTCTCCCCTGCAAAGAACAACAAAACTTGTGTCGGAATGATGAATGATTTTAGAACCACATAATAATTATCAATATTTATAGAAGTGAGTTAATAGCTTGTGTTTGATAATACAAATAAAGCAGAAGTACAGTCTAAACCTGACTAGCCAATCCCAATAATTGGTTCTTAAAATCAGTTGCACTTGGTTTAAAAAAGTTACTCACCACTGCTGGCTTGAAATGTGTGGATTTTCAACAGGAAAGACACTGTTGAGCATGTCAGCAGGGGGTGCAGTAAAAGTTGTGGTGGTATAGATAGCACTTCGAGGTCTCGGCCTTTGTTTTATGTTGAAGTTCTGATTACCCTGGAGTCTGTAGCAAAAATATCATGATAAGATAACTTCTCGAACAAAGGATCAACTATTGCTAAAACTATCAAGCAATCAACCTGTCTTTAAACCAAGTATCCATACAACAGCTTACCTATTATATGCAAAGCTGTGCCTAGATTTTAACTCAAAGCCATAGAATGGATTAAACATACAAAGAAAAAAAACTACACACTCAATCTGTGATTCAACACCTTCAAGTTTAGAGATACTGTATATGGTATCAATTATACCTGTTGCCATGTGCCAAAGCTTCAGCACTTGTAAGAGCAGGTGATGAGTTTCTGCAAAAGAAATAACTTACCAAATGAGATGCTTTGTTTATATATAATTGACAAGTGTATAAACTTGGCACTCCATTAGATAGAGCATTGCGATTAATCACAATTTACCTTAGGTCAGAAGCTGATGTTGGTCTGAGGGGGGCTGCATACTCTGCCCTAAAATTTAAACAAACAAGAAAATTCTCAGCGCTATAAAAACATGTTTTGTATTCAGTATCAGCCTGTACGCTAACTGCCTTATACCAAATTAAGGCTGGCTCCTAGCAAGAAGAATGCATTATAAATTTCAATTGATTATTAGCTAATCGATTTAGTTTCACAAATGCGTGAAGAATTCCATGAGCAATTCCAAATGACTCATGGAGCAAAGCAAATAGAAATCGATTCAACCTAGTGTTATGCTTTTAGTGTTCGCGTTGGTAAACAATGTTCTGCATAGCTAAGAGCACCTGTATCTCTCATATCCCTCTATGGGTTTTCTTTCGGCAATAGCCTTTTGGATGTCAGCATAGCTCTTTCCTACTGGTGCTTCTTCATCTTCATTGACTGATTCCAAAATAGACTCTCTGCGAAACATTATTTCAAATATTGTACCACAAATCAATTTGCTACTTTTGCAAATCAATTAAACGATAAGCTAAGAGAGCTGTTTGAAATCAGACCATCTTGTTTAGAGCTTGTTCGTTTGCTACACTGATGTTTATTTGCTGCGGTTAGTCACCTGTGCTAAAAACTTGGTTGGCAAACCTGAAAATTTATTATATTTGGCACGACAGCACCTGTAAAAACTAGAGCTTGAAAAAAAGTCAGTCAAAACATTATCAAACGAAATGGACAACCAGTTTTTTATGAATGCTTTACACAGCGTGAAATGTATGCAATTGACAAGACTATTTTGTTGTTAGGAAATTGATTGCTTATTTGTTATTGATTATTTATTGTTGTTGTATTGATCAATCGGCATATACTAAGCTGTTACTTTCAACTGACTTTGTTCTCATTCCTAGATGCTTCATTTACAATAATATTTCCTAATTATATCTCCAAACTTAGTGATTTTTACCTGCTTTGAGAGAGTGGTTTTCTTGATCTGCCGGTGTGTTTAGGAAGTTCCGCATATGCTGATCGCTTTCTCACACAAGGATTGTTGCCGAAATCGATCAAGTCTGGTTCCGGTCTACTACGCGCGTTTGTTGTTTTTTCTGAATGACTAGTAGCACTATGAGATTCATCTACAGACCTGTAATATAGATATAGCACAATAAGTTAGGTCTGATACAGCTACTACTTTCCTTTTTAGTGTGAGCTAGCTGAATGCTTGGCGTTGCACAGGTAATAGAATTATTACCTAATGAGTTTAAGTAACTTACCTAGAAAACTAGTTCTTTATTAAAATCTTTACTGAAGCAATACCCAAGTGTTAGGCAAGCTCAACAATCAACATGTGTAACGATCTACAGCGCTAGTTATTAACTCCAAGCAAGTGCTTCAAAGGTGAGTATCTTAACCAATGTAATGACTATTTGCCCAATATTTCTGTGTGGCTTTAATGGTTAAGTTTGCTGCATCGACATCTGGAGGTCCTGAGATCAAATCCAGTGCTGTGCAAATTTTTCATTGCTAGATTTTAATTGCTATACCTGGGCACAACAAAAAAACAAACACACAGATTTGTATATATAGATGTACCGCAGTGGAATTTGTATATAACAAGGTAGTTTTGTTTTAGTTGAATTGTAAAGTAATAATTGTTTATCTATGTAGCATAGTAGTTTCATTTTAGTTTAAATACACAGCAGTAGATTTTGTTTATGTAACATGGCAGTTTCAGTTTAGTTTAAATGAACATCAGTAGCTCATTTTCTGCATAACATAGTAGTTTCATTTTACTCTCAATGAATAGTAATACTGTAATCACCCAAGTATAATACTCCCCACAAATAGAAAAACTGTTTTTTTTGACATATATAAGTATAACGCTCTCCTAAGTTTTTAGATTTTAGGTGGTAATCCCAGCGACTTATGCTGCTATTAGCCAATTGATCGTGCATGCCCGTCTTGCTCTTGCCATTGGCCTTTCAATAAAAGCTCTGAGGCCACTGAAGCCTGGTTCAGACGATATCGCTGTATCTTGGTGTTGATTCCGAAATACTTCAGTGATCGTCGGTGATAACAATGTTCACACTATTACAAACACATTTCGTTGTTAGGCTTCTTCCGCTTTCACTTTTCTTTTCCATTTTTCTCGAAAGAACCTCTTTTTATTAGTGGGCTTGAATCAAATACCAGCGACTAGCACAAACAGAAATATATAGATAAAGCTATCCGCGACAGCAAATCATCATTGCCGAAATGGTGCACATTGTACAGGCTGACGTCGATGCTCGGCTAATCATCGGGAAAGTTTGACAGCTTCAAACCTTCTCGACGTATTAATGTTCCTTTGTCAATGCGATCAATTCACGGTACACAGAGTCGATGATAAATGCCAAAAGACAATGCCGACATACGGCGATATAAAGTAAATCAGCCTTTAGTGTCATTAGAGCTTTAACTGAAACGGCCAATGGCAGTGGCAAGATGGACTCTGATTAAGGCGCTAGTAATCCGGGCCTGCTTGACGTCATGATTTTGTGTTTAACTCTGATACCAAGAATGATATTTAAAAGATCTGCAGACAAAGAATAAACTTAAAAAGGAAGCAACTTTACTGATCTTTTTGTGTATGTGTTATAAATGCGCAACGGTTTTATATTTTAGTGTTAAAAAAAGGATTTAAGCTTGTTGCATTTTTGTGTTCCAACTGAATAACGGTTTTAACTTCTTGTTATTAACTACAACTGAACATTATGGTCAATTATTTGAATAAACTTTGACTTATTCAAACATCTTTGGTTCACCCAATGTTAGAGGTGGAACGAGACAGGTTTTTTAAGTTCGAGACGAGACTCGAGACACTGTCTTGTAAAAATTCGAGACTCGAGACACGAGACAGTAAAATAATGAGCATTTGGTGATGATTTCACTACACAAGTACTAGCTACTTGGTATATATAAAATTAATAAAACTATTATTAGATTGAATTTTCACCTGGTGTAAACGATTTAAATACAACCTTTTAATAGTGATATGCATGTAGTTTTTGTAAACAAAAGTGTCACAAACAGCTCTAAAATACTGAAGTTATATATTCTAAGAATTTTGAGCTTGATTGATCATAATTATTATAAACATATTGCTTTGTAAATGTATATTTTTATCATATATTGAATAGGTCTTACTTTTTAATATAATGTGTAATGAAACCGATAGCCGTTGCTCTACAAAGAAATACCGCAACTAAAATAACACACGATAACACTTTCATTCTTATCGTTTCATTAATGTTAAATTTTGTTTGTGTATTAACTGTAGTATGTGAATTATGTTTAAATTGTACTCATGAAATTATATTAATTACTGTATACATGCGCATGTATATTCTTATATTGAGCGAACAAAACGTCTTGTTAACCGAACACGTACTATGGTCGACACGGCCTTTCGTTCGTTTCTCCGTGTCCGGGCAAGTTTTACCCGCGATTGGTAGTATATACGTAAAGAAGCCCGAATTTTATGAAGGGCAGTTGGTGTTTAGACACGATACGATAAAATACAGATATTTTACCCGCAAAAGTCTTATTTATTAAATTGGATTATCCGAAGAGTAATTAGATACGACCCGGTATCTGTTTTAAGGACACACAACCGAACTAAAATATATTAACAGGACCGTTGTCCGGACTACATGATTAGACTCAGTGGCCAACATAATCAATAGCAACAGGTAGTAACGGACCGGGTATAACTTTAAAGGCAGTTGCCCGCAATCCATTACAATATATGGAGTTGTTGCTACCGCAAGAAGCCATGTTTTAACAACCGTGCGCAGGCGCTTTAGTTCTATTTCCTGTCTCGAGTTTGGCAATAGTTAAGTCGAGACGAGACCGATACGAGACGAGACAGGTCGATACTCGAGACGTCTCGTGTCTCGTTCCACCTCTACCCAATGTGCCTTTTAATCCGAAGCATTTTAATTTTGGAAAATGACAGAAATTGACATATTAATTGATGCTGCTTGGAAAACATGGTATGTAAACATGGTATGTAAACATGGTATGTAAACATGGTATGTAAACATGGTATGTAAACATGGTATGTAAACATGGTATGTAAACATGGTATGTAAACATGGTATGTAAACAGATTTTTCAACTCCTGCAACTTCCCACCCTGTATTACTGATTGATAAAATAACACAAGTCCAATAACCAATCAAATCTATTCCATAATTTGATTTCTCCTACATAGAAGTTGATACATTTGATAGATTATTATTAAATAACTTATAAAGCTGAAACTTCCCTCCCTCTATTATAATGATTGATAAAATATCATAAACTTAGAAATTAAATCTATTCCATAATTTGATTTGCTTTTACAAAGGAGTTGATTTTGCAAATCTGATTTTTCACATAGGCCTACTCAAGTATAATGCTCCTCAACTTTTGGGGCTGAAACTTGAGATGAAAATGGTAGCCTTATACATGGGTCCTTATGGTAGTTATTTTTATGTAAGCAGTTTCATTTTATAGCGTAAGCTGAGTAGTAATAATCACGGAAAATCAAACGAGAGATTTATCATTTGCCTACAAATACTCAACCTATTACAAACTTGATAGCCGCAAAAGATATTCTAAAAAGTTCAACTATGTTTTTTTTTAGAAATAACTTGGTAGCAGACATAAATTTGCTTTTGAAATCTGCAGATATTTTAGCACCAATCTAAGGCATGAATATATTTTAAATATTTTTATTGTTTCAGATTATTTCATTTTTACAAGCTGCTCAAACAACACTATTATTCAGCGGTACTAATAGATGATTACCGAATCTTTTTAAAGAACCAGATATTTAATCAATAAATTAGAATTTAAGAAATGAAGACTTATCTAGCTTAATAAAACTAAACTTGCTCTACAGAAATATAAACCAACACTTTTTTGCTGAACTGCTTACTTTCTCAGAATTTTCTTGATTAATTCAATTATAATTTTTATTGCTTTATAATAGTTTGTTATTTTCTCTCAGCTATTATGAAATTCAGAAAAAAGAACACCAACATACCCTTGTTGACCGCCCTGAATTTCTTTTCGCCCATGCAGGCTATGTTTGCTTTCATCTTTATTCTTACGGCTGCGGTGCTCTCCATGTTTGCCAAGGTTACTGGCACTATCTTCACTAAAAAACAATATGACAGTTGAGAGATTTTTTAAAAGCCAAAACTATTACTTTTAAGAGTGCTACAATGATAGATGGTACTTTCACTAGTGCATGTATTAATAGTAGCATATCAGAACTACTAGATTCCTTAATATAGATAGCGACATTCTTGTCATCTAACTATTACACAAGCCATCTCTTCAGCCAGTTTACTTGATTTTGATTTTTACAATGGTTGATAAAGAGAACTTCTGTCTTACTGTTTTGTTACGGTAAACTATAATGTAGCACAGTGGATTAAAAAAGTTAAGATGTTTTGAAAGGAAATGGTTATTACAAGTTAATAAAACACCCATGGTGTAAATATGCATGGCACTTTGTTTAAAAGGCCAAAGCATTTTGATTTAAATAAAATTGACTAAATGCATTATATTCACATTCTTTCTTAAACTTATCTCACTAATTAGTATATCAGGTCAGCCTTAAGGCTAGAAGCTAAATAGTTAAGCCACTCAATTTCATTGAGTAATTATTTTATTACCTGTGCAATGGCATTTGGCTAGTTTATGTATATATTCAATGATCAGCCTTTTTATGTCAGAATGTCCAACTTACAAAACATAATATTTATAAAAGCATTTTTGTAGTATTTCAGCTTGTTTTAAATTTCTTGTACATTTGATAATAAGAAAAACTCATGATGTGGATACTTTTAATGTGTTTAAAATAGCTACAGAAACTTTATGACGAATATCCAGGCCCCAGGCTAAGGCTGGTTATAAGACCTTTTAAATATTATACACTGACCTTTATTTTAAACTCATATAATTGGTTATCACCATTGAATAGTTTAAATCACATAAAATTAACATAGCATCATAAAATACAATTTCAACAAATATTAAATTTTCCAATGTTGTCCGTTACCTTCTTATCTCCCTTGAATTCTTTGTCTTAGACGACGGATTTCCCATTATTCAGTATGCTTAACCCATTCTGTTTTTAGCTGCGTTGGTATTAGTATACTATAAATACAAAAAAGCAAAAGAAGAAATATAAAATACATTATCTACCAAACTCCAGCAATATCATATATAATTCACTTTCTATAGACCTACATACAGTACTGTTTTCTACAAAGACAAGCATTACTAACATTTATCATATTTTCTACTCTCTCCAGTTGCAGAAGATTTTAAATATTTATAATAATTTTGGATTTTAAGATTTATATAGATCTTCCACACCATATAAAGCTTCCATATTCACAAAGCAGAGTAATTTTAAAAGTCATACATGTATGTACTTACATTTGTTAGAAATATTTACTAGTGGTAACATGTTAAACATTCAGACTGCTATTCTTAAGTTACTGTAAGTTAAGTTGTTAAGTTGTTGTAAAGACTCTGTTATCTACTAAGTTTAATTGCTGCTTACCTGAGGACTTCCTTTAAAATGACCACACCCATTGCAAGCTGTTTTATATAACATTACTGGTTTTTCCTTTGTAATGGGAATTTCCCTTGGAATCCCAAACGGAAGTTGACAACGTGGCCGGATATGACCCCATTCAATGCAATAGAATTTCAAAAATTTTCACATGACATGCATTAAGCGCTTAATTGATTTGATTAAATACATTTATTAAACTCATCAGCCTTTTTTGTATTGAACATCTTACATACAATTTAACATCAATCAATAACCAAGCATGCATACTTTCTGACTTGTTCTAAGTGTAGACTGATCTGGCTTTTTACTGTTAAAGTCTCAAGTGACCTATATAAAACCTATATTGAGTGACCTATATATAGTGACCTAATGAACTGTTTAAAATGACTTAAACTCTCTAGTGGACATAAAAACTCCATGGCAACTGATTCTTGTTATTCACGTGTCCACAAGGTGGTGGTAGAATAATTGGCATTCTGTGAGATAAGTTTTAAAACATAACTTTAGAGTAAAGATAAAACGTCACACCGCAATACAATGAGTTGAACCTTTAGCCAACAGTGAGTTGACGGCAGGAATAATTTTGCATTTGCAAACTTACGTACTTGTCTAAAAGAAGAAACAAAGAATGAAAAAACTACGATACATCAGAAAAACTCAACAAAGTCTTAATGTAGTTGATAGCATGGTATAACGATCTATAATATTTATGCGACATGTTCACCCAACTGTAGCCTAAATTATTCAAAAAGGCTTTTCACAAGGGTTTAAGGAGTACCTTACCAAATTTATTATTGCTTGAGAAAATTTGAATTAGTACCTTTTTCTTGGAACAATAGTCAGGGCTTAGATATGCTGAGGCAAAATGAATGCATTAATAGAATTAACTATTAAAGCAATTTTACATTTCACATACTTACCCTGGAGAGGTACACGTGCCAAAATAACAAAAAATACCAATTGTTAAATATTCTAAATGTTTAAATATACTACTGTAGCTCACCAACAGTAACATGTTTACAGATATCTCTAGTCACAGCTTTCAGTTATGCATTGTCATGCTCGAGTTTATTAACTGTCAGACCGAGTTGTCAAGGACCCTTATTTACCCCAGCCAAGGCAAAACTGCTGTAATTACTTTAAAACTGTGAGGAGAACACCATTGAGATCTGTATGCTTCATGTGCTCCAATCCTTTACTGTAACCCCTAAACATAGAGATGCTAAAAACATCCTAACTCTAACTACAAGTAGATAATCTTCCCCATTAATAAATCTCCTTTTGCCATTGTGTGTGTCTGTCTGTTAGTCTGCATGAACGCTACACATTTCCACATTTTTAGCTGATCTCATTCAAGCTTCACTTACATATGCTCTGTGCTTTGCACTAGGTTGGTAAAATATTTGGTTCTAAAACTATCTTAGATTCATGAGAATAAGTATCTTAAGTTTCCTACCAGCGGTGAGATTGAAAATGAAAGAAGTGCAAATGGTAAATAATGAAAATTTCTAATAGGCAATAAAGTTCTATAGAAAAGCCTATAAAGTTAAGCTTTTATTGTGGTTTAGCGAAGCTGTCAATAAGTTGGGCTAGATGGCCTACAGTTTAGCACAAGCTTGTCAGACAAAAATATCTGTGTCAGCTCGTGCAAAACACAGTGCAACATTCCAGTCAGGCTAACAATTTAAAAAAAATGTTTGTAAACTGATTGTAAACAAATATGATATCAGCCCATATTGGATAGCAGATCCCAAAGCATTCAAAAGCAAAAATGCTGTAGTCCTAACAGTCCTGAGTATTTTACCTAATGTTATTTTTCTCAAGGTTTTGAGTAAAAGTATATTTTTTGGTTGCAGTAAAACAACCACTTTGGTAGTATAGGTTTAGTACAGATATACTAGTACTTTTTTGACTATTTAAATCCTTGACAGCAGATCCTTTTTGAATGAACTTAGTTTTTTGAAACTTTCAGATACTTGAAAGCGAGGAACAGTTCAAATAAACAGAGTACCTAGTACAAGCAAATCTGGCCATGAAAACATTTGTAGCACCCTAATGCATACACATATGTATTTTGCTGATCAGTGCATAACAGTTATTGTATAAAATACTCACAGAACATGTAATGCTGTCATCTAGTGTTTATTGTTTCTGATTATGAAATGAAAAGCTGTTAGTTAAGTTTATTTCAATGTTTGTCTGTGCTAATATGTTACTAAAACATGCGCTTACATGATGTGAACTTTGATATATCATGATACTTTGTAGACTTATTTGAAGGAAACTTGAAGTGAAGAAATGCTATGCTAGAGATTAAGGATTCTAGACTCTAACAGGACTACATCGCTCTTACACAAAACAAGAAAGCATGTGTGATTCGTGATGCATGGTCCATACTCTCATACACAACTGCCATTTTTATCAAAGTCATAAAAGGAAGTCCTTTAGTTTTTATCTCAGTAAACAATCCTCATGTTTACCTCAGAGCTGATGCATAGATACTTGTAGTAGAATAGTGTGCTGATAAGGGTTAGTAGGGCAGGCGACTTATCTATATATATATATATATATATTTCTCGAAGTATGTCCGTGTGTCATATGTCGTATGTCTGTCTGCATTCGAGGTATAGCTATTATTAGAATAAATGTAGCTGGACAACAACGCTGACGCAACGTCATGGAGTACCGTAATTAGAAGCCTAGCAGCTTACTGGAATTTTCCATTGGCAATGTGTCAGGCTAGTAGCTTGAAAGTTACAGTTGTTTGACAAAGTTTTAAAACCTTCACAGTACATGTATGTTTTCATTTTTCTCTTAATTTATTTTAAATACACAAAACACTTCTCTCATGATATGTAGTTTAAAAGTTAAAAGGGAAATGTTGCTATATGTTAAATACAAATCAATTTTCTGTTCAGACTTTTTATTACCCGGACAATGCCGGGTAGCACAGCTAGTTGTAACATAAATTCAAACAAGTAATTTCTAACAACTTCAAGGTTTTATGATTATTGTTATCACTCATTTATATCATCATATTTATTGTAGCAGTCTGTTGATGGGACCACGCCTATCGCTATTTCTGTGCAAACCGACACCTCTTGCTCACTTTATATTGTGGTATCCTTTTTCATTTGTTACTGTCTAAATCCACTTCCTTCCTCAACACTCGCTTACTCTAGACCTTCCCTAATTCTCTTTTCCTTCTATAAATTTGAGCAAACACTTATGATCTATCTTCATCTTAAATCATACGCAGTTGGTTTAGCCTATTAGGTAAGCTCAAATCACTTGTTCTATCAAATTTTGCAACACTATCAAAATATGCCAATCACAGTTTTTACAGTTAGTTTATTATGATGATCGAACACTATTATAACCACTAGAAACCCTTCAAACATTACTTATTAATAAATACAAGTTTCACATGTAGTGCACTCAATTCTATATGTGAATAGTTGATTTATGGTATGAAGAATTATGTGAATAACATACTAAAATTTATCAATTTAAATGCGTGAAAAACATTGAGAGAAACAAAGGACTTCAAATTCATTGTAAAAAGCCGCCAGTTATGAACGAATAAATTGATTAAAATATAGCTCTGAATGCCATTTAGTAACTTTCTAGCATGAATGTTCCAACTTCGAGATAAGTACTTTGAGTTATGCTTAATTTCCATGTATGACAGCAAATCTTCTACAAATTGCAGAGAGAACTCTCAGATGGTCAAGCTAAACAATTATAAGAGCTGGGCAGTTTATCGTCTACACCTTTAAAACTACTTAAAGGTATTTACTAAAAATTGAGCAGCTTGCCAGAACGTGCTCTTTTTAACAATTTTGAACCTGTGAAGGAACTTTCATGACGCAGTTACTTTTTGGAATACGGAATATTTTACTTAACTTATGTAACAATATACTACGTCAGAACTATTGAATTCACTGTGTATACAATCCAAGCAACTCTTTACAAATTCATTGAAAATGGTTAATTGATTATTTAATGTCAATAATTAGTGACTCAGTCAAGTGTAGTAAATATATTGAGAAAGTCAACTGCATGGTATTTGCCATCATACATGGAATTAAACTTAACTCAATATGCTAATCCTGAAGTTGAAACTCTTATTTTAGGAAAATTGTAAATTTTTTACTCTGATCGACATTTTAATAAATTTCCTTTTTCATGGCTAGTGACTTTTTACCGTTAATTTAAAAGCTTTTGTTTCTCTCAATGTTCTTCATACATTTTTTGCAAAAATAAAAAGAAATTAATTTTTGTCCCTTTTGATTTCTATGTCATGTTGAAGCTGTTACAAATAGCCTCCATTAAAAGCTGATAGCTGCTCTCAAATGATAATTCTCTTCAAAGAGTTCAAATGCTGGCTGTTATATGTTACATCACTTAATTATTCCTCTTTTATAAAGGTGTGTGTAAGAAGAATAACTTTTGTTTACTACATACTACATACCACATAGCAATTACATCGTAATACTGGAATCCAGCATTGAAAACAGAAGTTATTTTAATTTATACTAGCTGTCAACAAACTGAAAACATATCAAAATTGTTTACAGGCTTCAAAAACCTTTACTGAAAGTTTGGCATCTCACCATAGTAGTTTCCTTTTAAGTACTTTATAATGCGTAAGGGATCTTGTATGATGCAGTTATGTTTTGGAATATGGAATATTTTTTGTTACCTTGTGTCACACTAAACTAGGTCAAAACTATTGGATTTACTGTGTGTAGGAACCAAATAGACCACTCAAAGTTCATTTAGGAAGATTAATTCATTATCAAAAGCTTATAAGTTGCATCTCAGTGTGATACTGGTAAACCTCTTTGGTAAACACTAAATACGCATACATGAATAATCATTGCGAAAGATGCGGCTTGATACTCTCCTCAACTGTACTTGCTTGTTTTGCATTGATCAGCACATACCTTCATTTAAAAGGTTATTTGTAAACATTAAAGTTTATAAATAAATTGAGAAACATTAATTGAGCAGTGAACAGCTTTAGCATATGAAGAATTACTATTAGTATGTGTATATGCAAATCCTACTCTTTGTTCTCTTCCATTCTGATTACTACCAAGTATTCAAACTTTTTCAAATAGCCTCTATTTATAGTTGATAGCTCTCTCAAATGATGATTCTCTTCAAAGAGTTCAAATGCTGGCATGTTATTATATATGATACATCACTTATAATCATTCCTTTTTTGAGAAAGCTTGTGTGACAAGAATAGCTTGCTGTGTTTACTACACACCAAGTTGCAACAAACATTGTAATAGAACATTAAAAACAGAAGTGGTTTTAACTTATGCTAACTGTCAAGAAGCTAAACAACATGCCAAATTTGCTTACAGACCTTAAAGGTCTTCACTAAAAGTTTGGCAGTTTGTCATAATAGCTTCTTTCGAAGCACTTCATAGCGCGTAAAAAAACTTGTATGAATAGTAATATCATCTCTCCCCTGCAATAGGAGAAATGCAATATTAGAAGTAAAATGGCAAGCTGCTGTGTAATATACACAAGCTGGAGGCTGCATATCATTGGTCATAGCTACCAATATTAAAAAGTTGTGGTATTTATCTAGATTTCTGTATTTATATCTAAAAAATTATACTGAACTTAAAAATCTAAACAGATTTTAGCTGGTTGTCATAGAAATAGATGTATATCTATGAGAAAATGTAGGCCTATTATTTAATTTTGCAGATATTAAAAACGGCTTGGCAGGACCGCGATATTGGGCACAGCCGTAGTATCATCAACCAAATCTTTAGAAACATAATAACAGTAACATATTGCACACCATCGGTCACTATATACTTTGATCTTGTAAATTCGAATGATTATTCTTATAACTAAATCTGATAATAATCTTATAAAATCGAATAATTATTCTTACAGTTAAGTATTGTAATAATCTTATGAGAATCGTTAGAAAAATATCATCGTTGTTTCTTTTACTTTCACTGCTTTGGACATCAGTTGGAATACCAAAGTACTCATTATAAGTGTTCAAAATTCCGAGTCATATAGAATCGGCAAAAAAGAAATAATTACTTTTCAGTACTTTTACGTTAATTACAGAAACCTTCGGCAATTGGACATTGCTATAGACTGGTGAAATGTGCATGTTTTTCTCGTGAAATCTGCACGATTTAATGGTTGTACTCTCTGTCGCACGGCCTTATCGGCGTTTCTTTGGCCAGTCTTAACTTTGATTAAAAAAGGCTTGTCAAGTTTTTATTGTGATTTTAGGCCAAATTAATCTGTCTATTTATCTATAATCTGATCAGTTGGGTTAGTTTTAAGATATTGTGTCAACTTTTCAAAAGCTTGGTAACACGTTTAAATATGTTTATATGTGTTTTGTATCATTATTATACTTAAATGACTATCCACAAAAAGGGCTAGATTTTTTGATGGGATTTCGGTACAAGGGTTTGGTAACGGCTGTCGACGAATAATTTTTTAGGAGTTTTGTGCGCATATGCGTTTATCATAAAGCTCCCAAACAATCGCTTCGCTCGTGTTTGGTTGTGGAATAATAATCATGCATAAAGAGCAGCAGTAAAAAATATAACAATAAATAATGACGAAATTCCGGGAATCTCAAATGCAACGAATAACATGACAGTAATAACACTGTCCATCAGTGCTGGGGAACAAGGGTAGCGGAGACCAGAGCCGGTACTGTCACGCCTCCAAGTACTAATAGTAGTAGACTCAGCACAAGCTAGGCTTGGTCCTCTAATCTACGGGTTCATACCAGGCTGCCAGTATAGAGGAGCAGGGCTTGCGTGTAGCGACTGACTTTTAGTAACTGATGGGCTCTTTCCTTCTGCCAATGGTACTCTGAGGAAACGAGTCAGTCTTTTGAGACTAGACTCGATGCGTGTCAGAGGCTCCTCTACTCTGTCCCTCAGTCTGGCAGAGACTGCTCAGGTCAGTCTTGCGTCATCCTCCTGTTAGGAACAAGGTCTCAGCTCGAGGCTCAGAAAATTCAGACTGACTCAGTCACACAAAAGTAACCTGCAATCTCCGAGTCGGCTTGGACTTTGGCGCATTTGCTCTCCTCTTCGAGTGACCTCCCTTGAATATGCACTCATCCACAGTGGCTAAAGGTAGGGTCACACGAGACAAAATTCTCACAAAATCGGCGAAATTTGGACGAAACGATTCGGACGAATTGACATTTGGACGAATTCGTCCATCATTGGTTGCGCATGATGAACGAATCCTGAATTGGACGAAACGTCAGAAATTCCTACGAATTGTTGTTTGATTGGTCGGTTGAAAAGGTTAGTTGAATGTTGAAGATCGTTTTCTTTGGCGCATATCTAGAAAAATCAGAACGCGGTAATATTCAGAATATCACCGCGTTCTGATTGGCTAGTTGAAAGTTAGTTTCGCACGAATCCGGGGTGGGGAAACTCCGTGTGGCAGGTCAGAAATTTCGTACAAATGGAATTTCCCAGATTAGTTGAAATTACACGATATGTGTGGCCCTACCTTAACTTGGCTGCCAACTCTTTAGAGGGCAGTCAGCCACAGTCACAATAAGGGTGCACAACTTCATAGAGAGCTCGATTCGACTATCCTTTAAGAAAGCTAGCAGGCTGTCCTTTAAGAAAGGATAGTCATTTGGCCAGAAAGTGACACAGCAAAAGTTGGCCACAGGACAGGTCAAGTGGTGTCAAGTGGTCAGGTCAGGTCTCTTGGCCGTAAAAAGGGACCCTCCTTGGCCTCGTCAATTAAGTCAACGACGCCTCCCCACTTGGTGTAGCCTCATGCCTTTTGATGTGTTGACCTATAGGCATAGGTCATGACACATCACTATAGGCAACATGCTGTCAATGACAGGACATGGGTAGACATCAAAGTGCTGAACAACGTGCCGCCAGTTCCTTTGGGTGCAAGTGGTAAGGCCACACAGGTCACAAATGCTGGGCTCCCGTAACGCCTCATTCACCTGTACCCAAAGCGCAAGGTTTGGGTAGTTTAGAAAGCCAACTGGCATCTTCTGCCAGTTAGTTTTCTAAATATCTGACGGTGAATACATTCAGAACCATTTACTGAGTTGCAGCTTATTGGCTTTGAATAATCCATTAATCTTTCTCAATGAACCTAAAGGGATCTACTTGATTCATATACACAGTGAATTCAATAGCTGTGTCATAGTTTAATGAGATTGAAAGTAACTAAAGTATTCCATATTCCAAAAAATAACTGCATCATACAAGTTTCCTTATGCATTATAAAGTACTTAAAAGAAGCTATTATGACAAACTGCCAAACTTTTAGTGAGGACCTTTAAGGTCTGTAAGCAAATTTGGCATGTTGTTTAGCTTCTTGAAAGCTCACATAAATTAAAACCGCTTCTGTTTTCAATGTTCGTTTACAATGTTTGTTACAACTTGGTGTGTAGTAAACACAGAAAGCCATTTTCGGTAAACGTTTTCAAAAGAGGAATGGTTAAGCCTTCTTAACATACATAACTTGAGATCTCTGAAGAGAATCACCATTTAAGAGCAGCTATCAAATGTTAACCTAGGTTATTTGAAAAAGCTTTAACATTAGATAAAAATCAGAAGGGACAAAAATTAATGTTTGGTTTTATTTTTGTAAAAATTGCATGAAGAACTTTGAGAGAAACAAAGAATTTTAAATTCATAGTAAAAATTCACCAGCCATGAACAACAAAATTCATTAAAATGTAGATCAGAGTGACAATTTTACTATTTTTTTGAAATAAAAGTTTCAATTTCAAGATTAGCATACGAACAGTAAAACATCTATTTAAACACCACTTGTATTTGAATGCCACCTCTAATAGACCACCACTTTAGGGGTGAAGTTGAAACATACAGTTTGGCCCTTTATATAAATGCCACCTCTGTTCGATCGCCACTTTGAAATTTTTTACAAACTCATAATAGGAAATGATCAGTAAAAAAGTGTTCACAAAATGATGACTCGACTACATCATTAGCAATTATTTTCTTTGTTGTTGCCACAGTGGTTGCCATGGTTTAGGGATTTTTTAAAACTGATTATCACAATCGTCAGAACAACACTATGGTTCAAAGTCACTAAGGTTTAAATCCTATCTGTTGTTTTCAGATTTGTCCATAATTTGGTTTACAATCTGACCTGAAAACTTAAGTGTTATGATGATCTAGAGAATACTATTTAGGAAAATTGTACAATGTAATAGCAACATTACTTTTTTATGGCGTATTGAAGTTCATAAAGTAACTAAAGTAAATGAACTAAAATATTCCATATTCCAAAACAAAACTGCGTCACAAAAGTTCCTTACAGATTCAAAACTTGACAAAAAATGTTTTTTGGCAAGCTGCCCAATTTTTAGTAAAGATCTTTAAGTAGTTTTGAATAGAGCTATAGCCTGCTCAGCTCGTATAATTGTATGGCTTGACCATCTAAGAGTTATCTCTGCAACTTGCAACTTGCAAGTATTTTATTACAGCTTAAAGAAAACATTCTGGCAAGCTGCCCAATTTTTAGTAAAGATCTTTAAGTAGTTTTAAATAGAGCTGTATACTGCCCAACTCTTATAATTGTATGGCTTATCATCTGAGAGTTCTCTCTGCAACTTGTAAAAAATTATTTTATTACAGCCTAAAGATAGGACGCCTGCAGGCATATATGAGAGTTTGTTTAGTTTCTTGACAGCTAGTTGGTATAAATTTATACACCTTCTGTTTTCAATATTTTGCCCTAGTTTTACAATGCCACTGCATGACATGCTTGCATTTAAAATATCTAAAAAAATAATCTTTTAGATGAAGGTATGTGCTGATCAATGCAAAAAATTAAGTAAATGCAGTTGAGGAGAGTATCAAGCTGCGACTTTCACAATGATGTATGTATCTACATACGAGTATATAAACCTCAATACTTGTCTGTCATCTTCTACCTGTCGTGTCTCCGTCCGGTTATAGTGATAAAGCTTTAGTAATGAAAAATCCCCTTCTCAATGAATTTGAACTCCCAACATTCAAACTGCAAGTCAACTAACAGGCGTGCATAACCACAAGGCCAAACAGTTTTAATCACAGCTATCGCTCTAATCATATACTGTATATTCTTTTTGCGATTGCACATGCTAAATGTGCACTTTTTATTATTAATTAATACAGTGCGCCCTTGAGTTACGATGCACGTTATACAATTTTTTCGCCTTACAAAGTGAAGCACGATGTTTTTTTTTCATTTTTGGCATGCAAGGATAAAAAATCTGTTAACCTTTTTCATTCTACAATATCAACAAAAAATTCTATATAGTACTTTATTGGCAATAATTTCATTTCACAAATAGAAATGTTTTTCAGATTAGGCCATACAACAATAGTAAAACAAAAATCTGAATTAGAAATTCTATCTGAAATAAAATTTGGCAATCGGTGTGCTGATTACGTCAAAACAATAAAGATGCCAAAATGCTGTGAGATAATGAGATACAATGCTTGCTTGCTCTCTATCTCAACTCTGTAGTATTCATTATAAGTTATAGTGTCAATGAAACCGAAAACAAATATTGGCGATAAAATTTTAACCAATATCAAAGTTGAAGTTTAGTGAAATAGTTGAAACTACATACTAATACTTAACTTTAAGTATTTGTTTAGTGAGCTAAATTCATTTAAATTAAATTCAATGCTTATAATATACGTCTGCCTCATAGGTAAGAGCCCTCCATGGTACGTACTGCACGTAGCACATTGTAGTGCTATATTTTATTGCATATCATAACCACTAAATACACTAAAGTTACTGTAGATAACTATAATTACTATGGTTATTATCATGTTATTTTGTTACTGACTTTCAATATCTACAGTACGTATATAAAATTCTAAAAATTTTGACAAGGGGGTGTTTGCATTGGATAATTACTATGGGTTTCTATACCAAACTATAGGACATTTCTGCCTTATGACGCTAGCACTGATACAAATTAAAATCGTATAATTGTATACCAAATCGTTTTTCATTGTAATCATAGCAAAACAGAGAATATTTAGCCATTACTAGCTAATTATTTCACATTTACATTTAAGCACTTTACAGTTGTTTTATTTTCTATCTGAATTTATTTCAACTGCTCAAAACACTTTTTCCACAATATGAAATTTGAAAGTTAGAATGGTAACTGTTGTTATACGTTAAATAAAAATAATTTTTCTGTCCAAAGACTTTTTATTGCCTGGGCATTCGGTAGTATACATATATAAACAATGGTATGCAGATACATACATATTTACATACATGTACCTTTACCTATATATATATATATATATATATATATACAGTCAAACATGGATAACTCGTCCACGGATAGCTCAAACACATGGTTAATTCGAACGGTTTCTTTGGTCCGTTCCCACGTAATGATAAATTGCTATAGATAACTCGAACTCAACACTGTTAATTCGAACTGTTTTTTTGCCCAACGGCTACCGAAACGGTTGTTATCGCTTTAAAAAATCACTTTATTCAAAGCCATAGAGGTAAATCTCATCTTTTCGTAATTCATAAGCGTTGTTATTACCACCATCGGCAAAATAACTTTGTCAACGACTTTTCTAAAGGTTTGGTCAAATTTGATTTATACTGCTATACGATTAATAGCACGGGCTTGCCGGGTCACGCGCGCAAGGATCTTCGCCACGCACATACAAAACAAAAACAGCATGTTGTTTTGTATGTGCGTGGCAAAAATCCTTGACTGCGTGACCAGGCTAGCCCGTGACGAATAGTTTTCCGACGTTGATTCCGTGTTGAATCAACGTCGGAATGTTGAATGTTTAAAACGTCTTAAAATTGTTTTTATTAAACGTATACGTTGTCTTAGCTAAAAAAACTATTCATCGTTTGACCTAAACACAGAATACGTGTGTACATTCAATAAGTATCCATTCAAAAAGCGTGAGTGATATGCAATGTACCGTTAAACCTCGTAAAACTTTTAATTGAACTGCCTCGGAGTGTTGCTCTTAACGAATCCCAGGTAAAGTAAGGGATTTTTCTTTGGTAACTTTTTCTTGAAGTTGCATAAGCTTCAAGAAAAATCGGCAAAATTGATCGTGGGTAAAACGCTCAAAAGAAAAAGATGTCTTTTCTTTTGAGCATTTCAACAACGATCAAGTTTTGCCAATGTCAATCTAAAAAAAAGTCCTGGCAATAACATCACCTCAAACAACAAACCAATCTCAAGTGATAGAAAAATCTCTATACTTTTTGATAAAAACGTTTTAAACTTTACATTAGAAGCATTTAATTTGAAACAAGCCATTTGTGCTTTTGATTTATATTATAGTTTGCATATGTACATGTATCTACTAATAAATAAGTAAATATATGGACTTGTGACAGTGCTCTGATAACTTGAACGCTCTGATAATTCGAACACTTTCGCTCAGTCCCGTGAAGTTCGAGTTATCCATGTTTGACTGTATATATATATATATATATATATATATATATATATATATATATATATATGTATATATATGTATATTTATGTATATGTTTATACTAGCTGTGCTACCCAGCATTGCCCGGGTAATAAAAATATATTTGGTCAGAAAATTGATTTGTATTTAGCATATAACAAAATTTGCCATTTTAACTTTAAAACTTCATATCATGAGGAAAATGTTTTGTGCAGCTCAAATAAATTAGGAAAAGAATAAACCGACTATAAAAAGGTTTAGATGTAAATGTGAAATAATTAGCAAGTAATAGCTAAATTAAGGCGGTTTTGTTATGATTACAATAAAATATTATTTGGTAATGACACAAAAATATGAATTGCAAAAACAAAATAAAACTCCTGAATATGCTGAATTATTAATAAAAATTCGTTACATACAGGTGTGTGTATAAAAAAGATTACCGTTATAGCAGAACCTAACTATCAAAACCTTAAATACGACGATACTGGTACCACTAGATACTGATACAAATGTAAAAATGAGACATCGGACTGTCTTTGTCTGACCAAACGAAGAGATAATGTCAAGGCTATTTCTACTCGAGACAATATAAATGTACGCGCGAAAAGAATTAGCTTTGACCCCGATATAGTAATAGAACCTTACAATAAATATCTCTTAACAAGGGCATTGTAACGCATGGCCACATCGATAAAATAATCGGCGTGCACTATAGCTATAGCTGGAATGACAGATCCACAGAATTTGAGAAATATATATATATATATATATAGATTGATACACATGTACATGTACTTAGGTAAAGGTATAGGTACACATATATACATATACACCTATACATATGCCAGCTTAAGGCCCGGGTGATACAAAAAATTTATGCACAGAAAATTTATTTTTACTTAACATATAACCGTTCTAACTTTCAAACTTTATAATATGCAAGGTAAAATAATTGTAGAGGTGTTTAAATGTAATTGTGAAATAATTAGCGTGCAATGGCTAAAGTAAAGTTTGTTTTGCTACGATTATAATGAAACATTATTTGATATACAATTATATGATTTTAATTTGTATTAGTGTTGGCATTGTAACCTTTAACCTTAGTAATTATAGCTACCTTCAGTAACTTTAGTGTATGTAGTGGTTATGATCTGCAATACAATCTAACATTACAACTTACTATGTGCAGGGGGTATCGTGGAGAGTTCTTACTTTTGAGACAGACATATGACATAAATGTTGAATTTAACTTATATGATTTTAGCCTACTAAACACTTACTTCTTGAAGCTAAGTTTTAGTATGTAGGGCCTATATTACTACACTTTAACTTTGTCATAGGCTAATCACTACCCCACGCAGTCACCTAACCAAACTATGGAATAATTGTGGACATACTTATTACATCTGCCGATCTTTAATGACGTACAGGTCTGTCAGTATGGTAGAAAAAATATGTGCCCAGACTTCTCTAAAATGCTATAAATATATGTATCTATAGCATAAACTCAATTAAAATTATAGCACAGACAAAAATAAACAGACGTCTTCATTTAAAATTGGAATGATAAAAAATGTTGTATATGTTGATTAAACATAAATTTATGTGTGCTAAACCTTTTTCTATTACATGTGCAATGCTGGGCATTCACCTAGTACCTTAATATAACCCACATTTAGGCATACTGACACTTTAAAGAGCCATTTGCTCAGTTTCCATAAAGCGATATTGTAGTGACACAACCTCATAAGGCACTGCAATTCCAGCAATGAAACAGCCATGCCACTCTCATTTTTGTTTGATTCAATGTCCCTTTTTGGAAGCAAAATACCCACGCAATGCACCACCTTTGCGCCGTGGAAAGGGCATTAGCGACCAATGGATAGTCTATAGGTCATGCTCTCCTAATGCTTTATATGCAAACAAGGCTTCACACTACCATCGCTCTACTATTAATAGCGGACTTTGGAGTCATGATCTGCCTGTCAGCCCAGTGAATCTCAGTCAGCCCTGTATAGAAGCTTAATAATAATAATACTGCTATCTCACTATCCTATTGTCACAATATGGCATTATGTTATTGTTATTTGTTAAAAGCAGACAGTTGAAAAGTTGATTTGAGTTTTTATGAAGGCAAACTAAATGTTTAGTAGCTTTTAAAAACTGTTGCAACAAATGAGCAGCCGTACACATTCATGTAAAATTCTATTTACCCAGGAACATTAGTTCTGTGGATGCTTCTTTTGACGAGAAGCTATTCTCTGCCAATTTAGTATTATTGACCTCTGTACATTTTTTGTGTTTATCGCTTGTGGCACATTCCTTTAGGCTCAGCTTACATTGAGTTGGCGCCAATTTTATCAGATTACAAGATTACGTGAAGGATGATAACATTGATGTATTGTTTGGATAGGACAATGATACCATGACTGCAGTCTATAAAGAAATAATTCGGTGGCTAGACAAAGTATTCAGTTAAAAATAGAGCTTCACGTTTTCTAAAAACCACAAGACGATTTGATATTGCCAATAGATAATTGGTGATATATCGCGATATTATTATTATTATTATTGTGTGAACATTACTTGCAAATTTTTGTTAAAATCTTTTCTGTATTTTAACTTACAAAAACTGTTTTGTGTTTGTGATAATTAGAAACATATATTTCATGAATACCTGTGGGCATGGAAGACCATCCAATGAGTTTATTATAAAACAAGAAGGCCAGTGCACTTTAGTATCAGTATCACTCACTCTGAAAAACGGCGTGTGTGAGATAAATGGCTATTAAATTATTATGTCGTTTATACGATAGGCAATATTTCTTTAAATAGTGGCGATTTTGAAATCGTCTACCTTAAAAATTGCCATCAAGCAATTAAATCGCTTTATCGTGAAGCTCTACCTAAAATAGATCACAAGAGGTAGTGTTGTTAACTACATACATGCAATTATCACACGGTGTTAAGAGTTCCATCAGATAAAATGCTGGTTCATTTTTATTTATTTCTACTTCCATCTATATTCATTAATAGTTTAAACCTGAGCAACGATAAATTGAACATATTTCAATTTAATTCCTCTTCGACTGCTTTCATATCCCCAACGCATACTCTTGAAGGTTGTGTGAAGCATACAATAAAAATACCCGTAATCTAATTGGATAAGCCATGAGCATTTTGTTAGCGCTCATCCATAAACTTGGAGATATCTCCTGTATGCCCCTCTTAGTGATACATCACATGCTAGTGACCTATTGGTCTGGAATGCTTGACTTGCACACAGCAGGTTGGAGTTTATTTTTCAAAAAAGATCATTAGTTCACAACGACATGCAGCTTTCAACCTTCCAACTGGGCATGTCTCCATTTGAGGTTTCCTGCCTCTGGATTCAGACATTTCCGGTGAGGATCACAAAGCCATTGTTTGTACAACATCGCTTTTAGGGACACACAAAGCTTCTGTTTACCGTAAGCTAAGCACACTCGAGCAGTGAATCATATTCGACTGTCGAGAGATCGCTTCAAAACATTGTGATATGTTACTTCGAGCAAATCCAATGAAAACTTAGTACCACACAAATTACACTGAAGATGCAGAATGCATATACAATAAGATACCCCTGTGAGGCCTTGTATGCATTTTATAATGCATTTGTCATAGCAAAAACCTCTGCTGGTCATAGCCTCAAAACGTCAAAATATTTTTATACACACATTGTGGGCAACATCCTTTAGTGATGTGTCGCCAAGCGTGTACATATTCACTGCCAGCAAACCTACTCACCTTGGCCAGGGCATATACTCATTCACTCCACACAACTCAATAATTCCCACTGCCACTTCTAAAACTGTGAAGGTATGCGATTGGAATTTGAACAACTTACCTGTACCTTAATCGCGTATCCCCTAGGCCTAGAGAATCCAAAATCCTGTTCTTCTTTAGTAATGATATAACGAAGCTTTAGTACCAGCATTCCTGCCATCTCCAGCGATTTCGAACTCCGTTATAAAAATGAGCTGGCTGACAGATGAGTCTGGTGTGGCTCAGAAGCTTTAAATTGCTTATAAAGTTTATCATAAACACAACGACTGTTACTGTATCAGAGATAATTCTCACACTTCCTGCTTTTTATTGAGCTTCAGATAAGAGATTTACTGATGTGGGCAGGTGAACGATGTGAGCGGGTAGATAAGCAATTATTTATGGTGACGATTATCACACCAAACTTCTTTACTTTGATAAGTGCTGCGTCCATCTATCTGTCCGACTATTTGTCTGCCCACCTGTTCGTCTGTCGGAAATCATAGTTGGAGGTTATAAAAAGGTTTGCTCATACAGGATTTGAACTCATGACAGCATGGCAAACGATACTTCAACACTCGCACCAATCAGCCTCCTTGCATTATAGAATAATTGTGAAGGTGGTTATTTTTTGTGCTTTATCTGTACACCTGCCAATCTCTCACAGCACACTGGACCGCTAGAAGGACTGCTAGTCTTCACTATAAGGGAAGCTGTGTCTGTTCAAAGTCGTAGGTACATGTTGGGAAAAAATATTGCATCCTACTGGGTTTGAACTCATAAGATTCAGCTTTGGCACTTGACATATTCCGCTAGCTTATTGCACCTGGTTCTAATCATCCACTTTCTAGCACATCAGAATAGTTGTGTGCACATTTATTCTCTGTGCTTTATTAGTACACCTGCCAATTTTCCCGGCACATGAGATGGCCAGAATACTAGTACTATTGGAAAATTTTGCAAGGTTGCCAGTATATTGCTTAAACAAGAAGTGTACCTTCTGTGAACCATGAACTACAGCCTAAGCTTCTTGCTGTGTCTAAAAATAGGCTATCTATAAATGAGGGTTGCAAGCCAGCCTATTTTGTGGTTGTAAAAGTCTTCTATGATTGGCAGTATAAAGGTACGGCCACACGTAATGATTTTTTTGTTCATTCTGACCGAAATCACGAAATGAACGAAAAGCACAGAATCATTCAGCTGAAATTCACAGAGTTATCTGAGCTGTGCATGCAAACCGAAATTGTCGATGAAATGCTTTTAATTGGCTAAACAAATTATTAGCGAGCAAAATTCTAGTGGCTTTTGTAATTTATATAGTCCAAGACACATAACGCGACACGCAAGAAAATACCAACGCGATTTGCCATAGTAAATCCGATGCAACCGACTTGATTGTGCTAAAGTTGGCAACTCTTTCTACAATGGAACTTTTGCTGCTGAATAGAAACTGTTATTACTAAAAATGAAACAATTTGTAGCCATAGTGTCTGATCTAGGCAGTTGCATCGTATGTATTATGCAGAATTGCGCTGGTACTTTTATTGTGTGTCGTAATCGTGTCTTCGACTATATAAATTGTAAAAGCTGCTAGAACCGTTTTTGCTAATAATTTGTTTAACCAATAAAAAGCGTTTCGTCATTGACTGTTGTGTGCATGCACAGCTCAGACAATTCTGCGAGTTTTGGCCAAATAATTCTGTGCTTTTGTTCATTTCGTGATTTCGGTCAGAATGAACAAAAAAGCGCTTCGTGTGGCCGTACCTTAACAGTCCACAGCATACCTTAAAACAATAGTCTGTTATACAACCTAATTATTACAAAAGGTGTCAGTCAAAAGCCTATTAAATAAGTGAAATATGCTGATGCATGACCTATTTCCCTCCTGTAATCTTAGCTATAGAAATAGTCTTACCACCTATTATAACAGACAGTGAACCCAGTAACATTAGCCATAGGATTTGTCTGCTCTGACACCATTTATAATAAGTAGTGTATCCTAAAGATATACTGCCAGGTTATTTTTTAATTTATTTTTGATTATAAACATAGTTTAACAAAGTTGCATGTATATTACAGAACACATAAAAACTAGCTATACATAAGCTGACAGACTAACCCTCTATAGGTAATACGCTCGCCATTTTAAATTGTCAATATAACAACCTATTTGCTGACAACAAAATTGCTGGTAACACACTCTATTTGGAAAACAGAAGTAGGCAAGCTCATTGCCTTTTTGTTGTAGAATAAGCTAGATACTGCCAGGTTTTGCACAATGTTCTTGCCTATTTGATTTGCTGATATAACCAACTATTTGTTGACAACACAATTCCTAGTAGCACATCCTATTTGACTAGTAATAATAGGCGGGCTCATTGCAATTTTGCTGAAGGATAGACTAAGGTTTCACGGTTGAACCTTTTAGCATCAAGTGTTCATAGGCAGTATACATAACAACCAAACTCCTTAATAGAACCAGCTGACGACATCATAGCTTGAACACAGTCATCATTTGAGGCCAAATTAAGGTGGCTATTATCAGCC
Source organism: Watersipora subatra (assembly GCF_963576615.1). Lineage (NCBI taxonomy): Eukaryota > Metazoa > Bryozoa > Gymnolaemata > Cheilostomatida > Watersiporidae > Watersipora > Watersipora subatra. The sequence continues at coordinate 21,151,953 of NC_088714.1, read as the reverse complement.
ATTGATGCAGTGGTACTGCTCAATATGCTCAAAAAAACTGATAACGATGGCCTGTGCTCACAAGTTTACCCCTTTACTACGAAACAAGATCTAGTCACTAGACCTTGTTTCGTGAACATCATGTTACACGAGCAAGGTAAGCCTATTACACTAGACTCTAGTGTAATAGGCTTACCTTGCTCGTGTAACATGATGATTTGTTGCCAGAGAATCTCACAGATAACTTAATTGAAGGACACTTGAAGTGAAAAACTGCTATCCTTGTTGTTAAGGATTACAGACTGTCTAACAGAACTACATCACTCTTATGCAAAACAAGAAAGTATGTAGCGACCATCCATACTCTCATACACAAGTACTATTTTTATCAAAGGCATAAAATGAAGTTTTATTAATTAAACTATAAAACATTAAATGAAGTTTAATAGGTGCTCTAAAATCTAAATTCAGTTAAACAATTATCATGTTTACCTCAAAGCTGGTGCATAAATACTTGTAGAATAGTTGGTAATAAGGGTTAGTAGGGCAGGTGACTTGCTGTAACATAAAATCAAACAAGTAATGGCTCACAACTTCAAGGCGTTTATGATTATTGTTATCACTCCTTCATATCATTATATTTATTGTAGCAGTCAGTTGGTGAGGTCATATCTTCATTTCTGCCCCAAACTGACACCTTTTGCTCACTTTACTTTGTGATCTCCTTTTTCATTTGTTACTGTCTAAATCCACTTCCTTCCTCAGCACTCTCTTACTCTAGGCCTTCTCTAATTGCCTTTTCCTTCTATAAATTTGAGCAACCACTTATGATCTATCTTCCGAATGGGTTTAAATCATACGCAGTTGGTTTAGCCTATTAGAAAAGCTCAAATCACTTTTGCCATCAGCTTTTGCAACACTATCGAAATATGCCAATCACAGTTTTTACAGTTAGCTTATTATGATGATAAACACTATTATAACCACTAGAAATCCTTTATATATGACCTATTAATTAAATACAAGTTTCACATGTAGCGCACTCAATTCTATATGTGAATAGTGTATTCATGATATGGAGATTTATGTAAAAAACATACTAAATTGATCAATTTGAATGCATGAAGAACTTGAGAGAAACAAAGGACTTTAAATGCATTGTAAAAAGTCACCAGTTATAAACAATTAAATTGATTAAAATGTAGCACTGAGTGCAATTTCTGACATAAAACTTCAAACTTCAAGATAAGCATTTTGAGTTATGCTTAATGTCCATGTATGATTTTTAGTTTTTGCTTAATTTCAATGTATGGCAGTAAATCTCATACAAGTTGCAGAGAGAACTCTCAGATGGTAAGCCATACAATTATAAGAGTTGGACAGGCTACAGGTCTGTTTAAAACTACTTAAAGATTTTTACTAAAAATTGGGCAGCTTGCCAGAATGTTCTCTTTTTAAACTTTGGAATCTGTAGAGGAATTTTTATGACGCAAGTTACTTTTTGGAAAATGGAATATTTTACTTACCTTATGTAATAATATATTATACTACATAAATAGACTACGTCAGAACTATTGAATTCACTGTGTATATGAACCAAGTAGCTTTTTATAGATTCAATGAAAATGGTTAATTGACTATCAATCATCAATAAGTAGTGACTCACTCAAGTGTACTAAATACATTGAGAAAGCCAACTGGCATGGCATTTTCAATTGTACATAGAATTAATCTGAACTCAATCTTAACTAATCCTGGAGTTGAAACTTACATGTAAGGGAACTTATATGATGCAGTTATTTTTTGGAATATGGAATATTTTAGTTACTTGGTTTCACAATAAACTATGTCAGAACTATTGAACTCACTGTGTGTATAATGAAGTATGGAGAATAGAGCCTATGTGACAAATAGGGACAAATAGTGGTGAATATTCTAATTTACCATAATAATATACTATTTTCACCAAAAACATTTTAAACAACCTATGCTTTGAATAATAACTTATGGAGTATAGAGCCTCTGAATTAAAGGTTTTAGAACCAACAAAGGCAAATATCTTTGAGATTCTTGGCAGCTCAAGGCTCAAGAAGAGCAAGCAAGCACTCTAATTGTCTGAGTGACTGGCCACCATGTAAATGGAAGAAAGTTTTCGACAAGGATCTTTTAATGAGAAGAGCAAGCCTGCAAGTTGCTGTCTGTTTCAAGTGTTTTATACTTAATAGTAACTAATGGCTAAGTTTTTAGAGTACATCATTTTAGTATCTGTAACGCTACTAGCTCTGGCGTTCTCGCACAAGAATACGGAGTCAGTATATGATTAAACAGTTTAGAATAGTTACTTGAATGAGTGCAGCAATTTTAGATATATTTTTATTAAAACACTCTGACAAAGGATTGAGTTTAGCTCCTCTTCTTAGTTGCTGTCTTACTAGCCTCTCAAACAGACAGAAATAACCAGGAACAACCAATGAAACTGAATTTTCAGATTTTCACATATATTAATCTATCTATCCGTCTATCTATCTATCCATATATCTATCTATCCATCTATCTATCGATTTATATATCTATCTATCTATCCATACCTATCTATCTATCCGTCTATCTATCCATCTATCTATCGATTTATATATCAATCTATCCATATCTATCTATCTATCCATCTATCTATCCATCTATCTATCGATTTATTTATCAATCTATCTATCTATCCATATCTATCTATCTATCCATCTATCTATCTATTTATCTATCTATCTATCTATCTATCTATCTATCTATCTATCTATCTATCTACTTATATAAATCAGAGTGTTTGTTTGTCCTAAGTTTAGTTATAGCGATTGAAATACTCACAGGAAATACTACTACTAGGAACACTACTTGAACTACTAGGAACGAAAAACCACTTCGCACTGGTATTGCCAACTCTGACACACCAGTTTGGCAAATGGGCACGCCTACCACTATGCCACACAGTTACCTTGCCAAACTATGGAATAATTGTGGTCATACCTATCACACTTGCCAATATTTAATCGCGGACAGAACTGCCAGGATAGTAGACAAAAATATGTGCCAAGACTTCTCTAAAATTCTATAAATATATGTATCTATAGTAAAAACTTAATTAAACTTATGTAAAGGAAACTGCCGATTCCCTTTACTGCTCCACAAGAATAAATATACTGAGTGTAAACAACAATATGAACACATATTTGCGCAAAATATGAAAATACATGTTATCAATGTGTGCGCATCCCAATGAACAACATGCAAAGAAACTGCTGTCTCTGCTCATCAGTCTCCTGTTTAGCCAGCTTGGTTGGCTGATGTGGCTCACCTACGACTGAATCTTCTGCTGTGATGAGACTTGGCTTAGCCATTGATACACTCTCTTGTGAAAGCCATAGAAGCTGTCCATCAGTGCTGGGAGATGAGAGTAGCGGAGACCAGAGCCGGTACTGTCACGCCTTCACGTACTAATAGTAATTGACTCGTACTCTGCAAAAGCTAGGTTATTTCCTCTCAGCCTCTAGGTTCATACCAGGCTGGCAGTACAAAAGGTCAGGGCCTGCGAGTAGCGGCTATCTTCCAGTAACTATCAGGCTCTCTCCTACTGTCAATGGTAGAGGGCTCGTCGGCTGTTGGTACTCTGAGGAGACGAGTCAGCCTCTCGAATCTAGACTCAACTTGTGTTGGAGGCTCTTCTACTCTGTCCCTCAAGCTAGCAGGGACTGCTCAAGTTGGTCTTGCATTGTCCTCCAACAAGGATGATGCAAGACCATCTTTCTTGGGGTCTTTCGGACAAGGCAAGACCGGCGTCCTCTTGTTGGGGACAGGCTCTCAGCTCAAAGTTCAGAAAATCTAAGTTGACTCACTCACACAGAAGCAACCTGCGATCTCTGAGTCGGCTTGGACTCTAGTGAGTCTGCTCTCTACTTTGGGCGGTCTCCCTTGAGTATGCAATTGTATACAGTAGCTAACTTGGCTGCCAACTCTTTAGAGGGCAGTCAGCCACAGTCACAGTGGAGGCGCCCAACTTCATAGAGAGCTCGATCGGCTATCCTATAAGAGAGGATAGCCACTTGGCCAGAAAGGGACACAGCAAAAGTTTGCTACAGAAAGAAACACTCTTTGGTCTTGTCAGCCAAGTACACAATGCTTCTCCACTTGGCGTAGCCTCATGCCCTTCGATGTGACATGACCTGATCACCACGAGAAGCATGCTGTCAATGGCAGGGACATAACATTTGCTCTGCTCGTTTGGTCATGGGATAATGCACTTAATATAGGCCTACATCCAGTATTGTTCTCTAAAAAGACAAGTGCTGAACAACAACGTGTTGCCGGTTCCTTTGGGTGCTAGTGGTAATGCCACACAGGTCACAAATGCTGGGCCCACGTAACGCCTCAGTCACCTGTTCCCAAAGCACAATGGTAAATCTACTGCCAGTTGGCTTTTTAAATATCTGAAGGTAAACACCCTTAGAACCATTGACTGAGTTGCAACTTATTGGCTTTGTGTAATCCATTAATCTTTTTCAATGAACCTAAAGGGATCTACTTGGTTCATATACACAGTGAGTTCAATAGTTCTTTCATAGTTTAGTGAGATAAAAAGTAACTAGAATATTCCATATTCCTAAAAGTAACTGCGTCATACAAGTTCCCTTACACATTATAAAGTGCTTAAAAAACTGTTATGGCAAGCTGCCAAAATTTTAGTGAAGACCTTTCAGGTCTGTAAGCAAATTTGGCATCTTGTTTAGCTTTTTGACAGCTAGCATAAATTAAAACAGCGCCTGTTTTCAATTTTCAATTCCAATGTTTGTTGCAACTTGGTATGTAGTAAGCACAGCAAGCTATTCTTGTCACAAAAAGCCTTTTTAAAAAAGGAATGATTGTAAGTGATTTATGATATATAAAAACATGCCAGCATTTGAACTATTTGAAGAGAATCATCATTTGAGAGAGCTATCAACTGTTAATGGAAGCTATTTCTTTTTAAAAAGTATTTGATAGTAGTCAGAATGGAAGAAAACAAAGTGTAGAATTTGCATATACACATACTAATAGTAATTCTTCATATGCTAAAGCTGTTCACTGTTCAATTAATGTTTCTCATTATATTTATAGACTTTATAATGTTTACAAATAACCTTTTAGATGAAGGTATGTGCTGATCAATGCAAAACAAGCTAATACAGTTGAGGAGAGTATCAAGCAGCATCTTTCGCAATGATATATACAGGTATACGTATTTAATGTTTACGCTACCAAAGAGGCTCACCAGTAGCACACTAAGATGCAACTTATTAGCTTTGGATAATCAATTAATCTTCCTCAATGAACATTGAGTGGTCTATTTGGTTCATATACACAGTAAATTCAATAGTTTTGACCTAGTTTAGTGTGACACAAGGTAACAAAAATATTCCATATTCCTAAAAATCATTGCATCATACAAGTATCCTTACGCATTATGAAGTGTTTAAAAAAGAAACTAAAATGGTAAGCTGCCAAAATTACAGTAAAGGCATTTAAGGCATGTAAAGAAAATTTGGTATCTTGTTTAATATCTCGAGAGCTAGCATAAATTAAAACAGTTTATGTTTTCAATGTTTGATTCCCATGTTTGTTGCAACGTGATAGTAAACACAGCAAGGAATTTTTCAAAAGAGGAAGGGTTAAGCGATATGACATACATCACCTGTTTCCATTTAAACTCTCTGAAGAGAATCATCATTTGAGAACAGCTATCAACTGTTAATGGAGGCTATTTAAAAAAGCTTTAACATTAGATAAAAATCCGAAGAGATAAAAATAAATGTTTGGTTTTATTTTTGCTAAAAGGCATGAAGAACTTTGAGAGAAACAAAGAATTTTAAGTTCATGGTAATAAGTCACCAGCTATGAACAATGAAATTCATTTAAATGTAGATCAGAGAGAAAAATTTACTATCTTTTTGAAATAAGAGTTTCAATTTCAAGATTAGCATACAAACAGTAAAACCTCTATTTAAACACCACTTGTATTTGAATGCCACCTCTAATAGACCACCACTTTAGGGGTGAAGTTGAAGCATACAGTGCCGCCCTTTAATTGAACGCCACCTCTGTTTGACCACCATTTTGAAATTTTGTACAAACCCATAATAGAAAGTGATCAGTAGAAAAGTGTTCACAAAATGGTACTAATGATGACTCGGTTACAACACTAGCAATTATTTTCTTTGTTGTTGCCGAAATAGTTGCCATGGTTTTAGTTATTGTTTTAGATCGATTGTCACAATCATCAGAACAACACTATGGTTCAAAATCATTGATGTCTAAATCTTATCTATTGTTTTCAGATTCATCCATAATTTGGTTTACAATCTGACCTGAAAACTTTAGTGTTTTGTTGATCTAGAGAATACTCTTCAGGAACACCATACAATGTAATAGCAACATTACATTGTTATGGCGTATTGAAGTTTGTATTTTAACTCCAAAGCTTTATGGTTTTTCTTTACAACATTGAAACGACACCATCAAAATAACTAATAACAGTATCCAGATAATATTTTGTACTCAAAGTAGTTTTTTGTTTAACTTGGTCTGATACTTCTCTATACACAGTGTATGACAAATGATTTAGCATAAATTCTGAGGCCGACGACATTAATGTCCCCTCTCAAACCCTCAGTCCCATTCAAAGGAAAGTGCAAAATCAAGGTGGCATTAGCATCGTTCCGCCTGTAAAAGAATTAAATTTTACTTCAAAAAATTCTGATGAGCTAGTCAAAAAATACAGTACTACCCTCTTTTTGAATGTCACCTCTCATAAAGCGCCACTATAGAAAAAGGGTTAGAAAATACAGTGCCATGGCATGCAAATAGAGGTTTTACGGTAAGCTAAGCCTAATTTCCATGTGCAATGGAAACTCTTCTGCTAGTTAGCTTTCGAAATATCTGAAGACAAATATCTTTAATGTACTTGAATGAGTCGCTATGTATTGATATTAATAATTCAATTAATCTGCCTCAATGAACCTATAGTAATGTATTTGGTTGATGTACACGGTGAATTCAATAGTTCTGACACAGTTTATTGTGACACAAAGTTACTCAAATATTCCATATTCCAAAAAAGAACTGCGTCATAAAAGTTCCTTTGGAAACTCTAAATTTTTAAAAAGAGATCACTCTGGCAAGCTGCCCAATTTTTAGTAAAGATCTTTAAGTAGTAGTTTTAAATAGACCTGTAGCCTGCCCGGCATGCAAAAATAAAAATTTTTTGACTTCTTTTTGTCCTACGATATCAACAAAAAATTCTATCCAAAATGAAATTTGGCAATCGGCTTGATGATTACGTCGAAACATAACATAGACGATGATTATGACGAAATGCTATTAGCCAAAATCCCTCTCACCACACTTGAATGAGATACAATGCTTGCTTGCTCTCTATTTTAGTTCAGTGATATTCGTTATAAGTTATATTAAAAATGAAACCGAAGACAGATAAATGATGAAATTTTAGCTGATGTCAAAGTTGAAGTTCAGTAAAAGAGTTGAAACTACATACTAAAACCTAACTTTAAGTATTTGTTTAGTGAGCTAAATTCATTTAAATTAAATTCAACGCGTATAATATACGTCTGCCTCATAGGTAAGAGCTCTCCATGGTACGTACTGCAAGTAGCACATTGTAGAGCTATATTTTATTGCAGATCATAACCACTAAATACACTAAAATTACTGCAGATAACTATAGCTACTATGGTTATTAACATATTATTTTGTTACTAACTGTTAATATCTACAGTGCGTATATGAAATTTTGAAGATTTTTACCAGGGGGTGTTTGCATTAGATAATTACTATGGGTTTCTATACCATTCTATCCTAATCTATAGGACATTTTTGCCTTATGATGCTAACACTGAAATGAAATAAAATTATATAATTGTATACCAAATCAATTTTCATTGTAATAGCAGCAAAACATACTTTATTTAGCCATTACTTGCTAATTATTTCACATTTACATTAAGCACTTTTACAGTTGTTTTCTTTTCTATCTTAATTTATTTCAACTGCTCAAAACACGATTTTCGGTATATGAAATTTGAAAGTTAGAATAATAACTGTTGTTATACGTTAAATAAAAATAATTTTTTTGTCCAAAGACTTTTTTATTGCCCGGGCATTCAGTAGTATACATATATAGACAATAGTATTCATATACATACAGACATACATACATACGTACGTACATACGTACGTACATACGTACGTACATACGTACGTACATATGTACATACGTACATACGTACATACGTACATACATACGTATGTACGTACATACGTACGTACATACGTACGTACATATGTACATACATACGTACATACATACGTACATACATACATACGTATGTACGTACGTACTTACATACATACGTACATACATACATACATACGTATGTACATACATACGTACATACGTATGTATGTACATACGTACGTACATACATACGTACGTACATACATACGTACGTACATACGTACGTACATATGTATGTACGTACATATGTACATACATATGTACATATGTATGTATGTACATACTTACATACGTATGTACATATGTATGTACATACGTACATACATACGTACATACATACATACGTACATACATACGTACATACATACATACATACGTACATATGTACGTACATACATATTTACATACATATATGCTTACATACATACATATTTACATACATACATATTTACATACATACATATTTACATACATATTTACATACATATATATTTATATATTTACATACATATTTACTTACATATATATTTACATATTTACATACATGTTTACATACATATTTACATACATATTTACAAACATATTTATATACATATTTACATACATATTTACATACATATATATTTACATACAGGTACTTTTACCTATATACATATATATGTATATATATCTGTATATGTGTATACTAGCTGTGCTACCCAGCATTGCTCGGGTAATAAAAATATATTTGGTCAGAAAATTTATTTGTATTTAACATATAACAAAATTTGCCATTTTAACTTTAAAACTTCATATCATGAGGAAAATGTTTTGTGCAGCTCAAATAAATTAAGAAAATAATAAACCGCCTATAAAAAGGTTTAGATGTAAATGGGAAATAATTAGCAAGTAATAGCTAAATTAAGGCGGTTTTGCTACGATTACAATAGAAGATTATTTGGTGATGACACAAAAATACGAACTGAGAAAACAAAATAAAAATCCTGAATATGTTGAATTATTAATATCAATTTATTGCATAGAAGTGTGTGTATAAAAAGATTACTGTTCCAGCAGAACCTATCTATCGAAACCTTGAATACGACAATACTGGTATACCACTCGATACTGATACAAATGTAAAAATGAAACATCGGACTGTCTTTGTCTAATCAAACGGAAAGATAATGTCGAGGCTATTCCTACGCAAGACAATATAAACGTTCGTGCGAAAAGAATTGGCCTTGAACCCGATATAGTAATAGAACCTTACAAAAAATATCTCTTAACAAGGGCATTGTAACGCATGGCCACATCGATAAAATAATCAGCGGGTGCTATAGCTAGAATGACAGATCCACAGACTTTGAAAAATATATATATATAGATTCATACAAATGTACATGTACTTAGGTAAAGGTATAGGTACACATATATACATTTACACCTATACATATGCCAGCTTAAGGCCCGGGTGATACAAAAAATCTATGCACAGAAAATTTATTTTTACTTAACGTATAACCATTCGAACTTTCAAACTTTATAATATTCAAGGTAAAATAATTGTAGAGATGTTTGAATGTAATTGTGAAATAATTAGCGTGCAATGGCTAAAGTAAAGTTTGTTTTGCTACGATTATAATGAAACATTATTTGATATACAATTATATGATTTTAATTTGTATTAGTGTTGGCATTGTAACCTTTAACCTTAGTAATTATAGCTACCTACAGTAACTTTAGTGTATGTAGTGGTTATGATCTGCAATACAATCTAACATTACAACGTACTATGTGCAGGGGTATCGTGGAGAGTTCTTACTTTCGAGACAGACGTATAACGTATAATGATAAATGTTGTATATGTTGATTAAACATAAATTTGTGTGCTAAACCTTTTACTATTACATTTGCAATGCTGAGCATTCACCTAGTACCTTAATATAAGTCACATTTAGGCATACTGACACTTTTAAAGAGACATTTACTCAGTTTCTATAAAGCGATATTGTAGTGACACAACCTCATAAGGCACTGCAATTCCAGCAATGAAACAGCCATGCCACTCTCATTTTTGTTTGATTCAATGTCCCTTTTTGGAAGCAAAATACCCACGCAATGCACCACCTTTGCGCCGTGGAAAGGGCATTAGCGACCAACGGATAGTCTATAGGTCATGCTCTCCTAATGCTTTATATGCAAACAAGGCTTCACACTACCATCGCTCTACTATTAATAGCGGACTTTGGAGTCATGATCTGCCTGTCAGCCCAGTGAATCTCAGTCAGCCCTGTATAGAAGCTTAATAATAATAATACTGCTATCTCACTATCCTATTGTCACAATATGGCATTATGTTATTGTTATTTGTTAAAAGCAGACAGTTGAAAAGTTGATTTGAGTTTTTAGGAAGGCAAACCAAATGTTTCGTAGATTGTAAAATGTAAAATTCAATTTACTCAGGAACATTGGTTCTGTGGATGGTTCTTTTGACGAGAATCTATTCTCTGCCAATTAAGTATTATTGACCTTTATACATTTTTTGTGTTTATCGCTTGTGGCACATTCTTTTGGGCTCAGCTTACGATCTGCGGGCGCCAAGTTTATCAGATTACAAGATTACGTGAAGAATGATAGCACTGATATATTGCTTGAATATGATAATGATACCGTGACTGCAGTCTGTAAAAATAAATTCCAGTGGCTAGACAAAGTATTCAGTTAAAAGTAGAGCTTCACGTTTTCTGAAAACCACAAGACGATTTGATATTGCCAATAGATGATTGGTGATATATCGCGATATTATTATTATTATTGTGTGAACATTACTTGCAAATTTTTGTTAAAATCTTTTTTGTGTTTTAACTTACAAAAACTGTTTTGTGCGTGTGATAATTAGAAACATATATTTCATGAATACCTGTGGGCATGGAAGGCCATCAAATGAGTTTATTATAAAACAAGAAGGCCAGCGCATTTTAGTTTCAGTATCACTCACTCTAAAAATCGGCGTGTGTGAGATAAACGGCTATTAAATTATTATGTCGTTTATACGATAGGCAATATTTCTTTGAATAGTGGCAATTTTGAAATCGTCTACCTTAAAAATTGCCATCAAGCAATTAAATAGCTTTATCGTGAAGCTCTACCTAAAATAGATCACAAGAGGTAGTGTTGTTAACTACATACATGCAATGATTACAGGGTGTTAAGAGTTCCATCAGATAAAATGCTGGTTCATTTTTATTTATCTCTACTTCCAGCTATATTCATTAATAGTTTAATCCTGAGCAACGATAAATTTAACATATTTCAATTTAGTTCCTTTTCGACTGCTTTCATATCCCCAACGTATACTCTTGAAGGTTGTGTGAAGCATACATTAAAAAATACCCGTAATCTAATTGGATAAGCAATGAGCATTTTGTTAGCGCTCATCCATAAACTTGGAGTTATCTTCTATATGCCCCTCTTAGTGATACATCACATGCTAGTGACCTATTGGTCTGGAATGCTTGACTTGCACACAGCAGGTTGGGGTTTATTTTCCAAAAAAGATCATTAGTTCACAACGACATGCAGCTTTCAACCTTCCAAATGGGCTAAGCACACATCCTACACAAGCTACGAGATATTGCTTCAAAACATAATGATATGATACTTCGAGCAAATCCAATGAAAAATTTGTACCACACAAATTACACTGAATATGCAGAATGCATATACAATAAGATACGCCTGTGAGGCCTTGTATGCATTTTATAATGCATTTGTTAAAAGACAAGCCTCTGCTGGTCATAGCCTCAAAACATCAAAATATTTTTATACACACATTGTGGGCAACATCCTTTATTGATGCGTCACCAAGCGTGTACATATCCACTGCCAGCAAACCATACTCACCTTGGCCAGGGCATATACTCATTCACTCTACACAACTCAATAACTCCCACTGCCACATCTAAAACTGTGAAGGTATGCGATTGGAATTTGAACACCTACTTGTACCTTAATCGCGTATCCCCTAGGCCTAGAGAATCCAAAATCCTGTTCTTCTTTAGTAATGATATAACGAAGCTTTAGTACCAGCATTCCTGCCATCTCCAGCGATTTCGAACTCCGTTATAAAAATGAGCTGGCTGACAGATGAGTCTGGTGTGGCTCAGAAGCTCTAAATTGTTTATAAAGTTTATCATAAACACAACGACTGTTACTGTATCAGAGATAATTCTCACACTTCCTGCTTTTTATTGAGCTTCAGATAAGAGATTTACTGATGTGGGCAGGTGAACGATGTGAGCGGGTAGATAAGCAATAATTTATGATGACGATTATCACACCAAACTTCTTTACTTTAATAAGTACTGCGTCCATCCATCTGTCCGACTATTTCTCCGCCCACCTGTCCGCCGGTCGAAAGTCATAGTTGGAGGTTTTAAAAAAGGATTGCTCATACAGGATTTGAACTCACGAAATGCGGCCACACGTAATGATTTTTTTGTTCATTCTGACCGAAACCATGAAATGAACGAAAAACACAGAATCATTCGGCTGAAATTCACAGAATTATTTCAGTTGTGCATGCAAACTGAAAATGTCAACGAAACGCTTTTAATTAACTAAAAAAGTTATTAGTAAGCACGATTCTAGCGGCTTTTGCAATTTATATAGTCCAAGACACATCACGCGACAGGCAAAAAAATACAAACGCGATTTGCCATAGCAAATACGATGCAACTGACTTGATTGCGCTAAAGTTGGCAACTCTTTCTATAGCGGAACTTTCGCTGCCAAAAATAAATTGTCATTATTAAGAAAGAAACGATTTGTCGCCATGGTGTCCAAATGATAAAGAATTAACAATAGCGCAATCTACGCAGTTGCATTGTATGTACTATGTAGAATTGCGCTAGTACTTTTATTGTGTGTCGTAATATGTGTCTTGGACTATATAAATTGTAAGAGCTGTTAGAATCGCGCTCGCTAATAATTTGTTTAGCCAATTAAAAGTTTTTCGTCAATGATTTTTGTGTGCATGCACAGCTCAGACAAATCTGTGAGTTTCGGCCAATTAATTCTGTGCTTTTGTTCATTTCGTGATTTCGGTCAGAATGAACAAAAAAAGCGCTACGTGTCGCCGTACCTTAACAGTCCACAGCATACCTTAGAACAATAGTCTGTTATACAACCTAATTATCACAAAAGGTGTCAGGCAGCAGCCTATTATATAAGTGAAATATGCTGATGCATGGCCTATTTTCCTCCTGTAATCTTAGCTATAGAAATAGTCTTACCACCTATTATAACAGACAGTGAACCCAGTAACATTAGCCATAGGAGTTGTCTGCTCTGACACCATTTATAATAGGTAGTGTATCATTAAAAGATACTGCTAGGTTATTTTTTAATTTTTTTTGCGTATATACGTAGTTTAACAGAATTGCATGTATATTACAGAACAAATAAAAAACTAGCTATACATAGGCTGACAGACTAACTTTCTATAGGTAATATACTAGCCATTTTAAATTGTCAGTAAAGGAACCTATTTTCTGACAACAAAATTGCTGGTAACACAGTCTATTTGGGAAACAAAAGTAGGCAAGGTCATTGCCTTTTTGTTGTAGAATAAGCTAGATACTGCCAGGTTTTGCACAATGTGCTTGCCTATTTGATTTGCTGATATAACCAACTATTTTTGGACAACATAATTGCTAGTAGCAAATCTTATTTGACTAGTAATCATAGGCGGGCTCATTGCAATTTTGCTGAAGATTAGACTAAGGTTCCACGGTTGAACCTTTTTAACATCATGTGTTCACAGGCAATATACATAACAACCAAACTTCTTAGAACCAGCTGATGATATCATGGCTTAAACGCTGTCATCATTTGAGGCCATATTAAGGTGGTTATTATCAGTCATTGATGCAGTGGTACTGCACAACATTTGCAGAGAAAAGCTTGTCATAAACAAAAAAACTGATAACGATGGCCTGTGCTTACAAGTGTACCCCTTTACTACGAAACAAGATCTAGTGTAATAGGCTTACCTTGCTTGTGTAACATGATATTTTGCTGCCAGAGAATCTCACAGATTAACTACTGTCAGCTAGTTGGTCATATCTTCATCGAATTTTATTTTTTACATTTTCAATAGCATCAACTTTGCAACAGCTTCAGTCTGTAAAAAGTACAAAATGTGATCAACAGTTCGGACTTGGGTTAAAGATGATTTTACACCAAAATTATAGTAGTTTTTATGTTTGAATTGATCTGACAGCCAGAATGTTTCAAGATTAAACTCAACAAAACTCGATCGGAGCTACCACACTCAGAAGATATCTATGTGCAACATGACATCATTATTTTTTATCATCGCAATAGTTGATAATCGGCTATTGCCTTCGGGTAGCAGTGTTATGCGTCTCTAGTTTGTTGGTCTCTTTGCAACTGTAGAGGTCACAATCGTACTTGATTGAGCGTTTTAACTGCGATCAAGTTTTGTCAATTTTAATCTTGAAATATTCTGGCAGTTAGATCACATCAAACATAAAAGACAATCACAATTGATAAAAAGATTGCATTTCTTCCTGAAATTTTTTTCTAAAACTTGGTGAAAGTTCATTTTTAAGGTTGTAAAAATCATACTGCAGTAATTGAAAAAAGATAAAACTAACTACTGGTATATAGCTTACCTAGTCTTCTTACTTGGTAGTGTAGTATAGCTTAACTGCAATAATTATAGATTAGAGACAGAGATATTATTGCTCTACTGAGTAGCAAATAGATCACTTCTAGTAAAAGCTCAAAATAGTTAAAAGAGAACACCGCTGTTTCGTTAATCGGATTTCAACACAATGTTTAGTAGAAACTTTGATAAAACTTTTTATGGCGCTATTCAACAAAGGCCTGGGGTAATGTAAAGACTCACATACAATATAATATAATACGCATACAATATAATAATACTCTTTACAAACTGGTATTGTTACTCATTTGTTCTCACTCATTCTAGGTTTATCAGTGTTTATGAAAAGAGCAGCACAAAGGCCTATTTAGCTAAGAAACTAATCTCTGTCTGAATCAAAGATAAGCCTACATATATATGTAGCCTATGTATATTCTGTACAAGCTTGCTATAGTTACAGAGCTGTGGCTATGGGTTACAGAGATTTAGCCTACAGGAGGATTCGGTTACAAGAGGTTTCGCATATAAGAAAGTTTGGCAACGAGAGGTTTCGTCTACAAATGGTGGGAGGTTATACCTATAATTCCTGGAGATACTACGTCTACAGTTATAGAGATTGTGCCTATTGATTGATCAATGAAGACACAAGGGAAGAAAAATAGTAAGAAATAATGCAATAGTAATGTTTCATTGTACGTTGATAGTAAAATGTACTACTGATAGCTGTCATCTATCAATAAAAATCAAATTCGTGTGAATTTAAAATAAAAAGAACACATCATCAATTTATTATTTCCTGTATTTTCTTTACTACTACCACTGCTACTATCACAGACTCTATTACCACTGGTGGCTCCTCAGAACAACCAAAATGCTTAGATGTGTGCTCCGTATTCCAAGGCTCAGGTAATTGCCTTGAGTCTAATAAGATCTTCATCACTTTAAAGTGAGAGTTCCCTTTTGTGTACCACAAATTCTTGTTTATTGATAGTTTGTAATTTATTAATAGCTTTTAGCTTGCGGTGAACTAGTATTAATATGTTGAAAAGTTTGACATTAATCTGTTTGCTTATAGTAACTTAGTAGTAAAACGAGTGTAGGTGAATGAATGAACCAAAATAATCTAATTATTTGCAAATAAATAATAAACAAATAAGTAATCTTTTTTTAGCTTGATTACTTTATTTTTCTGGCCACTTATGGTATGATTATCATTTTATTTATTGCTAATTTGTACATAGTACTAGTAATAGTATAATAAAGATAAATGTATATATATTCCCACAACCAAATGAGCGTAGTGAATGTTTGAGAGTTTTATGATAAATGCATGTGCGCACAACTCATGAAAATTATTCATCAACAACGTGGCAAACCCTTGAACCAAAATCTCTTCAACAAATTTAACCATTTTTGTGTAGAGTCGTTTAAGTATAATAATGATACAAAACACATAAAAACAAATTTAAATATGTTACCAAATCTTTGAAAATTGTCAACATATTCCTAAACCTTACCCATCTGATCGGATTATACACAAATAGACAGATTAATTTAGCCGAAAATCGTTATTAAAACTTGCCAAGCCTTGCTTTTATCAAAATTAAGACTGGCAAACGAACCGCCGAGCGACAGAGAATGGAACCATTAAGTCGTGCGCATTTCACAAAAAAATAACGAGCATATTTCAACAGTCTATAGCATTGGCGAATTGTCAAAGGTTTTTGTAATTAACGTAGAAGTACTGAAATCGTTTCTTTTTTGCCGGTTTTAAAGTAACTGACATTTTGGAAACCTTTGAGTACTTTGGTATTCTAACTGATGCCTAAAGCAGTGAAAGTAAAGAAAATGACGATGATATTTTTTTTCTAACGATTCTTATGAGATTATTACAATATTTAATTATAAGTTTGGATGACTATTGAAGTGTTATAGTCACACTAACAACATTGATGATGGACAATATGTTACTGTTATTATTTTTTCTAAATAGTTTTGTTAAATAGATTTTCTAAAAATCTATATAAATATCAAACTTCTTAATATTGTTAGCTATGACATCTTGAAATGTAAACAAAATTGTGCATTGGTTTTCTATTATTACTGTATTACTATATTAATAATATTGGTTATTCTAATAAAATCAGTGCATTTTACTTCTAATATTGCATTTCTCCTATTGCAGGGGAGAGATATAAACATATAATCTTTTCCTTTCATTATTGCTGTTTTTCATGACCAAACACTTTTTTAAATAGATTTTCTAAAAATCTATATAAATATCACAACTTCTTGATATTGTTAGCTCTGACGTTTTGAAATGTAAACAAAACTGTGCATTGGTTTTCTATTATTACTATATTAATAATATTGGTTATTCTAATAATATCAGTGCATTTTACTTCTAATAGTGGCCAATATTGCATTTCTCCTATTGGAGGGCGAGAGATATAAACATATAATCTTTTCTTTTCATTATTGCTGTTTGTTGTTTATAGTAACACCCACACCCAGTACATTACACTACCATTGCAGTTATCCTATTGCACTGCAGTGCCATTTGATTGCTAATACTGCATTTCTTAACCTTCTTTTTGTTGAACCTATTAACTTTTATGCCTGACTTGAGAAAAGGATTTTGGAAGGATCTCCCTGCTGCTGAGGTTAATGATTTAATTGAGAATTTTGAGTAACTATCGCTTCACTTGAGAGCTTAAAATTGATCATAGAGCAAAGAAAGATTTTTATGATGTTTTTAAATGTCTTTATTTACTAGTCAACTTATTTTCATCTTTTTTGTAACTTTTTTG
Source organism: Watersipora subatra (assembly GCF_963576615.1). NCBI lineage: Eukaryota > Metazoa > Bryozoa > Gymnolaemata > Cheilostomatida > Watersiporidae > Watersipora > Watersipora subatra. The sequence goes on along the minus strand of NC_088714.1, from coordinate 21,134,156 downwards.
TATTGTGCAAATAATTTTTCCTTGTGTTGGTATTGTTTGAATAAATATATTTCAGTGCTAACAAGTTTTCTAGTTGAACTGGAATGTCAAGCTTTAGTTACATGTAGGTGGTTTTAACAGCAGAACATGTCATAATAAACAGCTTTCTTCTGCAAACAAAGGTTCCTAACAATCATTAGCACCTTCCTACTGCAGATTCCTTACCCATTGTGTTACATAATGTGCAGCAACAAAGACTTGGATTAGATTATTTAAGGGATTAATAAACCTGTGACAATGAAAATCAAAACCAGGTTAGCATAGACCATTATGAATAATATGTGCCTCTAACATTCATCATTTGAGTTGATAATTTCAGCAACCATGAGAAAAACTGGTTCAATGTCAGTTAGGTCGTTTTAACATCAGAGGGCAGAATAGCAATATGTATTTTGCTATTACATATTGCATATATATACGTACGGTATATAATAGCGTATATACAGCTAACTTGTTAATTTATGGTGAGTGATATTACTTGCAACATATTTTATAGTAGCTGTCATCTTTCTCTTCCTACGTTTTGTAAATTTACTTCTCACACTTTCAGTGATGAGTTCCTGATGTATCAAGCAAGACAAAATAAATTACATAATGACACTTTCCAATATTCTCTAGAACATAATGCTTTTTCATGTCCTACTACTCCACTTTGTAGAACATCTGCCGATGGGGTAAGGATGATAACAGTCAGAAAAATGTTATATGACGATATGTTATTAAATGTACAGATGTTACCATTTCAAGACACACCACTGACATTATGGTACTAATAAGCGATGTATGGAAAAATTGAACAAATTCATCTGTACTGGGTTTTTGTATTTTTTTGCAGAATAAATCTTAAACTTGTAATATATCTGTTGATTTGATTGATGAAATAGGACATGTCAGCAAGTGAAAATACTACAAGAATGTGTATTTAGCATATGAATTGTAATGAGTGTAAATTTAACGTAATTTTTCTATATTATACATTTATATCAAAAACCGGTGTTAAAACAGCCAACTTATGAGATTTCATTATTAAGATTATTTGCTATGACGCTTTCTTTCCTGTGTACTCCAGTCTATCAACGTTTTTCTTAACATCTTGGGAAATAATTGTATAATATATTTATTAGCATACTCAAGTAGCATACTGCAATAAAATTAATATAATTAAAGTATGAGCAGTAGTTTAAAGTTTTTTTAAATATTTTAATTTTCCAGGTTTTAGTTATTGATGAAACAATTCTATAAATTTTAGCTGCTAAAATCTCTTTACATATTAAATTCAAGTTTTAAGGGTAAGCAATTCATCATAATTAAATTTATTTGGTTCTATATTTAGAAAATACATAAAAACACTAGCCTATAGTTTAGCAAAACCAGTCTTCTTAAAAACAATTCAGTTGTCAAACAGTACAGCTCATAGCCTGAGAACCAGGTCTTACTGTGGCAAAGCCGTGGTCAAGAATAAAGTTCTTTTTCCCTTGGCTTCCCATTTGCTGCCACCCTCTTACAAAGCTTTCATTAGCCATAGGCCTAATGTAGCTTGATCACATGAGAGTTGTTTTAATAATGATTTGACAACTCCTTAATATGGATGCAACGAATTCTGTACTAGTCAGCTACAATAAGATATAATAGGATTGCGGTAAAGTTTTGATGTAGTTCTTGTGTGGAAGGGATAATAGTATATGTTCTAAAGATACGTTGCTCAGGTAATAAAAATGTTTTTGCACAGAAAATTAATTTGATTTAACATATAAATTTAATATTTAAACTTTTACATGAAGTTGTTTATTTACAGATTTGAATATTTGTAGACATATGTCATTACCATACCATTCAAGAAGTGAATGGTTGCAGTTTTTTTTGGAGACATTAGATTATGGGTAACTTTTTAGAATACATGTATTTAATAGATTAATTTAAAATAAAAGCTATAACTGAACAAAAAATTATTTTGTAATTAAAATCTTATAAGAACGTCTAAAAAAATTGTTAAACGATAAATTGATATTAATAATAAAGGAAGGTTGGTAACCAGCTAAGTAAGTGATAATAACAGTGATAGGAAAATTAACAATGTTTAAACTTAATAACACTATATTCAAACTATGTTTAAAAAATGCGACACTAAAATAATAATAGCAAAACAAGCTTTAAAACTTGTATTATAAGCCTCTGAATTTATAAAAAAAATCTTCATAAATGTAATATTTATTTATTGAATATAAGAAAGGGAAAAATAACTGATACTTATAATCTTACATGATACTCTAGTCAAGCCAATTTAATCAATCGCACTCGCCCCCAAATGAGGCATTAGAGCGATATCTCTATTTAAAACATGAGAAGATAACTCTTAGTTTATATTATATACTGAGCTTTTGAAATTAACAACACGTTAGGAATAACAAGTGTTGGGAAGAGATTAATGAAAAAGGAGGGAAAATATGAATTAATTGTTAAGGAACCTCACAAAAAATGAATGTTTTTTATGTTTGTGTTAATGGTACCTTTGGTATTGCTGTGGCGTGTATAGTGTAAGTGGACATTAGAGTACAAATCTACAGGGATTGCAATTTCTTCAGTAATGATTGTATGTTTTAGGTTTTTGTCAGTTTGATGCTCTGCAAGAGTGGCCCATGACCAATCCAACATGAGGTCAGAAATCATGTTATTTTCGCCAAGGTTAAACGCCCACCTAAAAGCTTTCCTATTTACTGAGAGGGAGAGTTAATTGTACTTTGATAAAAATGGGGGTCAGACAGTTGAGGCATACTCAAGGACTGGGCGGCAGATAAAAGAAAAGGTTTTTTTTTTGGATGACCCACTTCTTAGGGACCTCATCAGCATATGTTAGATAAAAATTTAGTTATGGTTTTTTTCTATGTGGAGGTTAATGTTGAGTTTGTTGTCAATGATAACTGCAAGGTATTTAAAGTGAGTGACAAACGTTAGTATAATAAACTAGTAATGTAACTATGTGTATGTTTGCTCTAAAATGTGAAATCAACCACAAATCAGAAAGTTGTTGAATTCAGGAGAAAGATGTGTAAGCTAATACACAAAGTGAGCGGTGTAATGCACTTACTTGAAACACATGTGTAACAAACTCAATACTTGTCTCTTGAGAAGAGGAAATTGTGCATGTTAATAAGCTATATCTGTATTAGAATAAGTATTAAATTACAAATGAGCAACATTCATACAAGCAATGATGTTTCAAACAAGTGTAATTGAAGATTCAATTTTAATGAAAGGCAATAACGTAAAGGCCGTAAATGAAGAAAAAAACATATTTTGTTTGTATTTAATGATTGTGGAACGCAAGGCAAAAGCTAAAAAATTCCTATAAATGAATGTGTGATAATCAGATTCAAGAAAAACGTAATTTAGTTATAAACAATCCGTTTATGCAGTTGAAATAAATTAAGAGAACAAATGTAATTGTGAAATAAATAGCAAGGATGTCAACTACAATGCTGTTGATAACATGTCTGTTAGGTTACTTGTGTTATGCGCAATCACTAGCAGTGCTTTTAATGTTGTTTATTTTCTGTTTATAATACTATACTCCTGTATGTTGAATAGACCTTACATTATAAAGAGCTGTAACTAACAATCTAACGTTTTCAATCAACAACTTGCAACGAACGATCATAAACAAACGAATGCTATAGTAATCCTAGCAAAACAGACGATTTGATAATGATAAAATTAATACAAACTGAAAAACTAAATAAAAATCATGAATTTTTTAAATTAATAATGGCCAATAATAACAATGAGTACATGTAAGTGTGTATATAAATGAGTCACTATAAAGTAACTTTAGCGTATTTAGTGGTTATGATCTGCAAGAAAATGTAACATACCAATGTACTACATGCAGTATGCACCGTAGGGAATTCTTACTTTCGAAACAGACGTATAACATAAAAGTTTAATTTCCCATAAATAAATTTAGATTACAAAACACATGCTTAAAGCAGAGGTTTAGTATGTATTTTATTAAACTAAACTTTAAATCGGTCTTCGGCTAAAATTTTATCAACTACATGTGCATTATTTCGTATTAGTTTTCACTATAACTTATGCAGCTTAATGCTGAACATCTCTTTCATGCGTTGTGGGAGGGATTTCGGTGAGTAGCACATCAGCAATTTTGTCAATAATCAGTAAAACGATGGCCCAATTGTAATTTCCAAAGAAATTCTTGATGATATTGTGTGGCGATAAACAAATTCGCCCTAACAAAGCAAATAATAAAAAAGCATAGTGTTTCATGGAGCTGAGTTAAAAATATTTATAACACAGACATCGTAACCTGTGAGTGCCATGTATCCATTAATACGTCAATTAACGTGTGCAATCAGGAGAAGAGTATGCAGTAGATGGTGGCAGTGATGTACTTGTAAGAACTCTGCAGCTTTGTGGTTAGACACAATTTTGGAAAATTATGGTCACATTCTTCGTGAGTTCAAATCCGGCAAAAAGTGAGATTTTCATTCCAAGATTTCAATAACTGCTCAGACAAATAACTGAATAGAGGGATAATGGCAGATGATAACAAACTTTGAGATTTACACAGTCGACGCTCCTAACGCATAAATAATCTGTTCCTGGAACGTTTGAATTGCAGGGAATTTATGTTATAAGAACAGTGAAATACATGTAAATTGCCTAACCAGTTTCAAGATCTTTTCAAACTCACCTCTTTGACCATGTACAAAGGAAAAACTTGACTTGAATCTTTTAAATTGTGGACTTTACCGTAACTGTAGCATTAATGGTTTGCATCAACAACTTTGCTCCTTTTTCTGATCAATCTTACTGGTTTTATAAACCATAATTGTGATAACTTTTACAATAATTAAGTTCATGGGGAGCGCATATCTTTGAACTTCGTTTACAACGATTTGCTTATTTTTTAAACAGCAGTCTATTCTACAAAGTAAGACAAATAACAAATATTTTATGCATCTGCAATAAAGCAAAACAGCAAAATATTTTTACTAAAAAGTGGTACATGTACTACCTATTCTATGGCTATCTGTATTCAGAGGGGTCAGAGTTAGGTTAAAAGGGAAATTTCGACGATACTCTAACTCTTGACATTCAGATTGGTAGACCGACGTGGTAACACCTGCATCAATCGATGATGATTTATGAATAATTGAGCAGCTACCCTATTATCTGTTTTGTCGGTACATCTGAGGATTTATCATGACGAACTAGAATGTTGCAAAAGTTGTATATATAATAGAGATAACGCTATATTTATTTTCTTTTTAGTTATAGTTTCACTATAGTTTTTTTCTTGCAAGTGTGGCGAGATAGATAAACATTCAATTCAAATTTGATAACTTGCCCGATTTGATAGTTTTCGTTTTATGGAATTTTTTACGTAGTAGGAAGCAAAAACTTCACATAAATTCTTTAAGTTATTTGGAACGTATGTTATAGAAGGTATACGCTATAGGAGCATTTACTGTATATACAATCAGAGTTTTTATCTGTTTGGATGTTTACCTGTCCAGCTAAAGCTATTAAAACCTTAGAATGACGAATCCATATCGCAGAAAGTTCGAATCCCAGACAATAAGCTAATCCATTGAGCTACGCCAGATCGATGGATTCACTGGGCGATATGCGTTGCTATGTGGATGAAAATATTCATACCACTCTGCGTTACAATACAAGGTCACTTTATGCTTGCTCTCACAGCTCTTATTAGTAAGTTTATCAATACTAGCTTACTCAACTTGGCTATTGGCAATGTGCCAGGCTAATAGCAAATGGCAAGCAACTACATTACCTGCAACTGTTATAAGCTGTTTTTGAAACCCGTGCAACGCCAGGCATTTGGCTAGTTTATATCTATAGATACAATGCACCCACACACACAAGCAAAATATACATTCATCATGTCGCTCCTTATTTTATACATCACAGAATTAAAATAGGCGTGATATCCTAGATAGTAGGCATAATCTCTAAGCTTGTAGGCGTAACATCCTGCAAGCCAAATCACTCGTAGGGGTAATCTCCTGTAGTCAAAAATCACTTGTAGGCATAACTTCTCGTAGGCATATTATTGTCTTGTAGGCGTAATCTCTGAGTACTGCTAAGTACTAAGATTCTCTTTAAAGATTTATCTGTCCTTGCGTTAAACTAGTGAAGGGGTGGGTAACTTCTTCTTAAACATACAAGCAAATAAACAGAAAATAAAAGCATTTTAATTAAATACTATCTTGTTAAAAATAAAAAGATTCTAGAGCTTTTTTAAAGCTATGCACTGTCTAATTTTTTTACATTGTATTTATTACGATTTCTAGGCTTTAACAATCTTTTTAGCTAAGCAGAAAAAAGGTATTTTAATTTAGCCAAATCTGCAAAGTTTTTAAATAAGCTCTTAAAAATGATCAACTCATGTGACTAAATTATTGAGTATGCTGGTTATAGCAAAACCTTTGTTCAAGTAAATTGTGTTTTTGCTATTTGCACAGAAAAAATGACATTTGAAATTATTGACACACTTGATATCTCATAGTTGACCAATAGTGTGTGCTGCATGCTTTGCAAGTAAAACTGGGAGTTGGCAAGTCTGGAGAATTGCTATACTTATTGTAACAGCAAACGCTACGCTATCAACTTATTCCAGTAGAACAGAGTCAATGCATTTCAAAATGAGGAGTCTCCAACTCTCACGATTGTTGCTGTTGAGTACAACTTTGTCAGTGTGCGACTGCGAGTTTGTTAATCAGTCTGAAACAGAGAAAGAGGTAAGCAATAGATACAGTACATTGGAAAAATTTTAAAACTGAAGGATTTTCTCTAGAAATCGAAACTTCAAGTATAGACTTTAATTTATAATTGCTTCTATACACGAGCATAAAATGAAAAAGTGTGGAGAAAATACTATTAATATAATATTAATATTACATTTAGTTTTGAGTACAGGTAGTATTAATATTATTAATATTACTATAATTAATAACATCATTTATATAGTACTTTAATATTAGTATTATAGTACCTTTGAGGTACAGGTAGCATTACTATTATATTAATATTATGGTATTAATATTACGTTATTAATATTATAATATTGGGTCTTTCAAAAAGACATTTGCTATTTGTAAAAATAATTTTTTTTGACAAAAATATTTGCTCTTTGGCAAAAACAAGCATTTTAAAAGATTGCTTTTCTTTCGACAAAAGCATTTGCTCTTTAACAAAAACATTTGTAGGTGACAACTAGCAAACTGTTTAGCCGCAACAAAAGTGGTATATACTTTGTACTCTACCATCTACAAACTATGGCATATGGAGTCTTTTTTACACAAAATTGAATAGTAAATCTATTACTAAAATCTAAAACTATTAGTAAATTTGTACTTTAAAATGCATCAAAAACTAAAATTCTTAATTTTAAGCAGAAAATAACAATGAAATTTTAATCAATGCGGTATTTAGAATCTAGCAACATTACAAGACAAAATTTAAACATTTTTTATCTGTTTATTGGAAGTTGTTTTATTTTAAACTGAAATGTTTTTAAAAAAATCCTAAAAAGGGCAAAAGTTAGAAGAACCAAATAAACGGTTTGACATATAGCATTGAAAATATATTTCTCTATTAAAAAAGCAAATATTAGATAGAGAGTTGTTAAAGGTACTATAAATATTATTTTCAAATTAGTTGATAGTAAATAACTCACATAATATAAGTTGAAATGAGTTTAAAACCTGTAATTGTCCTTATAAAATGAGGACACGAACCTATTAAATATCTTAAAACCTTCAATTGACATAAAATAACATTTAGCGTCGGCAGAGTAAGAAGATGCAAAGATTTGGAAAGATTAACCTTAAAATATTTGGAAAAATCGTTTGTTGGAATAAGGTATGCTGGAATATGATGCGGATTTGCAATTAGTCGAAATGCTATTTTTTGCAGCACAAATAAGTCATTAGTGACATATCTTAGATCTAGATTATGATAAACCCTCATGCCACAAACAATATGGCATATAATGCTGCAATACAAAGGTTCCAGGGAATTATTACACTAGTGAAATTTATAATAAAGAATGATTATTAGTAAAAAATCCTTTTGAGTTAATTGACACAAAGCACTGTAAAAGCTTGATCAACTAAAGGACTTCCTTTGCAAAATTGTGTCGAACCATTTAGAACAACTTTCATCTTTAAAATACTAAACCTAAAATCATTTTTATAAACTATTTTGTATCCTATTTAAAACTACCTTTTGTAAAATCCTCAACACGACTTTATTCATAACTTTTGCGCATGGCAATCAACAGATAAAAAAAGAAAGTATTAACAAGGTCTCATCAAAACAACCACATGATTAGGAAAAAGTGTTTTGAGTTTCCCTGATATGGTATTCTAGAGCACAGCTGAAAACAGACCGGTGCTGCCGACGAATATCTATCCGAAAGTGGTGGTAATAGCTGACATCGACCTCCAAAAGAAGATCGGAGGTTGTGAAATTAATGTGAGACAATATATTCAACAACTCTTTGGGCTTGTACAGCAAGTGTACGATACAATCGCACAGCCTAAGTTTCACCTGAGGATTGCTGACATATACCTGTGCAGGGTAGGTAGTGGCCTGTATATAACGGTAGAATGTATTTGTGTTTACAATCATTTAATATGTTTCCAAAAGTTTATTAGCTGGTTTTTAAATAATTGCTTGTATTAGGGAAGAGTTGGGATTAGTAATTTTATATCAAATTAAAATATAAAATGATTGCATTATTTAATTTGTAAAGAATTTCCTTTTGTATTTTATATACATTTTATAAAGTTTTATGCAAGTTAAAGTGTATCTTAGGACATAACTAATTGTATATTTGTTCTTTTAAGTTCAATTAGAAGTAACACCGAGTATTAATTTACCATAAAGGGGGAGCAAAAGATGCGTCTTAAGGTTTGCTATCAGAAATTCTCCTTTAAAAATATTTTGGAAAAAATGATGAAATATAATAATCTGACATGGTTTGACTCATAACTACAAAAAACTTGATTCTGTGTTGCTAATCTATATATATCGTTCTTTTTGATCAGCTCTATTTTTCTGAGTGGCTCCTTGAAGGAAGCAAAATCATAATCTATATGGCGACCGATATAATTGCCATCTAGCTTTTTGAGCTGTAAAAAAATCATGCACCCCATCAGCTTGCAGGTCACCCCTTGGTCAAAACTACCCATAGTGATGTCAAAATGGTTACTGGACAAATTTTTGGTCAAAGGTTTATCATTGTGAAACCAGGAATACCTTTTTAGCAAGTTTTTGTATTTTTATTTGATTATTACAGATTTTTTCTGGACATGGAAGTAAGTTTTATGGCTTTGTCAAGCATTTTTTTTATTAATTGATGGGTAGAATTCTACCATGTCAGATCAAATATATTGGGATTCTCTTTTTTCAGTCTGATATAGGCCATATCATTAAAGAAATCCTGTCCAAAGCTGTAAAATCCATAGTGAACAAAATCAACCTGAGTCTGTTGAAAAAAATTTCTTTAGTTTTAGAATAGTTAAAAAAGTAACGGCAATTTGTTGAGCATTAAATAGCTTACTGGCATTTTTGTTATTTCTTTGCCAGCTGCAAGATTTTAACTTTGAGAGAAATTTTCAAGGTTAATGATGATGTAGTGCATCAACATGTTTGGTATAAAAAAGTCTGCCACATCACGATCAATTTTATTTTATTGGCTGTTATTTGTGAGTTTTTTTTACAATTACAGCAACTAGTAATTTTCATGCTTAAGGGGTAGTATATGAAGACAAGCAAACGCCTATGGAAAGTGTGTGCTGCTAATAATTAACAAATTTTAGGTTTTGTTATGAAAAGAAATGGGTAATGGCACATGAGCACACAGTAAATTTTTCTTGCATTACGTATTGACTTAATAAAGGTTATTGTGTCATACATGCATAAATAAACTGGCCAAAGGAAAAAATCAGAAATGAGGTTTTAGAAATAATAACCGCCTGACAACCTAAACATTTAACTGATGATTTACCAGAAAAAGTTCTAAAATTCATTTGCCATTGATCATACTTTACAACAAATCTTAGTTAAGCTATAACAAACATTAAAAGTTTAAATGTAAATGCACATACGGTTACATATTCTGTTTGTGCAACCAACTAGGTTTGATTTTCAAACCCATATGTCATCTTGTCGCATAATATTTAAATATTGGTATATCATATGATATAGTAACACAAAATATATAAAACAAAATCAAATTATGGCCATGTAATTACATGTAGTTGCGAAGTATTTATCACACTCGTGTGTCATAATAGACACACTCTGATGCATAGCGAGTTCTAATGGAATTTGGTCATTTTTGAGATATTTCTTATGCAGGGCAAAAATTGAAAATTGTAATGACCTTTTTTTCTTTACATGAATCATTCAAAATTAACATAATCTTTCTAAATTATTTTGCTGGTTTTGTTTAATTGTATTGGAAAATCTATAAAACTTTTAATTTGCTTCATTTTAAATAATTTTTCATCATCAAAAGGCCAAAACTTTGAGGAATTAAATCATGCGTTCTTGTAACATTTTATCTAGAACGTTACAGAAATAAGCTTTGCCAACGTTATCATAACAATTTTAGAGAACATTGTTATTGAATGTTCCAGCAATGATCCAGGAATGTTACTCTGGAATGTTTGTGCATTAACGTTCATACAACATTGACTTGCAATGTGACTGGAATATAAATATTGTGCAGCCTGCTCAAAGCAAATATCTTAACAGAGTTTTTGCTTTGAGATGTAAGCTCATAGTTTTTTAAAAATATACTCTTTTCTAAATATCATTGCATCTTTCCCAGCTGAAATTTTGTGAGCGAAAAGCAAACACTAGTGGTGGAAACCAGCAGGGTAAGGATATACTCACGGACCTTAGTGTTCATGTTTGCAAATCATTGTTTAATCACATGCAGCAGGTGTATAGCTAATGTCTCTAACTCCCTGTACCATTGTGCCCAATTTCTCAGAATAATGAATATCCATAAAGCCATTACTAATTCCAGTGCAAAAATGAGACAAGTAAAATGATTGCTGCAACCAAGAATATTGATGCAATCATATCCCGTCCTTCTTTGTAAATTTTATCAAAATGCTATCAATTGGTTTGGGTCAGAAAATGTTTGCATAAGGGGATGGCAAAATACTAAAACTAAAACTAAAATTAAGATGATTTCTTTAAGGTTTGTTGTCAGCATATTTATTAAACTATCGAGAAAAGTTAAAAATCCAGCTGTACAACTATGTATATATGTTTCATCATAATGTTCTAGCAACATAGCAAGCCAATTTTATACACATGTTTACACTCCAACATTCCAAAGTAACTTTCTTGTAACATTGCTGAGACTTTCATTTAAAGGTAAAGATTATGTCACACCATAACATTCCAGTGACCTTGCAAGCCAATGTTATATGGATATTCACACTCACACATTTCAGAGTGACATTCTTGTAACATTGCTGGGACATTCATTTGAAAGTAAAAATGATGTGACACCATAGTGTTCCAGTTACATTGCAAGCCGATGTTATATGAATGTTTACCCTCGAACATTCCGGAGTAACATTCCTGGTACATTACTGGAAAATTCAATATTAATGTTCTCTAACAAAGTTATTATAACGTTAGCAAAGTTTATTTCTGTAACATTCTACTGAACATTATGATAATAATTTTGCACAACATTCTGCGTGATATTCCTGCGACACCGTTCGAACATAATACTAGAATAATCATCAGAAAACGCTTGTAAACATTATAAAAGTGTTTTCTGGAAATGTTATTACATGGTAAGATTACGGAACATCCCAGGAATGTTGTTGTTAGTTGAGATAGTCACCTGACACACCAAGAGCCTAAAAAGAGACAAAGGCCGTTCTGCCAACATCTTAAAAAGGCTGAGAATAGTGCCGAGTACCACGGTCTTGGCCTATTAGTAAAAAGAGCCTCAACACACAGGTATTGAGGATGTGGAATATTTCTTAAGTCTCTTCTTGGGTGTAGCCAGAGCAGGCCAGTAAATGACAGTCGCTGCACAGCTGCACACAAGGGTTACCTTAAAGAATGATGCAGATATATGCAGCTGGGCCGAATAATTCAAAACTATCTTTGACACATACAGAGCTTTGATCATGCTGTTTTCTAAACAGACTCAACCAAAACTGAGCACCCTGCAGGAAAAAAGCTCAGACCACCCTCTAGGAGCGCAACGTCAGAGTGGAAAAGACGGTTAGAGTAACTTATTGCAATCAGCCAGACCCCTGCCGGGTCAACATGACTAAAAAGAAGTTCTGCAGCCCGCTGAACAAAACCTATTAACAAAAACATTTACTGGTGGCACCTACCTCTGCATTGACTGATGTTTCAAAGTTGGTACATATTTACTCTAGATTAAAATACAAAAACAACAAGCAGCCACCTGTCGATAGCATGGTAGGAAGCCGGCTGAACAGGTAGAGGTTGTGCAGAACTAGTATAATAGCCATCTACATAACTGAGGCAACAGTGAACAAAGCAGGTTCAGCAGCTGTAAGACAAGTACATGTACCTCAGCTCTTGGCCAAAATCACTCCTGCATTGAAGCTGAGGGTCAAGGGACACATTCAGTAGGACTGCCCCAGCAAAAAATGACTAAATCAGAAAAAACAACCAAAGAGCGCAAAAGTATGCCAACTTCTGGCAGCACAAAAGCCATTGCAACTCATCACTCATCAGGAGTGTTAGTCTGACAACTCGATCATTAGAGTCAGAGTTGACTCATGCTATGAAGATCTAAAGAGTGAGCAGTAGAACAGAAAGGAGCTTTCGGTAGCTTCCAACAACTACTGCAATGCTTTTGGGGAGCCAGAGTTCAGCAAGGCACATTTCCAGTTTAACTTGTATGGTTTCTTGAGGACCAGCTGAGAACAGCCTAGTCTTCTTCAAGCATGATGGCAGACAGGAACTGACCGGATCAATGGGAAACAATGAAATATAGACTAGCAGCATACCTAGCGTCTGCCTTAAATCTTTCAAGATTGCTTTTAGTGAAACCCAGTCGTCAACCGGTCAGGTAAACCTGACACTAGCCTTGAAGGTTTGATGGTGGCAGGCTTATGAGCACTTAGACTAAACTTTATTGCCACCAAGGAGCCGGAAATGCTAAGAAACCTATTATGACACAGGTACTAAATCAGTCCCACTCAATGAGCTATTCCCTTCCAGAAAGGCTAGATAGTCAATCTACCCAAATGCTAAGTGACACAGGTATGCCACAAATTCAAAAACGAAAAGTGGTTTGGCCGGCTTCCCAAAGCTTTAAAGAGTCACATAATGGCGGCGATAGCTGCGGTCTAAACGCTGATGGTACGGGTGCGTGATGGAAAGACTAAAGAAGTATTTGTAGTAAGCAACATTATCAATGATATGATTCTACATTAAGAGGCCATTCATGTTGGCTCACCACTGTTCAATGAAGTTTCAGCAGCTCATGGATTTCAAGGATGGAAGGCAGTTGAGTTTGCATTTGCCTTGCTGAATATTTGAAGAGTGAAGTTAGGTAGTGAGAGCCAAGGTGGTGCCGGCTGGTACTGATGTGGCCTTTCTATGTCAGGTTACCCCACTGAGCTACTGCCAGCTAAAAACAAATAGAAGTCTACTTGGAGAGTCTCATTTGGTGACTAGCTAGAACCAGCCTGGCCTAATAAAGCATAGTTACACAGTGCCTAAACTTCACTGAGCAACACATGGCATTACAGTAGTATTGGTACCACTGTGATGGTACCAGGTACCGGTATGGCAGTGATGGTGCCGGTACCCGTACCTATAGTGGTGGTACTGGTAGACCACGGTGCCGGCACCACAATAAAAGCCTATGCCAAAGTGAGGACAGCCAGGTAAATAAGGAACCATTCTTGTCCTGCCAAGACTAAACGATTCAGGTAACTAATGCAGATTAGTTGGAGGTTCCAACTTATGTATATGGGCTTACTGCATGTACATGTAAGATTGGCAAAAATTAAGAAAAGTAAGGCATCGAGAACCATTTGTTTGCATTGTTTTACCGTATTGCACGATCTATTATACATTTTACAATTATGCATAGTATATTCCTATACTACTAGAACTAGTGAGTGATTCTAGTGGAGAGGTAAACAGCACTTGTAATCTTTAGGAGCTACATAATAGTTTTTCTCTGTATGCACATAACTACTAGGATAATAAAAAATGTGCTTACTCAGCAATAAAAGTTTACAGAACAAACTGCACTCCTTATTGAAAGTGCATACCATCTAGGTAATTGCATCTGTCACTTAGAGCACTCTCAGAAAAAAAAACTGGAAGATGGCAACATTTCATAATCTAATAGAGTTTGTGATTTTTTAGCAAATGTAAAAGCTATACCATCTGCCACTGGTAATTAAAAATTTTGCAAGGATTTTGAGAAAAAAAAGCCACATCCTTGAGAAAATTCAAGTAAAAAGTAAACACTTTAAATAAAAACCACCTTTCCACTGTAGCAAACAGGAAATTGGAACTTTTCATTGTTTCTTTTGGTTCAATAAGCTAGAGGTAACCTTTAATTTATGCAATAAAGAGTTTTACCACTAAGTTTTGCAAAATTAGGACAGGATAAGCTCTGCATAATATTGTTTGACTGTTAAAGGTTTTGTTTGCTCGTAAATGCATTCATACCGCAGCAGCTAACAAAGTGGTATTTATTATATTTATTGATATGTACCACACTAGTAAAAATAACAGCTACTGTTAATTTTATTTTGATAATGAGGTCAAGTATCAAGAAAATAAAGTGTTATTTTACGAAAAGTATAATACAAAAAATATTGAGCAGTTAGTTAAAACAAACACACAAATGTTCCTTTCATTAATCAGTGGTATAAACTAAAAGTACACAAGCTAGTATTAGTAGAAAAGTTAGTTGTAGATTAAGTCCAACGAGGTGCAGCCGAGATAACTTTGAAGGATTATGTGAAGTTTGCATACTCCCCAAAAGCATTCATGTAGTCCTTTAAAACTTGGTACAGGAAGATGTACTGCTCCTACAAATAAACATACCAATATGTGGTGCACAATTAAGGAATAATCATATCAGGCATGCAATGTTTAGAGCTAAGCTAAAATAAAAAAATGAGGCTTGAAACATTTTTAACTTATCAATACAATTGTATGCTCGTAAAAACAAGATATGCTTTAAAGGTTAACTAACACTACATCATATTGTTACATTGAGGGTAGCGCGTTACATTTTGTGTGGTGGTTTGAATAAAATTTTGGTGTATTTTTGCTTGATTAGCAAAACTTATCAACATCCTCACATTTTGAAAATGTTTGAGAAAATCACTATCTTTGCCATGTATGGACAAGAAACCGCTGCAACCCTATATACATTGTAATTATAAGAAAACTGCAGTTTATTTAAATATTTTATCTAAATTTTTTACTCTAAAAGTTATTGTTTATAAGATGAGTAACGGTAGGCTGATAGGTTTTACAAAAAATGACTCTTACAAAAAGTTTTTGATCAATTAAATATTTAATTTACGTTTAGTTTAGATTTTTTTTAGTGCACTACACAAGAGAAGACACACAAGTTGATTGATGTAATTTTACTAAAAAGATCAAAAATTAATGTAAAGCGTATAAATTTGGCACATAATTTTTATACATTTGCAAAATCAGCTTCAAAGTTGTATTGTATCATCTGCTGGTTTGCATAACAAAAGTTCGTACCATGGCGACTATAGATGGAAAAGTTCAACAGATTGATTAACTGTAGGCATTGAAACCATATATCATCGGTTTGTTTGCTAAAAAGATGCTTCTTGTGACAATGTAGAGCTTGCAGGCTAAAGAGTTGTTTTTGTCACAATAACTTTATTTCGCTTTTCCAACATCAAAATTACAGATGAGAAACTAAATTGTATAATTATATTGCTTGGAATAGATGTACCCTCACAACCCTGTAAATCAACTTTTTGCTATTTCCTTCAAGATACCAGTTAAGAAAAAACAGCTACATGTAGATGCATAGTTGGGGTACATACATGTACAATATATTTATTAAAAGTGAATTTGTTGTTCAGCAAATGTACCTATCACAAATTATCACAATTTTACCAAATACCAGTATTTTCTACACAGTAGAGGTAATGCTAAGAATCACAAACTGCAGTCATTATTTAGGACTACTACAGGTAATTGGCAAAATAAAGTGAAAAACAGGGATGTTTATCAAACTCACCATAGTAGGGATGAACTGTGGTCTCCTCAGTTTTGCCATAATAGTAGAGTAGTAGACATCAACCATCTGCTCTGTCTTAAGCTTTTCTATGGCGTTGTAGGCACAGATGAATATCCCACATTTTGTACTTCCATCCCTAAGTAATTGAATATCATTAGACAGACTTATCACACTTGCGTACAACATACTGTTTTAGAACTAAAAACTGCACTGCTTAGATTCCATCAAAATATAATTTCTACATACTAGGCTTTTTATTTACTATTTTAAGACTGTAATTTAGCTTTTAATTTTTTACTAGCATGATAAGTGGTTGGCTGGTGTAGTAGAGATTGAACATGATTTACTGTTTTTCTCAGATGGTAAAGCAAAAATAAAGCAATGACTAACAAAGTTGTACAAGTGCATTTCAAAATATGTTAAATGTGAGTTGTGCCATCTATCTGAGTAAAATAAATGTCGAGCAGTAGTTTATTTTTTACAAAACAAGTTTAAAGATTTTATCAGGGATTTCTGCCACAAAATTTTTGCACTATTGAAATATAGCCAGCTGAGATTGATTTCCTTATTATCACCACTTTGCATAATACAAATCTGGTCGACACTATTTTGTTAAATATTGTTTAACCTAAATCCTAAAAATATGAGACAGGTATTAATCAGTGAATTGTTTTACAACGCTGTGCGACAATTGATTTGGGTACTTCAAAAACTTAAAAAGGGCTAGTTACTCTCTTACAAGCAAGTCACACATATCTTTCCATTAGGCATTTTCTGTTGAGCAGTTTCAACTTCTCTCTGTAGAGAAAGAATCATATCATTCGTTGGTAGTGTCTCAGATGACCAGTTCTTCAGAACAATCACTTGAACATGCATGGCATCCTGAAACACGTGATATTAATTAGGTCACTGAACATAAACATCTAATAGTTTGAAAGTATTAATCGTGTTACCGCATGACAATATGTATGTTGTTTGAAAAACTATTATTTTTCTAAAATTCAATGCTATTAGGTTATTTAAATTAGTTTTCCAGAAAAGATTTAAATTCGGTTACTTTTGCTTATAAAGCAACTTCGTATTGATTGAAAAAATACCAAAAGTGTCAGAACTATGAGAATAAAGAAACAATTTAAATCATGATAACTAAACTAAATATATTTTGCAATAATAGTCGATAGATGAATTCTTGGAATTGAAACTGATAATAAACAATTCAACAGTTGTTTCACATTCATTTTAAATGGCTGTAGTTTAATATGTCGAGCTTTGCATTGTTAACCCTTTCAATATGCATTCTTGTAATATCACTGTGTTCATTCACACACCCAAAACAAGTCCTGACGGTACTGTTTTTAAAAAATATTTTGGTAAAATCACTTTACCTCTCATAACAACAGATTCTCAGTTTATTTAGTCAGGATATTGTCTTTACTACTATTATAAAACTATGTCCTTTTCAGTAAAGCTCTTTTATAACAGCTTGCCTTCATTTCTGTAACAACTATTCACAATCGTCAACATAAATTCTAAGTAAAATTTAGAACTTGTTTTAAAAAAAATTAGACTTTGTTATAACACTAGATTACCTAATTAGATTACTTAAATAATTAGATTAGCTAATGATAGTAAATAATCTTATTCAAATGTTTTTATTTTGTTTTCTGTAAATGTTATAAACACTGCTTGTATATGTCTGTTGTTTTTTGCTTATTTCTAGAATTTTATAAGTTATCAGTAATACTAATTTAAGGAATTGTGCCAAAACAGTTACATACTATTTGATAGTTTCAGGACACTGTCTTTATTTGGCACCAGAAGAATAGAAGCTCATAACTCATTTTCTATAGTATATAAAAAGCCATTTTTTTGGCAGAAACTCTATCAAACATTTTTTTAAACAGAACAAATCCAAAAACAACTTCAACTTTAGCAAAACAAATAAGATTTTCTATAGCTCAAACTACATGCAGCTCAGATTATGAGATCTTAAAATGTAAACTGCAAGCAAAATATATCAGCTTGAAGGAGCATTTTTCAACATTCAAGTGTACCATTTTATTTAATTTGTGTCATTATTCATTTTTGTGATCTACAAATTGAAAGTGAAAAAAATACATGGACCACTTCGCATCACTGTTTAATACACGCATACATTTGGTGCTGCAAAGTAGCGCTGTCTGTGCAGGACTTTTAGAACTGTGTGTGCTCAACCATAAAATGATTAAATATTTCTTAAATATGGCAAAAGTTGAACTAATATAAAAACGAGTACTTTTAGAAGTATGTACTTTTTATAGTTTTGAGTACGAAGTTACTTACAAATAATTTTGACCAAAAACATATTATCTTACTGTATGTCATAATTTCTCATCATCAAAAGTATTTAATAGACCACAGATGTGATTGTTAAAACACACTTTAGTTTCTAATGAAAAAGGCTTGCACTAGTTTTGTTATTTACAATATATTTCACATTGTACACAATAAAAAAGTGAAAATAAAACTACAAGATTGATATAAGTTTCAAATTAATGTCTACTACTAATATTTATTTCTTTAGTTTTAGAATTTATCGATGCAGTGAGGTCTTCTGATCTATTTTCTACAAATTGGTAAAGTACTAAAATGTTATGTTCTTTTGAAACTAAATTTTTTGTCTTTTTATTGAAGTTTCATTCTACACGGCAATCTCTTTGACAATATAGTTTTGCTATATGACAAGAAGGGAGTTACTGCAGCCTATAAATCATTTATTAACAGTTGTGGCAACTTCTTATATTGACACATGGATATGTCTGCATTTATCAACTGTTAACTAATCTTAAACTTCTTGGTTGTAATAAATACTTATACACCTTAATAAAAGCAAATGTTACTGTAAATCTTTTAATGCTGTAAGTGCTACCCCAAAAAAGGCTAAGTGCAAAATGATTGTCCTATAAGCATGGAAAGCTAAAAAACACACTCGATTTTTATAAAAAATAAAAACAAGCTTACAAGTCATACTCTTACAGTATTCTACCAAAAAATACGCAAGTTCCTGCAGATCATAATGTTTGAACCTTTACAAAAATATATAAGTACAGTAGTATGTCTTAGAGCAAAAACATGAAATGTAAAAAGTGTTGGTTATGCTTGATGAGTACATACTTCAAGCTTCTCTTTTTCAAAAGAGACATCGATTAGCTTGACTCCTTCTCTGTCAGCAGAAGTCAACCTTTTAATCAGGAATGGCTCGACCTGTATTGCTGTCGCATCTTTCATTGGGTAAAATGCATTCTGAAATAACAATAGGCAGGCATGGCTTAATATTTAATGTGAGTATAATGGGTGGAGTTCAAACATTCCTTTAATAAAAAAATGAAAATCTGAACAAAAGAGTTTTAAAAGTTTCTCACCAAAATTGCAAGCTGAAGTACTTTATTTCATTTTCGTCCCCTCAGCAGATTCATTAACTTTTAATGTACATTCAGGTTTACGCAAAGTTTCTCTTGTGTTTAGTGAATGCTGGTACTGTTGAAACACACCTACTATATAAACGGCAAAAATATGTCTGTATATTTGTGTGTGCGTGCGTGTGCATGCGTGTTTGTGTTAGTCCAACTTATAGAGTGGTCTTTCCTTTTTTCGATTCGGTCGTACGAAGCCAACGGAAGGCCACATGAATGTTTGTCTTTTTCGGCCACCAAGACAATTATTTTCGCTTCGAAAATCGTCTACTAAATTTCTACTTAAAAAGGTAAGTTCTTATTATTTAATGTTGCATTGTCTATGCATCGCCACATTTCCACTACTTCCAAATGTTGCATTTGCCACGGTTGGTGATCGTAAACATGCTCATTTCCTTCCGCGGCTGAGTTACTTTTGTTTTTTTCCAGCCTTGAATACTACAGCTACTACAGAACTTGCACAAGTATTGCTAATGTGTTTTGCCAACTAGATTTAATCTTTAAAAAGGTAAGTACTTATAATTCAAGTTGTATTGTCTATGAATCGCCACAATTTCACTACCTCAAGACGTTGCATTTGTCACTGTTGGTGATAGTAAAAATGTTCATTTCCTTCCGCAGATACAGATTTTCCAGATACAGGTACTGTAACTTACTACTACAAAATTTGCACAGTTACTTTGAGTGCTGGGATAGGCAACGATGAGAAGAAAGAGAGCAGCTGGTATCAACTTACTGTCACCCTGCTTTAGTCATGACCAGCTGTACGCTGCCTACTAAAAAGTAGGCACAAGCCAAAAACTGTTTGTTCATACACCCGACAGAAAAACAAAAAATGTTGTCTATCCCCAAGCGTTGCATTGAATTCACATTGTGTTATTGTTATGTCATGCTTGCACTAAATTAGCATTAAGTTATTGTTAGGTCATGCTATGTTCTTCATGTTCTGCTATACCTAATTATTATCCATATGCAGCATTTTCTAACATATTTTTCAGTAGGCCTATATATATTTTCTTGCAGTCATTTACCTTGCTGTATCTCATGAAAAGGCTATCATGGTGGCGTTATGTTTTATTGTTGTAAGATGCTAATGCTATATCTGCCTTGACATCATACTGTCTGTGCTGTTATACATATAAACTTTATCAACGCAACCACATTACTGTTTGTATATACCATGTCAAAACACAGGCTATAGACGAAGAACTGGTAAGCCATGATTAGTGTTTTAAGCATGTAGAAGTCTCCATTCAATAAATGCTAGTGATAGCAAGACATTTAATCTGAATCTTTTGAATCTGAATTTGAATCTTTTAAAAGATGCGACATTTTTCAATACTGCCAGTTTGAAGAACTTCAGTTTGCCTAGCAATGTCAATTTCATTATCAGTTCTCTGAACAAAAAATGACAACTCCAATTTGAGACTGATGAATTGTAGACTAGCTGTAAAACACATTGCAGATTTTGATTGTTCTCCCCAACATTATTATCATGTATGACTGCATATGTGTATGCATAGTCTGATCAGGCCAACAATTTCAGTAGACTGCGTATTTGGAGTTGTTTACAGTATATGAAAGAAAGCTCTCAATAAATCTCTCTCTGTACATGAATCTGTTCCTGTAGACAGGTAATGCAGCTAGCTGTTTGGGTTTGCGTGTGAGACCTTTTTTGTCCCAAGTGCGGTGAAAGTCTTCAGGCGCGGGGCTCTGAATGAACAAGTAGGCGAGTGCTAGGCGATTGATTGTGAGGGTATTGATTGCGAGGCGAGTGCGAGGCGAGTGCGGGGCGATTGATTGTGAGGTAAGTGCAAAGCGAGTGCGAAGTGATTGATTGCCAGCACAAGGCAAGTACGAGGCGATTGAGTGTGAGGCGATTGATTCTGAGGCGATTGATTGCGAGGCGAGTGCGAGGCGATTGATTGCGAGGCAATTGATTACGATGCAAGTGCGAGGCAATTGATTGCAAGCTGATTGATTGCAAAGCGAGTGCGAGGCGATTGATTGTGAGGTGAGTGCAAAACAAGTGCGAAGCGATTGATTGTGAGGCCAGCGCAAGGCGAGTGCGAGGCGATTGAGTGTGAGGCGATTGATTGTGAGGGAATTGATTGCAAGGCGAGTGCAAGAAGATTAATTGTGAGGCGAGTGCAAGGCGAGTGCAAGGCAATTGAATGTAAGACATGTGCAAGCGGGCGATTGTAAACTGCTTGACGGGTAAAGACTGGTCGGCCGAGTCGGGGACTAGGCAGCAAAAGGGGGCGATTGTCAACTGCAAATATAGACAGGCATGAACGATGCATGAATCTAAACGCATGAATCTAGACGCATGAATCTAAAATATGTACTAGCTTTTACACACATCTAGCTGTAAAACACATTGCAGATTTCCATTGTTCTCCCCAAAATTTTTGACATGTATGACAGCATATGTGTATGCATAGTGTGATCAAGGCAACAATTTCAGTAGGCAGCGTATTTGGAGTTGTTTCACAGTATGAAAGACAATTCTCAATACTCCTCTTGCAGTATGTGAATCTGTTCCCATAAACGGGTAATGCAGCTAGTACGTGTAAATAAATCCGTCTAATCAAAACCCCATATTACTCATATCTTGCCTCATTCTTATATTATCCATAATATCCCACAAAACAAAACTTTTGTTTCATTATGTCTGTCATTCCGTGTTATTCGTTATGTTAATCCCATATGCATGCTACAAAAAAGCAAAAAAATTATAGCAGTTAGAACAAGTTAAAGATGTAAACCAATACTCACCTATAATAATTGCCTAAACTTTTATGTGTAAGTGAGACAATTAGATGATTGTGTTTTAGATTACCAATGAAATAGATTTTTCAGATTGATGTGCTTTTTATTTCAATGGATAAGCGAAACTTTGGGGCTGACATCTACTAATCAATAAAAATGGCTAATTATGATGTTTTATATTCCACTGGTTACACACAAACACTAACTTTGTCAGCATTTCAAGTGCACAACATTAAAATTTTGCAAGCAGACAATGTGACCAGAGTGACATTACGAATGGGATCTTGATTAAACACAAAACTGTTTGGGTATTTAGTGCAACCTCTAAAAAGTAAAAGTAAAAATAAACAGAATAATTTCTAGCTATTTGGACTCATATTTGATTTTTACATTTGTAAGTACATTAATTGTTTTTACTTTCTTCATACCAGACTCTTTAAATCATGATTTTATTAAAAGTAAATAGAAAACTTTCTAACGCTATAAATTTTAACATTTTTCAAATTAATTGTTAGATGAAACTTTTTACCACAATTTAAATTCTTCGAATTTTCTGGTTTGTCATTATTTTATTTCCCCTAAGTAGTAAAGTTAGGCTCACCACTAATACCATAATAAACTATTTGAAAATGCAATATCATTGGTAACTAGGCAAAATACTTGACTTTTTACCTTTTCAGCATCATCAGCAACTAATAATTAGTTTTTACTGTTGCTTTTACTCATTGATGCTAGTATAAGCATAGTTACCATTTTATGTTCATTATTGTTTACCAGAGAGAAGCTTTGTTGAGTTTCAACAGGCCCATATTTCAATAGGAATTGCTTGAGGAACAACTGCTAATTCTACAGAAACTTTTGTTACACAAAAAGATAGTAATAAAATAAGTTATACACTTTGATACATACTAGCTTGTTAATTTATTAAATAGCTGTTAAGCCACAAAACCACAATTATTTTAGGCTTACTAAAAATGCATCCTTTTCTTGTCGCATCATATCATTTATTATGGTCTGGTGAGATTATAGAGATAATTTATCTATGAGTATAGAAAGACTTTCTATGACAATGATGGTTTTAAAAATAAACCAAGAAAAATACCATTTCAACCAAAGAAATGAGAACGTAAAACTTTTTTTGAAAACCATTGTCATTATCTATTCTCATGAAATGAATACTGAAAAAAAATTGACTAACTTGACTATCATATATTTTTGCTATATTACTATTGTATTTTTATTATTCTTACCCATAAACTTAAAATAGAAAATGAAATAAAAATGGGCTAAGTTATGACTTCAATTTTTAGATTAAATTTTATATAAAATATTTTTTGCATTATTTTCTTTAATATACTCATTGCTATAAGTCAATGATAAATTAATTTTAGCAGAATTTCATTCAGGTTAGTAATCTCTTACCGGGCTTGTCTCTAGCTGAACAATAACCGAGACCTCCAGCTCTAGTATTAGCTGCCAAAAATCAGGAGTGGTGTTAGATAGTGGCAGCTGAGTGGCTATCCATTGTTTCTTCTCTTTGAAACCCTAAAAAATTAAAAGTGTCTTCAGATATAAAAAAAATAAATTAGATACGTAGATGCAATTAAAATAGGGTTAAAATTTTGAGAAACTTTTCTAAAGCCTGAATAACCAAACTTGCAGTTCATTCTGCTATTTGCATATGTAGCGCTATAGTAATGTGAGTTTTATATTTGCATGTCACAAAGGGTATTGTTTTACTTTTTCATGGCCATCTATGTACAAATTTAGCATCAGCCTACTGCCAGCCAATTTACTGAAAAATACCGATTTTGATTCATGAAATGTACAAAAGTTTTTTTACTTCAAACTCTATCTAGAATATTTTGCTATTTATTTTATTTTTCTAACATTTTAACAAACAATGTTATACAAAAAGTGCTGTGCTGTTAACAAACAGTGTTATGCATTGCTAAAGCTATGTGAAGCTACGATCGCTACAAAGCCTAAACGATCCTCTGCAATGTTCTTTCTGTTACAAACCTATTGCTTTCACCACCATTAAGATCAGCACTGTCACTTTCATTATTTGCATAAGTACTAAAATCTGAAGCTCAATTGGCTATAATTTTACCAACATAAGTAATTATTAATTCTCTAACTCAAGAGGTACTTGGGAAAGCCCTAATAACACAACATAGTTTAAACGTCAGAAAAAAAGCGTTTTTGAGTTAAAAATTCCCAAAATAAGATTTGAAATTGCTTCATGAATTGAGGCTAATTTTATAGAAAAATCTTTGGAAAATACTGTCAATACAATAAAAGTACTAAAGATCGTTGCTTATGTTGTCATCAAATAATGAAACTAAGTTACCACTCAATTGCTGAGTATTTAAAAAACAATTGCGCATACGGCGGTCAGCTATAGATTTTGCATAAATGCGCCATCGGAAGGGAAAGGGTTAATCAATTTTTAGCAAAACCAATATAAATAAGGATAGGTTAGATGATGACTAGTGTCTGTCCAATTATTTGTTGTTTAGCAAAGATGATTATAGATGGTCAGTTGGTATGATTGGATTTATGCTAAACTAAAGAGTATATAATTGTTAATCACTAGAAACTTCATCGTGTGATATTTTCAACTGTTTTTTAAGTTTCCGGTAATCTGACTATTATAGCTCTGTAAGCCAGACAGTTAAATAAAGCTCGAACGTAACATAGCTATACAAGCATATGGTATAGGTATATAAGTGTAAATATGCGCATGAGTTAGATGCATAATAGGCATGTATAATATGCTAGCTAGACATACAGGTAATCTAGCTAGCATGTTATGTAGACTGTGTTTACTGTTTGGTATGCGTCACGCTAAAGATTCATCTGAGATTTAGCAACTGCTAGGATTAAACTAAAGCTTCATGCAAAATAAGTTTGAGAAAAATTGTTAATAAATATGACGTTTAATGATAGACAACCTCGTTTTATACAAAAAATCACTAATGATACACATGTATGTATAGCTTGACAACCCCTGAAAAAACTTGTGTGTTTAAGTATTTTTAGACAAGTGTGGGCGGCCTAGCAATATTCCTGTATAGGAAACGCGTACAGTGAAAATCAAGATGTCAATGCACTACCCAACCATTAGAATTATATAACTCAGTAACTATCAACTAAAGTGGCACCAGTAGTTAATAAGTTAGCAATACTTCTACTTACATCAACAAGAACTGCGTTTACAAAATTTCCTTTGGAGTAGTTCTTCAGATATGGCATGGATGAGTCAGCTATAAAATATACAATCTACATTCTAGTCTGCACTATTGCCTTGAAACAAAAAAATATCAGGAGTAACTAGCATTCCTTTTGTTTAGCTGAGTGTTACTATACTTAGTTTGGACTCATAGCATAAAAAAATAAATCAAGAAAAGTTTTCAGATCTGTGTAATTTTACCACATCAATTCTAAACATTTGCTGGAAGTATCATTATTTATTTGATTGGCAATTTACAACAAAATTTCAAACTAAGCTACCTACTTTCTCAACTATTACAGAAATGAAGCAGAGTGCAATGATAGGTATAAACTGAAGTAAGAGGGTTCTTGAAACATAAGTTTAATTAATAGCATAAATAAATTTAATGTAAAGTTATACGCCTCACTTTTACGTTTTCAACATACCAAAAATGTTTAATCTACACTCTCTGCTAGCTTAGGTTTTATCAAGTCTAATGTGATCCATAGGCAAAAGAAAGGTACTAGGTCAAAATGAGATGCCAAAGAGTTACAAAACTAGAAAGAAAGTTTATTGATCTGTTATCACTACAAGATTACTTCAATATTTACCTTTTGGAATGTTGATGATGATGTGGTTGGTACTATTGTAGAATAGAAAACTTACGTGGAAGTATCTCAGAGAATCTGCTTTTATCTTGATTTATTGGAAGCTTTGCAGTTTTATAGCTCAAGCAAAGGGAAGCTGTTCTTTTCATTGCATGCTAAAAGTGCAAGAGCAATATACATGCATGATCACTGTAAAAGTGCAAGGCTGGTTTGTGCGAATTATTGCTTCAAAACTAGAAGTTAACATACCTCAAACTCTAAAGATATAATGTCTTTGCTATCATCTTTCTGCTGCAGGTGTGCCTGAACCTTTGCTTCCAGTTCATAAGGCTGACAAATGAATGTCTCAGTTGCCAGTGACTCATAAAGAGCTTGGTGTAACAGAACATACTGTTCCTGGAACAAGTATTTCAAACTTTTCAATAAAGTTTGGTTTTTATCTCTGCTTAGTTAGAAGAACAAAAGGATTAATAATCTTTTGTGGAGACAAGTTTTCGGTTTCCTGCTGTTAGTTAGTAACCCTCAAACATGCATGCTTTGAGATCTACCAGAGACACTCGACTGTGTTAGAAGTAAGCTTTGAATCTCAAAAAAACTCTACTCCCACGTGTTAACTTCAAAAAACTACTTTGACAACTTAATTTTATCCGTAAAAACAGAAGAGTTAAAAGAAAGATAAATTTTGTCGGTACTAAAAACCACAGTTTGCTTTTAAAACTTTGTAGCCTAAAACTCAAAACTTCTAATTTGAAACACATTGTATCAAAGATTGAAGATACCAATTTTTTTTACAGAAAATATAAGTGTAACATGTTGTTCACATGTCAAATGCACCCTATTTTTGGGAAAATTAGCGATCCCATTCGACATTTCGAAAAATTTATATTGTCTAGAGGTAAACAGCTATAACTTAGTGTTGTCCGCTTACCACAGTCTGTATCATGCATGGTCTTCTTTCTCTCATCATTTTTACACACTCAAACATGTTAACAACCCCTTCGGCTTTAGCTTGATCAACCAGATAGTCCAGGGCAATGTAAGTACCAGATCTTCCTACTCCTGCGCTGTAATGTTAATATCACAAGTTTAAATTTTAGGTGAGAAAGTCTGCTGCTCAAGTCTGGCATTTGGTCAAATAGTTGCAATATCATTGAAATAAAGTAGATGGAATGTTTTGGAATAAGTTTTTTCATATTTGAATTACCCTTGTCCTAAAGCAAATAACACAACTTCTTTACTGCATTTATGTCAACTAATTGAATGACTAGTGATGTTCACATTATTTTATTGTTAATACTTGCAAGAAGTCAGAAAATATGAAAAAAAAAACTATGTTTACCTTTTCCCTTACTCATAGGTCAGCCGTGCGCAACAAATGAAGAACTGTGTTTATTTGCTAAAAGTGATCAGGAAAGCGAATTTTATTAAAAAACTTAACGATTGTTACTGGGTTGGATGAAATGATTTTTGGGACATATCTAGCTTGCAAGTTGCAGTTTAGCAATTACTAGTCTGCAGCTTAAAACTACCAACCAAATCAGGAGCGCAGTCAAATTAAAGTTACATAAAAAATGTATTTTAGAATTTATCAAACGTACTTGTCATGATGTTTTCATGCAGAAAAAGAACCAAAAATTAATTAATGTATACTTGTGTAGCTTAAAACAAAATTTGTTTCTTCGTTTGTATACTCAGGAGAAACCAATTTTTTTATTTTTCAGGTATGATAACTTGTTAATAACGAATAACACTTGCTTGAAACTTATTTTGTACTCCCTTAAAATTAAAACCACATATTTTACACCCCACGCTGCCACTGTAGATCTTAAAACAAAAAATTAAATAAAAACTAATCAAATAAATTATTTGCAAAAATTATTTAACACTTTAGAATCAAAAAATTTTTGACATATAGTATTATCACTTTGATTTAGTCTACCCTATGATAAAAAACTTTTCATGAGAACTTACTTAAGAATCACTATTTTTGTTTGCAAATCTACAAAAAATATTTATTTACAAACCATTATTAATTAACTATTCATAAACAAATTTAATTGTTTATTTATTAATAAATAATGCTTGTTCATTTATAAATAAAGATTGTTATTTATAAAAAATATTCATTATTATTATAAATAATAAACTTACTATTATCGACAATATAATAGTTTGGCGTGGCCCGGGTTGCCCGGGTAATAACAGTCTTTGCACAAAAAAATATTTTTCTATTTAACATTTAAAAACAGTTACCATACTAACTTTCAAGTTCATATCATGAAAAAAGAGAGTTCTGCAGTTTAACTAAATTAAGAGAAAAATTAAATCAACTGTTAGCATTTTCAAACTTTTTCAAACAACTGTAACTTTCCAATTTCACATCATGAGGAAAATGTTTTGTGCAAGTCAAATAAATTGAACAACTATAAAAGTTTTAAATGTAAATGCAAAATAATTAGCAAGTAATAGCTAAATTAAGTATGTTTTGCTACGATTACTGTAAAAAGATGATCTGGTAATGATACAAATAATACAAATTGAGAAAACAAAATACAATTTTAAATCTGTTGAATAAATAATAAAAGCTTTTGCATAGAAGTGTGTGTGTATAAAAAAGGTTACTGTCCCACCAGAAGCTATCCATCAAAACTGAATACGACGATATGCTGGTACCTTTCAATACTAGTACAAATGTAAAAATGAGATATTGCACGGTCTTTGTCTGACCGAACGGAGAGAGAATGTCGAGGCTCTTCCTACATAAATAACATGATTGTCAGCGTGAGAAGAATTGGCTTGACCCCAGATATATTAATTGAACCTTACGAAAAATATTTCTTAACAGGGGCATCGTAATGTGTCGGCGTATTGCTAAAATATTTAGCGTGTGCGTATGGTACACAGAAAATGATCAAGATGCCTTATGTAGCTCAGTGGTGGAGCACTTGCTATAAATCTTGCATGCAGATGCATCTGTTGTGAGTTCAAGTTCATCACAAGACGGAATTTAATTAAAAGATTTTAATAGCTATAGCTAGAATGACACACCTACGACCAACTTTGAGAAATATATACTGTATATGTATATAGATGTGACAAAGAAGGCTTCATCATATTTTTAGTTATAATGACAATGATTGTAAATTCTCATTCATAACTCAGCCAGAGAACCTAACACATGCATGCGCAAGAGTTGATAGGGGATATCAGAGCAATGTTTGTGTCAGACCTGCAGTGAACAAGGAGAGGCCTGTTACTTGTATGATTGATAGTAGTTGTCACTAGCCGGTGGAAGGACACAAAAACTTCAATATCAGGAACTCCATGGTCTGGCCAAGCTAGGTAGTTGAAATGCGGGATGATTCTTGATTTGCCATTCTGAAGAAGTAAGAATAAATATTGTTTGAGCTGTGGCAATAACTATGGTAATCTTTTTTATAAATATTGAAGTTATATTAATAAAAAGTATGTCATACAGTGTGATATTCCCTTTAAATTCACAAATGTGTTTCATTTTTTATTCTAGTTTTTGCTAATGATATTACTCAAAGGAAAAATAATTATTTTACACCAACATAACTAAAATCTTAAGAGCTACTGAATAAAACCTACTAACCAAGGTAACTTTTAGTTGGTTCATAGAGAAGTCTGAGTAGGTCTCACTCGCTTTTAGTTCCACTTGAAACTCTCCAAAGACTTTGACATGACCTTTACACAGTGGCCAATACTGCTTGCATTTCATCTACAATTATTAACACTTTATAGTGGATGTATGACTTGAAAGCATACAAATGAGCACCGCATAGAAAGGCTCTTGCGACTAGAAATAACATTTTTTGTTAATTCTAGCAGTCTAGTGTAAGTGGTTTTTCTGTGTGTACTGCACCAAATGTGTGAGTCCATAAACTAGTGGCTACTCTCTTTATGTTTTTATTAGCAACGAAAGCATTTCACATAATTGTTCAAGAACAAATTTGAATTTAGTTCAATCAAGCTGACAAATGAAATTTAGTTGCTGTTGGTATATGAAGTTTCTTTGGAGCAACCTAATTTGGCCTTCCAACATTTAACAAAAGTTTCATTATATCAGCTTCTGAAGTATTGACCGACTTTTTCATTCTGGTTAAACATGAAAAAACAACGGCTTTACTCTCTGCAACACCCATTCAAAGTAGTCCCTTTTTTATTTCATATACCTGCATCATACATTCAGCAATTTAAAATAAAGTACAAATTTTTGTACCTTTGTTTGTTCTATTGCTCGAGTAACCATGACAATAGCACTTGGTTGCTGCTGCCATATCATTAGCCAGAAATCATTAACGACAGTATCGGTAAACGGTCCTAAAAATGGGAGAAAAATGATAAAGATAACAATTTACATTTAGTATACAGTAGTTTCACTACCTTTTCAACTTTGGTTTCTATTTAATGCTAAAATAAACCTTCAGCCATTGTTAATCTTTTGTTAGTAATGTCCTCATCCTATTTAGTGTCAGATTAATAATAGCTTTGAAAGTTCTTTGAGCCTTGAAAACTAACCCTGCTAAGAGTTTATAATTATTTTAAATAGAAACAATGTTTATAATAGAATGGAGGCTTTTCAAAACTAATAAGAACATACTACAATAAAACATACACTTTTCTATGTAGTTATAAAAAGGCTACCAATAGTAAAAAGTTTGATTATATAGATGAACCAGTTGGATGCCTGGCGTTGCCTGAGTGTTACAAATCAGTCTATAAACAATGAGGGGTACTGTAGTTGCCTGCAACTTACTGTTAGCCTGGTATATCACTAATGGATAATTTGAGTAAACTTACTGGTAAGAGCTAACAACTTGCTCTCACGATTGAGCATGCATAAAATTACGCTACCGCCCTCCATGACATTGCGTCATTTCGTTGCGTTGTAACGAAGAGCGATAGTGTATTTGCACCCATATAACGGCATATGTCGCCTAAAAAATCATTAAGCCTATGTGGCTTATTTTGTAAGGCTTTGAACTGGCCAACGAGAGGGTCGGATATCAAACTCTCTGCAATACAGATTCTTTATTCCAAGATATTAATAGCTATAGCTGGACATAAACAGATACAGATACATACACACAGGCACACAGAAAAACTTATATGCAGACTGTGCAAAGCTGCACCTGAGACCATCCAACACATCATCAGTGGATGCAAGCAGCTAGCAGGAAACGAATACACTGAGCGGCATAATAATTTCGCAGGTGTTGTGTATAGAAGTCTATGTGACGAGTATGGCCTTAATAAGCCGCAACACTAGTGGGAAACTCCTGGTAAGGTCAATGAAAATGACCAGGCTAAGATCCTCTGGGACTTCTACATCCAGACTGACAAGCATGTTCTGGCAAACCAACCAGATATAGTGGTGGTGGACAAGAAGAACAAGAGAGCCACTATAATAGATATAGCAGTACCCAATGACTACAATATAGCCAGCAAAAAAAAAGAAAAGGTAGAGAAATATCTCCTTGTTGTAAAAGAGATTGAAAAATGCTGGGATGTAAGAACAACTGTAACCCCAGTGGTCATTGGGACACTGGGCGCACTAACACCAGCGCATAAAATGTGGCTTGCCCAAATACCAACAGCCATCAACTCAGGTGAGTTGCAGAAAAGTGCGCTATTGGGAACAGCTAAGATCTTGATGCGAGTGCTCAAACTCCCAGGTCTCTGGTAGGAGACTCGAGTTAGAGCAGAAACTACCAGCCATACGGGTTAACTGGGGTGAGGAAACAATTTATATATATATATATATATATTAGAGCTGCACAACGATTATAAAAATTTATCGCGATTAATAACTGGTCTGAATCAGTTAATCTTCGATTAATCTTAGAATTAATCTAGCAAGAACCTGCATATTCAAAAACAAATCATACAGCTACATATAGATTAATTATATTTTCGGCAATTGTTAGCAGTAGTACATGTTATGTACAATGTAGATAAGTTACCATGTAATAATTATTATGAGTATGAAAACTGTTTATGAAAGTCTATAATTAAGTCAGCCAAGAGTTGAGGCAGCACAGCTTATTCACATTATCTGAATAAAGAGATGGCCTCTTCCTACATACAATATTGCCAGCTATAGAGAACAGCTGCTCACAGGGGACAGTAGTGCCAGTAGTCAGTAGTACTAGTTGTTGTCTAGCTGGTGATGATTTCTGCGCGGTAGGATGAGAATTAGTTAAAATATATCTTAATGATGATGTGCTGTGGTGGTAAGCAAATTCTTTCTGGCATATACTGCACTTCGCTTTCTTGTTTACGCTTTCAACAACTTACACAAATGTGCTACCTAGGATGGAAGACATTTTCCTGCTTTCATATTCCAATAAAGTGTCAATCTTATATTACTAATATTCTGAAGCTGAAATATGATTGTGATTTTTTTGAAAAATGAAAATAGATGTATAATTTACTTGAGAAAGTTTTTAAAAATAAACAAAAATAAACTGTAAGATACGTTTTAAATAATCCTGAAATCACTTTTGTTGCTATATTACCTAAAAACATGTCCAAACAACTAACAACATGGCTGCTTACAGCTAGATCGGCACGGCGCTTGTGCATTGTCTTGGCCTGTATTGTATAAACAAGTTTAATGTTAGCCACTCAATGTTAGCCATCAACCACTCAATGTGTTTTCATAGTTGAGTGCAAAATAATTGTGGTTTAATTTATTGGTAAGAAAGTTTTGCTTGTCATAATATTTATTTGTTAGTAAATTACATGGTAGTAACCTGCTACGTTAGTATTAATAGCGTATGGTACTAAACAGTACAAAGGAAAGGAACCACATCAAGATCATCACCTCGGTTGCATTTTAATTGAAGATTAATTGGCCCAACTCAGTTAATCGTTTATTTGTATTGGTCAAGTTAATCGTTTAATTAATGCGATCATTGTGCAGCTCTAATATATATATATATATATATATATATATATATATATATATATATATATATATATATATATATATATATATATATAAGCTGCCAGATAGTGCTCAATGAGTGGTCAGAGCTTAAATATAAAATTTATTCATGTAAAACCTTAGATAAAAAACAACTTCATTACTATTAGTTTCATGTCTGTTACACAGACAATCATCAGATAAAATTGTTTTGGTCCAACTGAGTTATATATGTAAGAGAGGTGTAATTACTATAACGACTGATAGCTATGTAATTGCATTTCGTAGTGTGTATTTAGTAGAATGTCGGCATGCGGAAGCTAGCTCGTTACGCTTGTTGAGTGAGCTCATTTCTGGTTTTGTGAGGATGATGTACTTTTCTGATATGCACAGGTTACAACGCTTGGTGGCTGGGTCGTATGGCCTTGCGTGTTGAACGATTTTCCATTTAATTGTATACGGTGTGTTCAGGCCTTTTAGCTGCCAGATGTAGTTACTAAGCTCTGTGGCAGATTGCTTGGACAAGCAATATATATATATATATATATATATATATATATATATATATATATATATATATATATATATATATGGTAATGCAGATAATGTAGTAATGCAGATGCTCAGATATATGTAGCTGCACTTCAAGAAACAAGTCTGTCTATTCTTACAAAAGCTTGAAATAGATAACACTGATACCTAAATTTAGGTGTTATGCTAGCTTTAGTAAACACACCGTTCAAAGCTACGTGTAGAACGATGGTAGTTGTTGCTGTAAACGACTTATTGAGTACTAGAATATGTTATTAAGTCTTTCTGTAAACAACAGTACATTATAAAGTAATTATAAAACTGTATATAGACTATCATGCATTTCTTTCAAAAATACTGACAAGATATGCAGTCTAGCTCCAATTCATAAATACTTTTACATAGAGAAAAATAAATTTCTACATAAGTTTACTGACTTTTTATTGTATCAAAAAGGTTATTTTGGCGAAAATTTCAACATCTCTACTCAAAATGCTGCCGGAAATCTACTTGCAAGAGTACGCTTGTTGGTAATTGTAAACCCAAAATGTTGGAATAGCACATGTACCAACATGGACTATCTTACGCTTGTCTACTTGTAAATTGATGTTGAATTAGTGGTTAAGCATTTTTATTGTAAGAGAAACGTTATGATGTGGTTGAATGTATTATCATAGCAGTTAATTATCAACCTTATATATAAATCTCAGTGCCTGTCTGTGATTTGGTCTGTCTAGCTATAGCTAATAAAATCTTGGAGTGAAGAATTCATAGCACAGAAGATTTGATCTTGGATCTTTTTTATCACCAGGCAATAAGCTAACTAATCAAGCTATGCGAGATGCATTGGATTCTTTGGGCAATATGAGTAGTTACCTATGTTAAAATATGTATAGTGACTCTGCGTTAGTTACGTTACAGTGCAACGCCACTGAAGCTTGCTTTGACGGCTCTTATTAAGTTTAGCGATACAGATAATACTAGCTTTTTCAAATTAGCCAATGGCAGTGTGACAGGCTAATGGCAAGTGGCAGGCAATTGCATTACCTGACACTGTTTATAAGCTGTTTTAAATACCCGTGCAACCTAGACATTCCGCTAGTATAATATAAAATATAGCCAAGGTGGTAAATACCTTGAGCAGCAATGTACTGTGCCTCTCTGCTATAGCCCTACAACATTTCAATAATTATCAATAGCTTGAATAAACAAACCAAACAATTGATTTGTCATATTTTCAATATTACAAATAAGCATTTGCATATGTACACTTATTCTTACATATCATTGCAATAAGTGTAGCATGAAGCAAGCTAAACTTGCTAAGTCTCCAACAAGCAGAAACTTTTCTTGTTGCTATGATAGAAAAAATTAAATCTTGTGACTTCCAAAAATTGTTTTAATATTATATTTTATTGCAGTTTTGTGGATGATATTACACTTCTTTTTGCTATTTTCCATGTGCTAGCCAAGAGTGAAATAAAATCTGTTTTTATAGGCATGCAAAGACCTTGAATCACTGAACACAAAGTATTTGCAATAGGAGAAAATTTGAAAGATGATCGCAGGGCACAGCGTCATAACATATTTCTAATAAACATTCATATTTAGCTAACCTTCATAATAGATGCGTTTATGAAGTCCGACTCGTTTGGATCAGTTCTCTCCAAGCAAACTCTGTATTTATCAGCTGAAACAATAAAAATTACATAACTTGAAACTATTAATAGTTTTATTCGATTTTTTGACTTGCAAATGTTTTATCGACTGGGAATAAGTTGCATAGTAACAAATTGGAGGTGCGCTATTCTCACACTTACAGTGACATCCTAAATCATCATACTTACATGGATACAGTCCCTTGTATCTACACTTTCCTTTGTTCTCAGCGGTTAAAGCCGCATTCATTGTAGGAGCAGGCACTTGATGCAGCTCCTAAAATATTCTGAGCTGCATATTCAAATATTCCTTGCCCGAGCTGCTGAGCATCATCAGAATAAAAACTGAGCACTACATTCTAGCTTTGTTAAAATTTATAAAAACTGGAATCAAATACCTGATGCTAAAACTGGTACCTGTTTTTCATTTCTCAACTCTCAAACTTCTTATTGTCGAGATATCTTTGGACAATCCCTATAAGTTCATGTGCAAGAAATATGCCCGAATATAGTCTTAGTTTGTGAACTAACCACTGTATACTGTTCTTCAATAAGTTCAATATTAGTTTTGATGTGAAACTCCAGCTCATCAATAGCAATAGCCTTAGTCCTATCTTCACTTCTTGTGGGGTTTTCATACAACATCTCATCATTTGCTTGGTCACCGTCAGCTGTAAAACTATGTTATCAGTCAAGTGCAAAATAAAAAGTAATAGCATAAAAGCAATAGCTAGAATTGTTTGTTTGCCTGGTTCATGTCTTGGTTCAAGGATAAGTGCTGCACACGGTAAGGAATTTGATGCAGATGCTATTGGTTGATTAGGTACTCCACTAGGCGCAGAAACGTCTTCAGATGGTGAACCTTCCCCTTCATCCAGGCAATAAAGTTCTGTAGAAACTTTCACATCCTTCTTACCATTGTTTGCAGAATGTCTTCTATGCCTATAATAAGGTGTTTCGACACACAATTTATAATATTTGTTGATTGCTGAACATTCTTGATATTTTGACATTTCATATACATTCATGATTGTACGTCATAAGCTTGTTGTAGATACTTTCTCCGAAATAATTCCTCATCATTGCATTTATGCTCAATAAGGAGAAAAATTTATAATGGCTAAATTTTCTGGGTTTGCCAACAAATAGCAACAAAGGTGAAATGAGCTAGCAGCTAAGAGTTCATTAACCCTTTGAACCCTGGCCGTTCTTGTCAATGCATGTAGATAACCCTGGGCAATTTGTCCAATGATACAAAGTTTTTAAACTTTTATTAAATATATTTAAATGTCCTCATAATACAATTATATTTGGTAAAACCTAATGAAATAGTCAAACACCACACAGCGAATCTCATAAAAAACATGATTTCACTATTATTTTGGCTAAAAGTTTGTATGATGTTAAAAGGCTTGTAAAAACATTTACAGTAGTACCATATTCATCTAGCACATGTTCATCATCCTTTCTTGACTCAAAATACACTGGAAAATTATAGTTAGTATCATAAAGCTCTTCATATGCATTACAATCATTTATGACCTACCAACGAATGAGTCGTATCGTTTTTTTCGTGATGTCGTTTTAATAAAATCTGTTATTATAACGAAGTAAGTAAGTCAAGATATTTGAAGTGTTACAAATGGAAGTGAAATTTTTGGTCTAACATCCCGCGCAATAATTAATTTGATTGGTTTTATGCTGTTACTTAGAAACAGCTTTAGCAAACAGAGCCATATGAATGCCGGCAATACGGATATTAGGGTTTCTGACACACCCTATGTAATGTCGGAATATCGGTCATCAGGGTTCAAAGGGTTAAATATATAAAATTACTAAAACAATTATTTTACGATTTAAACTTGGATGAGTAAAGATTTTATAAAGCGCTTTTAGTGTTATAGACTGAACTAATTTGACGAAGAGGCTATAGCGAGACCAAATTCTGATAGTTTTCATTTTACGTAATTGTCCCTTTTGGGTAGGTTTATATGTGTTTGCTAAGCAACATTGCATTTGTTTTCAATTCAAGTTAAAGCTGTTGAGTTTCTTTTTAGTAAAGTTTTTTTTTGGAGTGACCTTTTTAATTACAATGTGTTCTTACCTCCATATTAAAAAGATGGTTCCACCAATAGCAAGGAGAGCTAGAGTCCCGACTACGCCCCCAGCAATGGCTCCAGTTGAATTTAGTTCAGATGGCGCTAAAAATAAATATTTTATATTGTCATTAAACATGTTTTTTGAGTATTATTGTGCTAGACAAACAAAAAGCTAAACAATTTTTGCACTATTAGTTTTCCATGCCAATTAATTCAGAAGTTAGTTGCAAATAAATATTTTTATACTATGGCTGATGAAAAAAACCAGTTGAAATTTTTATTTTTACTAAAACTGTATCCAGTAAAATGTTTGTTGATTAGTAATTGTGAGTCAATTGTTTCTCAAACCTAAGTAAAGCACAAATTGGTTGATAAGCTGAAACGAGTTTTAGCAGATGTAATTCAACATACCAGTAACTGTTTGTGGTTCAAAGACCATAATGAGTGGTTCATATCCTTCCTGCAATATTAATTTGCATGATGTCCTAAAACTTAAACAATTTCAAAGTAAGTGCTTTTTTGATAAATGATATGATTATATATAGTATAATTTTGCTGAGGTTTTTTAGTTATATGCTGAATACTGAATAAAATAGATTAAATTATTTCTAGAAAAATTTCAACTTGAAGCACTTACCTCCACCAAAACTCGTACTGCCAAATACACGTCATAAGTTGCCCCAAAATTAAGGGAAGGATTTCCTTCGGATCCGTCACCTGCTATAAACTTGTATTCACTTCCAATTTCAGTTGCAGGAATTGTTTTAGCAACATAACAATTTTTGGCTGAGACTTGAGGACAGGTAGCTTCAGTAGAAGATCTTTTTTCTCGAGATTGTTCTGACAGCATAACTAAGTATTCACTGCAAACAATATGCGCTTCAATTTTATAACATTCAAGTTATCGGTTTTACATGTGCAATACTTAGGGAATCAGTAAAGGTGTATGACTTTTAATTCTGCAGTAAAGAGGTGCTCAGCATCAGAATTCTACCCAAGAAATACACCACTTGAACTGAAAGTGTTTTCCGAAACATGAAGGTGTTTTCTAAATTAATGTTTATTTAATGCTAGCTAAAATCAAAATAATTTTGACCTAATTTGGAAACATAATTTGTTTTACAAATTTTTTTAGCTGTACTGGAATGATACCAATTAAAGCGTGTTAAGAAAATGTTTCTTACCTAACATCAACATTTTCCAGCAATACGGGTCCGATGGTTATTGTTACAGTCGGGAGTTTAGCTTTTTTTGGAGGTCGGTTGCATGTTTCTTGTATTTTTCACTGCAATGAATTAGAATACATAAATTGAAAGTAAGTTTATCAGCAGCCAATAGCTAGGTTTCAATGAACAACTATCAACCTACAGAGAATAAAAACATATTGCACGCAGCATCAAAAATGAACAACAGAAGTTGAATTAGTTTTGACAGCAATGGCATATCCTTAGGACAATAAAACTACTAAGGAGTGAAATCGAAAATTTGTACTTAATCTTCAATTAGTAAAATGATACTTTTCATCGAAACAATACAGACAAAAACAAACCAAAGTCCATCTAAACAAGTTAAATGGTTCTTCACACTATTTGTAAACTCTATCTGAATTATAAAATTTTAAAATGTTCCATTGAACTTACATTTTAACTGGGTGTAGCTGTGGGCAGTTGCAGCATTCCCTGGGCCAACTGAGTTTTCAGCCTTGACTGAACAATTAATTTTTGTTGCAGATGGCAACCCAGAAAAATTGCCAAATGCGTTGCCATCTGACAGCATAATCCATTTTTTTGGACTGGTGTAGCAGCTCAACTATAAGAACAAATAGGCATGAGTAAGGGCAGATGACAAATACTCTCAGCATGAAAACGGGAAACAAAATTAAATTACACAGACATGTAGGTTAATCGTACAATAA
Organism: Watersipora subatra; assembly: GCF_963576615.1. NCBI lineage: Eukaryota > Metazoa > Bryozoa > Gymnolaemata > Cheilostomatida > Watersiporidae > Watersipora > Watersipora subatra. The sequence goes on along the minus strand of NC_088714.1, from coordinate 21,094,592 downwards.
ATTTGTAATGTTTGAGAAAAATTATAGTTCCTGATTGCCTGAAAAGGTATGACTGTAATAATTAGATTTTCAGGTTTTTATGTTATTGTGTTATATACACTATATTGACGCTATTAAGATGCTTTGAGCCATGGACATGCTTTAGATGTATATACAGTCAAAATTTTGAGGCAGCTAGAATACTAATTAATCGATAGGTAAACTTACAGCATAACCTTTGATGATACCATTTGGAACTTCTGGTTGCGTAACATTGATAGAGACGCTATCTGAAGTTGAATGTATAGCAATGATATTTGGCTTTCCAGGCCGATCTAAATACAAATAAAAGGCTATGTATAAGTAACTGTGCAAAAATCCATATGAACTAGATTTAAAACTCTAACATATTATAAACTCTATTCTATTGTTTAAAGTATTGCAAAATATCGTAGACTTTCAAATAATTGCACATGTATCTATAATAAAAGCTAAGTTCAAAAATTAAATACTTTTCAACTATGAACACATATCTCAAGTAGTTTAATAAATAAAATTATCTATGATGCTTTACAACAATGTTTTGCCCTCAGCAGAAGCATATATGCTAAATATTTAAACATTGAGTGTAAAATAGCATAGCTGTGGAACTATTGCAAGCCAATAATACTGACACTGTTTATCAGCCAATCAAATGTTAGCAGTTCTTACTTTATAAACTAAAGTAGTAACATTTTATTTTATTACATACAATAAACATCTAGCTTAATTGACAGTGTGTAGAGCTCCTCCAAGATTGTTTAGGAACATTTTTTAAATATGTACATATTGTTCTACTTGTTTGCTAAATATGGTTTCTGAAAACTTGCCTATTCAGTTGCAAAATGAATGAAGTTGTATAAGTGCATGCATGAGAAGAGAAGCTGACCTGTTTCACTTGTGAGAATATATTGGATGCTTTCTTTCTTTAGGTTGGCATTGTTGACAGCTGTTATTACCACCGAATAGTTAGTAAATCCTTGCAAATCATGAATGACGATAATTCCATAAGTCTCAGTAGTATCATTGTAAGCTAGTGATCCATCACGGCTAACAGTGATGACATAGTAGGTGATGCTATCACAATAGGGATTTGACTCCTAAAATTTAAGTCCAAATCACAAAAATAAATTATATTGTAGTAAAAAACAATCAGCTTCTGCAAACAAACTTTCTTTAATAAGAAATAAACCAAATTTGTTGCAATGTGACAGGTTTTACTGCAGAAAACCTATTGGTGTGTGTAAACAGCAAAATAACATGTTTCTTGGTGAAAAACATTAAAAACTATCTATTTAACTTTAAATCATTTTCTAAAAACTTTTACCAACTCAAAATATTTCATGCGTAACAGAAAACTTGAAACAGTAATTTGTTACCTCAAAAGAAATGTTGAGAGAAGCTGATGAGTTTCGAAATGGAATAACGTTAAACCTTGGAATTTCTGGACCTGAAATAATTATGGAATAATTGATGCGGGGATTGCTAAAGCAAAATAAATGGTTGGAGTTGGTGTGCTAAATGATCAGACAAGCAAAGACGTAGGTGTCCAAATATTGTGAAGGATATATGCTTGTAAAAATATTATGGAATAAAAACCTTGTGATAATATTATATAAGAGTGAACTCGCTAAAATTTTAAGATTGCTTTAATCAATTCCTATCAGCAAATGTTAGAACATAAAATAAAGGTGCTTACAAATTTTTAAAAGTGCTCTCAAACAATTTTTCTCTGTGATCACCAAATTTATTTTATTGCTTTAAGGAATTTTAAGTAACAAAAAAGTTTATTGGAAGTTTCAGTTTAAACAAATATGATTGTGTTTTTATCTTAGATAACCTTGTGAATGTACCCATTAGAAAAGTTTACTATCTAAAAGTGCACAACAGTGACTCGTTCTCTTTGTTACAAAAATGTATGGGTTACAAATTATTGTATGGACAAGTCTGCAGTGAACCGCTGTATATTCTTCAAGGGTAAACTTTATACCCGTGAAAAGAACATGACCATGGCTTTAACAATTATCTTATTATTTCTTTATCAGGCTATAATAAGGATGACAATGTAAAAATCTTAACTAAATATAAAGGTTGTGTGTAAGAAAAATAGTGCAAATCTATGCTGAATACAAGCAAAGCCTTGCTATACATAGGTGTAACACTAACTACATATGGTTATCTATCAACAATCTGTTTAGAAACCGAGCATGATATAGCTGATCAGTAATATTACCAATTTAAAAATCGGCATAGAAAAGTGTATACCAATCTTGATTGAACGTAATTTAAACAAGATTGTAAATTGAAATAATTTTACATACAGACTCAAGAATACTTAAGTTGTAATGCATTGAATGTATTGCTTTATCTTTTTAGTAATGTCAATAAATTTCTTCGCACCCAAACAAATTTTTAAGCATTCCAAATGCTGAAATGCTGCAATTTTCATACTGGGGTGCTTTTTACCCTGCCTATTGCCTCAAAACTATTCAGAAACACCTGGTTATGATACAGCAAAATAAAATTAAACAAATTGATACAATGTGAAATTTTAACATGTTCCCTTTATTTACTTGTGCAAACTGTTATCAAATGTTCTTACATTAACCACTTTTGTCAAATTTACAGCTTTTAACACTTTGATAACTTGATTGGCTGTTTTACGTAACTTTGCACATTTACCTGAAGGCAAGATCATTAGTGTTACAGATAAAAGAACTCATTGATGTTTTTACAGTACATACAATCTTACATATGCTTACATTAGTTAAAATCATATGTCAAAACTATTGAAAGGGCTTATGCAATGTTTTTTATTCAGTAAACAGCCATTGCGCAACAGATAATGAATAGTTTTCAACTTCATTCTATAACTGCATCAAATGACCTCTATTTATTTAGGTAATTACATCACCTAACAAAAAGTCTGTTGAGCATAAAACTCTCTAATTGGTACATGCATGTGAAGTATACAAGCATTTCTTGTAGTGTACAAATCTCTACTTCATAAACTGTTACATGTAGATAAATTATATTTACCAGCGCAAAGGGTCTTGTTTGATGCAGACGTTTCACCATTTCCAGCACTGTTAGTAGCACGTACTGTACAGGTAACATCAGTGTATGGTTGATAACCACAGAATGGATAGCTCATTTGTTCATTAGCAGCCATAACAAACCCATTAGTTCCACATTTGTACTGAAATTAGTGCAAAAGTGTATTTAAATTATTATCAACAAAATATTGTTGTTGCTACGGTGTAATTTCTCAATAAAAATATGACGCTTCAAAATGAAGGTAACTTTACTAAATTTACAACAGTTGGACAGAACTACTGGTCAGAAATATTTTGGACAGTAAGGTTAAGTAAATAAAAATTTGTTATTGCTGTTTTATTTTTGAGAATTCAAAAATTCAAATGCTTTTAAGTTGCTGACAAATTTACCATATCTACCAGTTGAAATTGCAAACATAAACTTTGTTTTAGGATACAGCTTAAATTTCCAGAAAATTTTAAAAGAAAAATGATGAAGAGGTAGATGGAAATTATTTTGTGGTGTATTTATACTTTTATTACTGTCAAGCTTTAATTGATGACATAAACATGTTGATAACAAAATGTATAAAATATAAAGAATAGCTTAACATAAACTGGTCACATTAACATGCTAAGTAAGGTTAAAACAAAAATGCAGAGACCTGTCAAAGAAATATAATATAAACCAAATGCGCTTACTCACTTCATATGATGATATGTTACCTCCGGGGTATGTCGGGCTAGACCAAGATACTGTTACACAGCTAGAGTTGGTTGCCATGACAAATATATCACCAGAGACAAACTGTGGACCTGGAAATTTAAACAAATTAGAGAGAGAGAGAGACATACTTAGCAAATGTTACCGTGACTAAGCAATGCGATGATCGATCTTCGAGACAAGGAATATTTTATCAAAGCCGTTAATATAAATTTCAAAAAGCTATATAAATTAAGTTTTACCATATGTACAATAACTATCCACATGTAAAAAAATAACAGTTTACAAATTCACCATATTTTTAAGAATTAAAGAATTCTAGAGGTTTAAAAATAGAAATTATAGTCTGAAAAACGCTAAATAATCTAAAAAACTATGACCAACCGCTTAGGTTTTTTAAAAACCACACAACAGGTAATTATGAATATTTTAGGCCTTCTACTATGCTTTATTTTGGCAGGCCACTGCAGAAAGACTCCTTATGACTCCTACAGACTAACTAGTCACTGGTAACACTCATTGTTTACATAAAAAGTATTGATTTTCTAAAAATATATCGTCATAAGCCTAGTAATGAATTAGGTCCTATGTTTCATAGCACATGGTTAACTACTAGAATACATCAAAGTCTAGTTTTTTTATAGCAAAAACTAACTATTTACGCTCCTTTAAAATAAGCTAAAAATGCAACTGCATTATGTATTATAGCAGGCAGGCATTTAGTAGTTGGTCCAATTGCAATGATTATACTGTTAAAAGCAGCTAAGCTTAACATGTTCATTGCAAGTTTTACCCCCATACATACCTAACCATTAACAACCAGTATTTTTAAATATGGAATAGTGTTAAAAGGACATTATTTTTGAGTGTGTGTAAGCACTCATCATATTTGTGTATTAAGTGAGTTTGTGGAAAATTGATTGGGAGACCTAAAATTTACAGAGAGTTGATCGAATTGCTACATAGTCAGAATTTATAAAAGAATTGATTGTGAATCAACAAGAGCAGCCAAGCAAATTAAATGAGGGTTAACTTTTGAATTCAATCAAAAAATACTTTCTGTTACTTTCTACCTTTTGTTAGTTTCTGACACACCCATTTTAAATATTATAATATAAAATTCATTATTGCCGGTGAGCGATTCATTTTACATTATCATAACCTCTCGTTTTCAACTCTAAAAACCTAATGTCTGCCTTCTTTGAACTAATTGAGATCTTTAAATGCAGAAAGTTTGGCAGAAAGTTTTAAATGCTAACTCAACCGTGCAGCGTGAATAGCTAATGTAAATAATTTAACATTTATAAACATTACTAGAGTATGACTAAACATAGACTAAGATAATTGGTGTGGATAGTTATTGTGGTTACAATTCAAGTGACCATTTCAGTAAAAACTTACTCAGTGCATCAGATCTGCCTTGAATGAAAACCCAATTTGAGTTGCCAGCATTGTTCCTTGCTCTAACACCGAAGTCATATGATACGTCTCCATCCAAGTAGAAAGAACCAGTTAATTCCTGCTGCCATGGTGATACATTCCCTGGAGTTATATCATATCTGTATTGTGGTTGTTCGTTACAGTTTATGTTGTTTGGTGCCTAAAATAGTAAACACACTGATAAGTAAAACTTTTATTAGATTTACTTCATTTTATGTGTTTATTACTTGTTTTTAAACTTAGTTTCTGTTTGTATATCCTAGATAATCTCCTTTTACCATGTGGATATTTTATTAAAAAACCTGATATTACTAGTTCAGTTAGTTATTCAGTAGTCTACAAGTCTTTAGCACTTTAGAAACTTGAGATTTTTCAGTATGACCTCTTGATGTTTTAGACTTATATAACTTACTTTAGACATTGTTACATATTTAAATACTCTTGTTGTGTCATATGTACAATGTCAACAATAATTATAATTCAAGCTAAAAACCATTTCCTCATCTGTGCTCGTTCTTGTCTCACCTGTTCATTATTTTCATTTCAACACAACAGGCTGTAATATGCAATATGCTTGCTCACTTTTCATACATCACTATAAGTACATTTACATTCAAACTATGGAATATTGTTGTGGAATATGATCAACTGAGAGCTGAGCCTAGGGCTGAGCTGAGCCGAGTCGAGCCAAGCCAGCCGAGTCCAACCAAATGGAACAAGAGGCAGGCTCCCCGCTATGTAAGCACGAACGTTCACATAAAAGGGCAGAGCTGTTCTGCGCCTGCTCATTACATGTTACATGCTTTCTATTGTAACCCTTTATTACCGAAGCAGACAAACATATGTATAAACTCTTGCACTGAGTCTTGTACTGGTGGAGCAGTAAAGGTAGCGCACTAAACCTTTACAATATTTCTTCTACAAGCATTCATGAAAGCTAAGACAATGTAAAAATACACGTATTAATTTGATTGATGTTTATTTTTCAATCTACTAGTTTGTTTACATTTTTTGTGTTAAATACATGTAGGTATTATTCATTCAAGTGTATTTTCATACATTACATTCCAATATACTGTTTTGTACTTTCCACAGTCTTACCTCATAACTATTACTCTATATGACAAAAGCTTAGGAGGAACACCAACCTTTTTGGGCTCTCTGGTACCAATCTATAAGATATCTAACATATCACAATGTTTTTATAAGCTATTTTCTTAGAACTGTCAGCAAGTGGAAGTACTGAAATTTGAACAAATTATTGAACAGGCCTCGAAAAGAAAATGTGCTGTTCTTGTCAGTGATCCTGGATACTAGTATTGTGACTGGATTTCAATAAAAGACCCCAATTTTCTTTAAAACTGACCACTGAAAGACTAAATGATTTTAGCTGTTTAAATCTTGCTACAAACAAAATGGTAACTCTTGACATATGATATTCAACCAGCAATTCTTAAACGGAAACAAAACTACAAAAATTAAATATTTTATTAGCATGAAAATTTTAGTTCAGTAGCCATAAGTGGCCAAACGTAAAACCGAAAAGTTTTTAAAAGCGTTTTATTGAGTAAGACAAATTGGTTGAAAATAATCAACCATGATTGTACCATCTACCTAATTGCCGTGATTCAAGGAGCTCTACTATCTTGAACAAAAATTAATCCTAATAACTTATAAGAGAATACTGAACAAGCCATCAACTACTGTAAAAGAAGTGTCATATGATATTCTAGTTAATTTGTATGACAGTAACACTACTATGTCTTGGCACAATGTATGTCCAAACTTGGTATAGAAAAAGCTTTTGCAGTTTGCTTTATTTGTTAAGTTACTTTCAAGTAATGTCTGCAAATCTGTTATACCTTAAAAAACGTTTGTCATGAAACTGAAAAATTAGGCTGTTTCAAACTTCTTCTGAATTTACAAAGAGTAAAACACCTAAAGTTAACCTTTTACTTATTCACAATATATTAATTACTAATACTGTTCATCAATATACCTAATATATTTATCCTCGCAATAAAGTGATTAGCAATCAGACATTTATATGTAATAACATACATGTAGATGCCTGTGTACTTCTTGCAAAACTTTTCTCCTTCTGTGTACTAAATGGATGTGCAGCCCATTATTATATAGTTCCAGAAACTAGCCCCTTCAACTGCTTAGAACCTGACCATTTTTTCGGTACAGTAGATCCAGCAAAGCTCCACTGGCTTTCTTTATACTCTTCTCCTTTAGAGGCCTGGAGCTCAAATAACTGTCTTTCGGAAAAGCACCAGTTGAACTCATAGGTAGTGCTTCTGAGCTTTGACTTTAGTTGCTCTATCTTGCACCGCAGAGCGCTTATTCATGATAAGCTCAAGTGTGTGTTTTATGTTTCTGGTGGCTCAAACAGCCTCGACCCCTAGATCTCCACCCTTTTTTAGTTGTCATACTGGCTGCTGCTGTTTCTCCCAAAGCACTTTGTTGGCCAGCCAATAGCCAAAAGCCAAAAGTCAGTCCAACATCTTAACTGAATCCATTATGGTCCTTTAAGCCTGGTTCCCATATCGATTGAAAAACTCCAGCGGTAACTTGTGCAGCAAAACGCTTGTGGCTCTAGGCTCGGCGGCATCTGCTCACATATAAGGCTGCATCGCTAAAAATGATCGCGTAATCAAATAAAATGTTCACTCGCCATGCCGTTTCTATGAAGGTGACCTACACCTGTACAGTTCATTTCAGGAAGGTTTTGCCTGCGGGCTTTTGTGAAATTTGAACAGCACTAAACTATTGCGTTGCCGCCGGCAACTACCGGCAGTCCTCGGCGGTACTCGATGTGTAGGTTCCCATTTCACCGCTAATAGACTGCAGTGATGTCGCTGGTGCTTTGCGACGTATATGGGAACCAAGCTTTAGGACTGTTAGCCTAGATAGCAGCTGTCGCCCTGCGAGCATTTTCCCATTAAGCAAAGAAATGTTTTGCTTTGTTTTTGTCTATTAAGCACAGCTTAAAGCTGAGCTTTTAACCTTCAAGCCCTACACTTCTTGTTGCATAACTTATCTGTGCTGTTGGTTCAATTCTGGGTAATATGCTATGTAAGCTGTGATGTTGGCCTCGCTAGCCCAGAGGTCGTCCTCACACAGCAACAGGCTTGTCTTTTTTGTTGTTAGTCGTTGAGAATCTAGCTAATATGCCAACATTGTAAGATTTGCACTTGGGGATCAACGAGCCGAGTTGGTCTAGCCTGCTTCTCTATGGTTGGGGCAGTGCTTCAAATGGAGCAATGATATTTTCTGTAAATATGTGCTTGTTCTACTAGGTTTGCTACTCTGGTTGACCCTTACAAAATTAGAAGGAGCGTGGTTAAGGATGAGGTACATACATGTAGGTACATTTTCGGGTTGAGACTTTTCCGTCTGTTTTGCAGAAACTTGCTTTATTTAAGTCAGCTCTCACATTACACTATGTTACCATACAGACTACTCTAATGTCTTATTTGATGCTGCACTACCAGACTCCTTGATTAGTGTTGTTGTGTACATGAACACAGAAAGTGACTTAGTACTAAAAATTTAATGCTAGCCCCTACGGCTGCTGGTAAAATTGCCGCAGATGTGTGACCTCCTGTTCTTCAGTGCAGCTATCATCTCACACAAGGTTTTGGAGAGATGTATCAATCTGTTTGTACTATTTTCTTGGCCAACTTGATGTTTATTCTGCCTAGCTCAACCTGGACCATCTTCCTTTTTGAGCTTTTTGCAGAAGACTTCTTTATTTCTCTTGTTGATTGTTGGCTTTGTTTTGGTGCTCACTTAGCTGATCCTGTAGGTGTTGTTATCATGCTTCTCTTCTCCTTAAACTCAAGGTTGTTGCCAAAAAACATTTCTTGCCAATTTCTCTAGCTGATCAGAGTCTGCGATGTATTTCCAGACATGCAAGTTTTTTTTTTTGGAAGAGATGAACTGGTTCGGTTTTGTCCCATCAAGCTCAAAGCATTGTCAGTTGTATGGTACAATGAGTGCTGGGCAGGGGTTCAAACGCTTACTAGGTGTAGCTCAATGGGGACATCTCCTGAGTCATTAAAAGAAGTACGAATAGTGCCCTCTAAGCAAGCCTAGTATTAGACATTTTCCGTTTCTATATTTTCCCTGTGTAGGCCAAACTGCCTCATTAGATTTAGCTGAGGCTTGCTTTCACATGGCACCAGACTTTTTGTCTGAGTCTAGAAGGCTCTCCAACCGCTTTTTTCTGACATTATCAGCCCTAGCTGTTTTAACATACCTAAAACAAATCGTGATGCTAACTTTGCTACTAAAAATTCAAATATTCCAAAATTAGAAAGTAGTTCATTGTGAAGTAGATAGTATAGCACTAGCTTGGTTGCAGACCGTAACAAAAATGGATTTCCACAAAAGAATCAACTGTTTTGGTACCCTTCTAACATCATTTTATCATTCTGCATAAATTGCATGGAATTGGCGAATACAGTACAATGTTTTGGCAAGCCTGCTCTCCAAAGCAATCTGCCTTCTAGGTTGCCTTCAATAGCAACACGTGCAACACTCTGACTGGTTTCAGCTCTTTTTGACTTCTCAACCGGCAGGTTGTCATGGGACTTTGTGGTTTATTTTTGGTCTTTAGAGCCACAGTTCTCATTTTTTGGATTGGTTTCCCTGATCTGGAAATTTGTTCTAAAAGATTCTAAACATCCAACATCGGAAGTTAAAACTCTTCTACTTTTTCAGCCATTTCCTGGTGTATCTTTGTGCCACCCTGGTCCCCTTTAATTTTGCCTCACCCTTCAGCTCTAATCTATCTGGTGATAAGTCCAACTTTTCTGAACATGCCTAAATGGGCTTTTGTTAGCCTTTAATCTGTATAGACTGCACGCCCTGTCATTCTACTAGTTGTTTGTGGGTGGGTGAGGTTTTCATCCCTGGTAGGATCTCAAAAAGCTGGCTTGAAGCTTAGGGTTGTCTCCTTGTAATCTCCTCTTGTACATTATCTAGACCCAGTAACCAGGTGCAGAGAATAGGGGCTTCTCTTAACAGATTTCCATTTGCAAAGAGTGCTGTGTTTTTTTTCTAACTTTTTTGCGTTTCCACCACATAGACATGTTTCCAGCAGAACTTTGTAAAAAGAGGTCAATGTTTCAGCAGATCTGGAAATGTTAGCTGTTATTCTAGCATAAGCATGCTTGCTATATCTTTGGTGGCTGAGTGTAGCATATCTCGATACACCCTGATCAGATGGCGAAAAAAACATTTCGTTCATCTTTGCCACAGTTTAGTAGCAGTGTCATGAGCAAGTCATCCAGCTTTCATTAATTGCAATCAACTATTCTGTTTACCTGGGATCAAAGTGGGTGTTGTGCAACTTCACTTTCTTAGCTCTGGCATAAACTGGCTGTCAAACTGTGCCCCTTGTTTGTGTGAATATGTTCTAGCAAACCCATGTAGTAGATCACCTGTTTATTCAAGGGGCTGACTACTATAAGTGCGGTGGCTTTTAGAAAAGCCCGTTGGTCCTGTCATCAGGGAATGTAGTCCTTCAACACAATGAGCTATTTCTTTGCTTTTTGTGCCATCCTTAAGGCTGACCTAGTCTATTATCAGTTTCTGTCATTACTGGTTGGCGTACAGCCTAAGCCTTCTTCTTGCTGGTTTTGTCCTACCGTCTGTCACGGCTTGGAACATCTCACTCCTTCTGTTAGGCTTAGCCATACCAATTAAAATTAATGCAGCTGGTTAACCTACCTATCCCAGAGCGAGTGCAGGTATGCGCTTCTTACAAGACAGTTTCTCAGACAGCTGATAGACACGGTTGATTTTGGAAAGATGTACCGTCTTCCAGCACTCGATCCGACCATACCCTAGAGAATTGCTAGACGTCATGTAGTTTTGAGAGCTCCTGTCCCCCGATTCCAGCTTCACCCAGCTTAGCTTTCTATTATCTGAGATCGCCAAGTCAATTTTGGCCACTTGTCCTTAGCTGATTGTTTGGAACTCTGCCTGTTTCTTTTGTGTGTCATATAGATTTCAAGAAACTTTTAGGTTTTCTATGACAACCCCACATCATCTTATAAAACTGCCCCTTTTAAATCAGCGAGCTGGCCCAAATGGTAAACCTTCCTGCAAAAAGTAATGGTGATCTCCGACATGGCTTCCAAATTTCTTTTGAGTCTGCACGGTGAAGACTAATCTTTTTTGATTAACTCCCAGGTGTGTTGACTATTCCTCAGCTCAATGAGATCACATTGCCAGCAGCCTTCACATGTCTGCTTGTTTAGCTAATCAGCACTGAAGCCTTGTAATTTTACAAGGATCTGCAGCTACTGGGTTACCTGGTAGAATGGCTCCTTTTTCTTTCACAGCTGAGAGAGTAAAGCACGGTTTGTTCTGAGCAGAAGCTGCTGCTCAGGTAGGTAGGGCCAACAGAGTTTGATGACTTTGACTACCGCCAACGGATTTATTTTAGTTAGATAATAATGTAATTCCTCTCGGCAGGTATCAGGTTTTTTTTGAAGTAGAAAAGTACCCTTTCAGTTTCAACCTGCATCTGGAACAACACTGCCCGCTATCCCATTTTCTCTAGCATCTGCATCCGGCATATAGTGCTAACTTGGGTTGAGATATCCTATGACGGATGCAAAGGGAATGCTGCCATTTCGTCTCTCAATAGTTGTTTGCTGATTTTTTTTTCCATGGCCATGCCTCTGCTTTTCCCGCAGCTTGTGTAGAAGCGTGCTGTGGTAGTGAAGTTTGGTATGTACTGAGAGTAGTATACTCCTTTTCTAAAAAGCTTTGCAGCTCAGTGATATTGTAGTGACTGGCCATTTCCAGGCTGTCTATGTTTTCTCAGAATTATCAGCTACACTTTTTTGCTAATCACATGGCCCATATAGCAAAGTTAGTACTGGACCAGTTTACACTTGGTTGGTTTGAAATTGACTCCTGCTTTTTTATTCACTAGAACACATTTGTTAGCTTGTGCTTAAATGTGACAAAGTCCTATAAAGTTACTGCAGGGTTGTTTAGGAAGAGTAGCAGCAACTGTCAGTAAAGGTTATTCACCACATTCTTGATCCACCTCCGCAAAGTAGCTAGAGCTGAATTCAGCCCAAAAGACAGAACTTTCCTCTTCCAGAAGCCAGAATGTGTAACAATATTTGAGTTCTGTGCATCAATGTCCAAGGAGACATATAATTAGCAGCCGGTCTGGTTCAGCAAACTGCAGAACTTGCTTCCAAACAGACTGTCAAGGCTTTCAATGATTCAGAAAAGAGGGTAAGTGTCTTGATCAGTCATTGTGTTTAGGCATGAATAGTTGACACAGAAACGCCACTTTCAATCCATCTTCTGGACCAACACCACAGGAAAGCTCCAGCAAATTCCGGTTGGCTCAATGAGCCCTCTTTTAGGAGGCTCTACATTTGGTGATTTGCCTCGGTCTCTTTCCTGCGTTTCAGTCAATGAGAGCAAGGTGTCAAACTGGTCAAGATTTTTCTTTTTGCGGAATGGAGTGTTTCACCTTAGACACCTGCTCTTTGTCTGGTGCTAAAAGTGGCTTAGTACTGTCTCAGAAAGTAGGCTGGTTGGGCCTTTTGCAGTTCATTCAGGCTGTTTACAATAGGTCCTCCTAGTGGGTCGAAGTCCTGCCTTCTGAATTCTCACAGTTCCTCATCTACCTAGCTGTCTTCTATTTCAGTTTAAGTCTTTACTGTGGTACTGAATCAGAGTTTCAGAGACTGCTCATGAGCTTAAGGCACTGTTTGACTATGTTTCTCTTCAGCCGATGCCAATTCAACTTAGTAGTCAATGAGTTAGCCAAACCCGCAGCCAACCGACCAGCCATCTATTAATCTTAGCCGGCAGTAAATCTGGCTGGTAAACCAACATAGAATGTTCACTCCAGTTCAGGCTAGAATCGCTGAGTCTTTTACCACCTGCACCTTGTCATACATAAAGCACCTTTGTCTATCCCTGCATGATGTTTGTCTTCCATCGACAGAAACAACAGGCTGCTAGAACCTTATGGAGAACTGGTGAGCTACAAGAAATGGCCACTAAAATATGGCATTTATGTTGATGTGACTTATCACAAAGACCTCCTCAGTCATAACACCTTGTAGCTGTGCAGGCAGTTGGATCACTTTGTGAATTGAAAGTCAAATTCAATTGGCCAAAAGATCATTGCATTTGCTCTTTTTTATTCAATCCTGCTCAGCTTTAAATAGCCAGTCAAGCACCTTTTTGCTTAATGGCTCAATTGTGCTTCTGGTGTCAAATAGGAGCTACATGTAAATGGATTGAACCTCAAGCTTTCTTAGGAGTAAATAGCTAGTCAAAAGGAACTGATCCAATGCCTGCGCCAAAATTGGACCTGCACCATATCAGCCCAAAAAGCATTAGGGCCAAATCCAGCAGCTTTGAAACCTACAACTTTTAAGGTAGGTGTTTGGTTTACCTGTCAGTAACCTAGAAGTAATTGGAGTAGACCCCGCTGATTTTAAGGGTGGCTCTTAGTAGTTCGCTAGTTTGGCATCACTTTTTGTACCTTGTTGAATGCTCTATTTAATAAGTAATGTTTATATGCAAATATGTTATTGTACTAGAAATTTCCCTGTCATACAGCCCACGACCAAAGTGATATTGGAAAAAAGAAAGGGTACTGATGGTTGAGAAATGCAATTTTAGCAGTCAAATGGCACTGCAGTGCAATAGGATAACTGCAATGGTAGCTGTAATGTACTGGGTATTATTATTAGAGATGCCCCGATTCTAAATTCACCAGCCGATTCAGATACCGATCCGATATACCGATCCTAATTAAAAAATAATCCGATTCAGATACCGATTCAGATCTTTTGTGTTGCATAGATAGTAGCTCATTTTATTATGCAAATACAAACATAATGCAAAGAAAACATGAATATTTTTGTATTTATTTGTTTGCATTTATGGAAAAAAATATATACATATTCACATACTGACATACCGTGCATGTAGTAACAAAACAGTCCATGTTTCTTGTAATTTGTAAATAAAGGTAATTACTGTTAGTGGTACAGTTCTATCTGTGATAACGAAGTCCCTCTTCTATTGTTGGATGAACTGCTGTGCCTGTACAAGTTTAGAGCAAATCAATGTTTCTTTTAAAAACCGTTAGTGATTCAATTATCTCAGTAAGACGTCTCTTTTCTTCCATCATTATCAATGTAGCCGAGCGTACTGAAGGGGAATTTCCTTGCAACAGATGTTGGAGGACAGGCTACATACCGATACGCCACTAGGGTTACCGTTTTTTGTATAATACAAACGATCCATTGTATCGTCAGGATCAAGAGAGTGATGGATAACTTTATGCGTCGACTGTTTAAATTACTTTCGTAATGCTAGTAAATAGAAACATTACACTGCGTTCTTGTTTCCCACTTTTGTTATCTTGTTCGTGATTGCTTGCAATAAAACCTATCGCTGTAATTGGGAAATACCACACTTTTTGTTTACGTTCTGGCTAAAAAGTTTCCTTCGCTGTGTTGATCAGGCTATAGACATGAAATAAATTGTGCGGCAGGCCTGAAATTCATTAAGTAAAAGTAAGAAGCTTACAGCTAATGATTTTTTATTAGTATAGCAGGCTAAAATACAGTTTTCTGCTAAATGGTTGATCTGTAAAAAGTATCGGAAGGTTCAGATTTTTTAAGAAAAGATCGGCCGATACCGATTCAGATACTTGACACTCATATCGGCACCGATACCGATTCCGATACCAAAATCGGGGCAACTCTAATTATTATGTACAGCAAACAGCAATAATGAAAGGAAAAGATTATATGCTTATACATGTATCTCTCCCTGAAATAGGAGAAATGCAATATTAGAAGTAAAATGCACTGATATTATTAGAATAGCCAATATTATTAATGTAGTAATACAATAATAATAGAAAACCAATGCACAATTTTGTTTACATTACAAAACGTCATAGCTAACAGAATCAAGAAGTTGTGATATTTATATAGATTTTTAGAAAATCTATTTAACAAAACTATTTAGAAAAAATAATAACAGTAACATATTGTCCAACATTGGTCGCTATATACTTTGATCTTGTAAATTCGAATGCTTATTCTTATAATTAAATCTTATAAAATCGAATAATTATTCTTATAATTAAATCTTACAAAATCGAATAATTATTCTTATAATTAAATATTTTAATAATCTCATAAGAATTGTTAGAAAAAGTATCATCGTTATTTCCTTTACTTTCACTGCTTTGGACATCAGTTGGAATACCAAAGTACTCATAAGTGTCCAAAATGCCAGTTACTTTGAAATCGGCAAAAAAGAAACGATTACTTCAGGTACTTCTACGTTAATTACAGAAACCTTCGGCGATTGGACAATGCTATAGACTGGTAAAATGTGCACATTTTTTTGTGAAATGCGCATGACTTATGGTTCTATTCTCTTTCGCTTGGCGTTTTGTTTGTCAGTCTTAATTTTAATAAAAATAAGGCTTGCCAAGTTTTGAAAACGATTTTGGGCCGAATTAATCTATCTATTTATGTATAATCCGATCAGATGGGTAAGGTTTAGGCAATTTTCTACAAATAATAAAGACTTGGTAACATACTATTTAAAACGGTTTATATGTGTTTTGTATCATTATTATACTTAAACGACTCCATTGAAAAATGGTTAAATTTGTTGATGAGATTTCGGTACAAGGGTTGGCGACGGCCATTGATGAATAATTTTTGTGAGTTGTGTGCACATATGCATTTATCATAAATCTCCCAAACAATCACTTCGCTCGTGTTTGGTTGTGGGACTACTTGAACAAATAGCTGATTTTGGTGAACAGGTTAAGGGCTCCTACGGAATATCACAATTTACTATCTAACAGAATATGTAGGCGCCTTCATATTAACGATTAAACTTATTTGATATATGCAATGAAAATACTCATCTAATATTAATCTTTGCTTAATTCTGCCCTTTTGCAAAAGTAATAATTAAATTAATTGTGTTTAGAAAAATTAGTATGGAAATGCTGTCTACCAATCTCTTACCAATCATTAAATGAAAGTTGATTTGGTAAAACATAGTAATCTTATGCTTTTAGTAAAAATGTATATTAGTTTCATAATACTTTTTGGACTAGTTATTAAGCAAAACTATCAAAGCCATAAATGACACAGAATTACAAAAATAAGGGAAATATCTGCTGCAAATCATTGTTTCAAAATCTCTCGTCCTAGTAACTTATTTTCTCTTGTGTAACATCGCCTTAAATCATTTTACATTGCTCTATGAAAAAAGTCATTTAGACTAAAATACTGTGTTTTTTTATTTCTATATTTGAAGCTTTCTATATTTTGCTGTTTGTAAGCTACCTTATCATAAAATCCATAAACACCTCATGGTTATAATTAGAATATTAACTGTTTAATATGCTAACTTGGCTCGTGTTTAGCCAGAACTGACCAGCACAATTTTAGGAGTTTTTTTACATCATTTCTAAAAAATAATTTTAAAGAATTCTTACCTCCCAAGTAGCTGTGTATTTCCATTTTTTTCTGCCATCTTCAGTTTTTTCAACAGCAGATAATTTTGGGTTCTGTGGCCTACTTGGAGCTGGCAAAAGATATACATTGTATATTACTTAAAAACAAGTGGCCTTGACAAAAATTGATCAGTTTTCAGTAATAAAATTGTGATACCGACAGAATAGATCAATGTAGCGCTGCCACTTGAACACAATAACCAATCTATCTGTCTACATATCTATCCATAAAAAACCTCAGCAACTGTTGATCTGTCTACATGTAGGTTATAGCAACAAAAATCAGCTTTGCAGAGGATTTCATTGCAGGACCTCTAGATCTGGAGGAGTCGATTTTTGCCATTAGCCTAATCTTCAAATGAGCGTAGTGATCAATAATGGTAAAGATATTCATTACATTAGTTGAAATACGTGTAAAAATGTTGCAGCACATGTAATGGTCGCCATATTTTTTCACAAGGTGAATTTCGGTCGTTGCATGAATAATAAAACAGCTTATAAACAGTTGCAGGTATTTTAAAGTAAATGTACTGTAGTGAGTGAGGTAATGTAATTTTTATAAAACGTTTTTTATTACCCGCGTTACGCAGGCCATTCAGCAAGTAGTATAATAAAAGCAGTATTTATCTGTATGTCCGAAGCCATGCCAAAAGCGCTAGAAATAAAATTGCTTAACACAAGAATTGAACTCGAGTAGCCTACTCCGATGTACAGTCCAGCATAATTACTACACTCATAAATTACTCTATTGTATCTGTACTCAACAAAATGAACTCATCATTTGCATGTGTTGAGCCAAAAAATATATTAACTATCATTCCTGTGCGTATTTTCACATTGCAAAATCTTTTATTTTTTAACACAATTTATTGTTAGCAATAACCATTCATGCTAAACACATTACTGCTACAAATTTTGGCAAATTTCAGATCAATGGACTTTGAGAAATGGTTATGAAACAATCAACTACTGAGAACTAATTTGCATAATTTATCAGCAACAACAATGCCGCGAGCTGTAATGAAAGGGATAATTTTTTCAACTCTAACGTGCTCGCAGTCTTTTCGAAAATAGTTGAAAAAGTTTTCTATCTCATTCTGCAACACATTTGTAGTATATTTTATGGCATCAGTTGATGCAAAATTTTATGATGACTACTTTGGTATTCCAATATCTTTTATAGGCTGGTTGGTTCAAAACTTATAATGATTTATACAAGCCTCTGACAATTATTAGGTTCTATTAAATACATAATTATGTTTCAGTAAAGAAATTAATTTGGTAGTGAAAGAGTGGATTATGCACATACTGATGAATCATGATGATCTTTCATAGTGCACAGGTCTGCTGAGCGTGCTATTATCGATAATGAGAAAGACACAAGAAGTTGCCTTCTAGTGACATAATCTTGGCACATATTTTTCTTTTAGCAATTTTACGGCAATCAGGTTTTATCGATTTTAATTGTAAAGCATAGTCAGATCAGCTCAAAAATCACAAACATTGTAAACGTTAAAAATATCGATATTTTCTGAAGATATCTACTAAAATTTTGGGTAATTTCATCTTTAGCACTCTGAAGACCGAATGACCATTAATATTAAATGTGACGAGCATAGATGTATAGTCGCTGTCAGAGATACATCAGAGCTATTAATAATATAGCACTAATACCCGCATAGCAGATTTGTGTAAAGAAAAAATTTAAATTAAAATATGTATGGCTACTTCAAGCAGAGTATTGTTTGAGGGACAACATTTTCTATTGGCAGTCTCCATTATAAAACTACATTAAAACTTCAAACTACTGAAAACTTTGCTCTTTTTTTATAAAAATTTTTGGTTGCTAAATAAAATTATTTTTCAATGGTTATTAACAAAATGTAAACAAGGAAATATGTTACACTTTTCAACAAAAGTATTTGGTGCTTTAAGAAAGTAAAATATAGAAAATAGAAATTTTGTCAGACTTGTAAACCATTAGAGACAACAACCAGACTAAAAATGATGTTTGACTCAAAATATCTATTACGAGAAAGCACATGCTTAAAAAGCTGCTTTTAATGCTAATAATTTTGTATTCGGTAGTCCATTCATTAGGTACTCACATACTTTTTTTCAAATTGATATACTAAACATCTTTTTGACTTTAAATGAAAGTTTATATTGATCATTTTCATTAATCAACCTTATAAATTTAATCAACATATTATAACTCCATATTTAAAAATCTTTAGTCAATAATTTTGTAAAAAGTACTAAAAATCAAAACTAACACTTTTTTGTTTCATGTAGCTTACGCAATAATCTTTGCAAAGACAAAAAAATTGCTCTAACAAAGTATTGTTCTGCGTAGCCTCATGGGAACATTATATTACATTTGCATGCAGCTGTAGCTGCAAATGTTTGCCAGTTTCCAGGACAATTTTCTCCTTGAATTGAGCAGGAAATAGTAAAGGTATACGTCTCTCCTGCATTGAGTCCCTCAAACTTTAAACTTGCCCTTGAAGTGTCTGGATTGTGATTGAGTGTTTTAGTTTCGCTTTTTATACTGATTGTAACAGAGTATCTACAAGAGAACAACACTTTTAGCATGCGAAACGATAAAAATTAAATCCCATCAATGTCTGCTTAGAAATAAAGCTGCAACTGATTTAACTGAAAAAGGCTCTTTGACTCAGATAGAAAATGCTTTTTGCACTTATAGTGATAAGGTGTATATTTAATTGTAGAGATAGTTTATTTGGAAGTGACAATTTTTTACTTATTCTTAAAATAAGCAATACAAAAGTTTGAAAACCGTATGTTTGTAAAAATACTATAATCCTCTAAAAGACTTGTTAACATTACCAATGTTTTTTCTCTAGTTGATTGTCAAATAAAAATTGCTGTTTTACTAATTAATCTGTTATTATTATTATTCTATTTAGCTATTCATTAATCAAAGAAATTGTGATAAGTAGACTTACATTGTAGATATATTTATCAGTCTAATTAGTAGGAAAAGTTAATTGACTTTTGTGGTTGCATGTAATATACTGTTGTAAAAGTTGAAAACAAACTGTCATTATAACTCTCTTGGTTAATTTAAAAGTTTTTAAAATCCAATTTGATATTTTACATGTACCAGTGATAAAATATAAGTTTTGTTTTCAAAACATTAGATTGCAACAATTAAATTTACCATTTGATGAAGCTTAAGCTGACCAAATTTATGAACATCAAAACTGAATTTTTAAAAACTTTCATAATAATTTTCCGTTAACTTTAAACCAAAAGTTATCAACGGTCTGACAAGTAGAAACATGTAATAAATAATTTTTTAAATAGAGGAATAACAATTGTTTTAGTGGGGAATTTATTTTAGAACATGCCAGTTGTAGCAAAGGATTTTGGATGCCTGTTTTATTTTTTAAATAATCAACAAAGTTAGAAGCAACTAATATGTAACTAGGCTCAGGGAATAATGACTAGTGCAATAAAGGAATAGGATAACATGAGAAATAAATTTATCTTTTTTTCAGGTTGTTAGGTGGAAGGTTTTTTTCCCATTTAATCATAAAAGCTAAAGGTATTTGAATTTAAATTTTTGTCTTGCGATGTTTGACTGCTCAACAAGTTCTGTAATATCTTGCATGAAGGCTTGAAATCTTTAAAGCAGTTTTAAGTTCTAAAGCAGTTATTCATCACTAAAAATATTACAAACAATTTTGATTGAAATTAAGATTGCTGCTTTTCAACCACCAAATACTATTACTATGTTCAATTTACACAAAAATTAAATACAGTATATGCTCCTAAAACGTAAATAATCTGTTTCGCAAAAGTTCAAATAATGATTTTACGTTATTTTATCAGTTAAGTACATGCAAATTGTATAATATGTTCTCGGGCTGTCTCAAAATCATTCTTTTACCCTCTTTTAAAAAAGACTAGACCTAATTTTCAATATAATGACTGTAATGCATTGTAGTATTATCGGTTCGTATTGCCAACTTTTTTCCTTTTGCAAATTATTTCTTACTTGATTCATGGTCTAGAATTTTGCTAATAATACAATAAGCAGTGCACACCTTCAATGTCAGTTCACTTTTTTTTCTTTTAGAAAACAGGATCTATTCTGCAAAAAGAGTCATAAAAGAATTTTATGTTAAAAATAAAATTAAAAATTTATATTTTAACTACCATACGAGCTAAGACTGTTTATCCGTCTGTCTGTTTGTTAACTGCCAGAGTTCAAGGCTAGAATAAAAGATAGATTTTAACATTACTTCAATTTGTGACATTCGGGTTGGTAGATCAACAATTTAAAACTCGCACCAACTGATCCCTTTACGCATTTTGGGGTAATAGCATAGCTACTGACTTCCTGTGCCTCATCCAAACACAGGATAATTTCTGATGGCAAACGAGACTGCCAGGGTACTAGTATTTATAGTAGAAAAAACTTCATATGTCATTTTTTCTCCTAAATGTGGCAAAAGAATAAGCAATATTTTGGGGCCAATTTCAAGATCTTGGTTATTCAAATCGAATTTGAGAACTTGCACAAACTCGGCGTTTTATGTCATATAAAGATTCTCACGCAGTAAGAAGCAAAAACCTTACAAGGATTTGCACTAATAAGTAGAACTTAGGTAATAGAAGGTAAAGGTTATAGGAGAGTCTACTGTATTACCAGTTCAGTAAACCTAATTAAATTCCTTCAGCTATGAGTTCTTATAATAAAAAAAACAAGGATGAAAATACTATTCAGGTAACTTGATGCTTATGATGTTGATAAAAAAGTGAAGTCGACTGTCCAGATTGCTTATTGCAGAATTTAGCCAATATCCGTAAAAATAGAGCTTCATTGTGTCTAAGTAGGTAAATTAGTGCAAGAAAACTGGTAAAGGATGAGTAATCATGTTTTCATGCTGTGTATGATTGCAGGACTCAAGCTCCTATTTGCTCCAACTCTAAAAACACTGACCACTCAAGAAACTTGGAAAATTTGAAAATTGTTTATTAATTACTTTTGTAAATGGCTTTAAATCATTGATTGTATTACACGAGAAAGGAGAACTGAAATCATGCATGAAGTTCAAAATTGCTCTAATAAACTGTTTTCAGTATAAAAAAGGTTCTAAATTTTTTTGTAAATACTTATTCTTTATCTCAGTATACAACACAAAAACTGGGAAAAATTAAAAGTAACCACAGTTTTCACCTACATTCAGTAAAATCAATTTTATAAAAACGGAGCAAAAGACGCAGAATATTTTTTTGTTGAACTTATTTTATTGGTTATAAACTCACAGATAATAAACTCAGCTGCATCAGAAAGCATAGAATATGATGCAACTCACTTTGTTGGTGGTAGACCTCCAGGCATAGTTTGGTTCCATTGTAGAAATGATACTGTGATTGATGAAGAAGTTAAATTTTCAATTTTAGTATCAATGTCATTGTTAAGCTGTGGCAGCTCTAAAACAATAGAGAAAGTTGATTCATCGTTGATTTATCATCTCAAAACTCAGGCTGTGAACAAACACATGAAACAATGTCATGTTTTGTAACAGATATATGGTTGTTTTCTATACATGATTTAATTCTAAAACGCATATATGCAATGGGTGAACATGGCGCCATTATGTAATTTATATATACAACTATGAACCTTCATAGAAATAGCAGAACTATGTGTGAAATCTTGAACCCTACAAATCAAAGATTTCAGTTTAATTATAAAGTTGGAATGTTTCACTTCTGCAAAAACTAGTAATATAAAAAAGTAAATTTTATCATTTAAAACAGTAAATTAAATTTATTTATGGCATTTTCACTAAAATCAATAGCGCAGGCCTCAACTCATTTATTCATATAGGTTGATTAGTGAGTAAACGAGGTACACAACAGAAACCAACCCTAAAATAATAACTACTCAGCAGCATTACCCTGAAATTACACTCAAATTATATTTTGAAAATAATTTCAAAAAATCTTTTTTAGGTTATTCAAACTCTGATATAAACAAGCTATTCAAAAAAATAAATTCACTTCAAGGAATCAATCATAGCTGTCTAACTTATTCGTCTTGCATAACACCTCACCATGCCCATAGACTTCAACTTCTCTGAGCTCTATCCTAGTAGTGGCTGAACTGTATATGCTAAACAGTCGAGTTAGAGGGTCGATGATGCCAGCATCACAAGTTATTGCGTACTCTTCTCCTAATGCAGACAGACTACTGGAACAAATAGACCATCCATTTGCCCCTCCTCTGTTGGGTGCATCTAAGGTTGTCTCATTGTTTGTCAGGAAGTAGACATCGTGTAATCGATTCTCTGTACAAATACCAACTGTGTGGATAAACAAGAACTTAATATGATGTCATAATGTAATCGAAAAAATTAGACCTAATGGAGAATTTGTGTGCAATTTTGCTTGTTCAAATGTATATAAGTATTTTAGTAGGATGTGTTGACACTTTGAAATTAAAGCACTGAATAGTTTGGTTTTGATTAAAAAACGTTTTAAATATGTGATTGCTAAAAAAAATTGGATCAAAAGAATTTAAGACCAATAGAAGGCTAAAACACCAGCTACAATTTGATGTCATTTCTGTCTTTGTAGACTAACTCTGTCCAGAGATATAAGAGTTTGAAGAAGATCATTAATTGAAAAGCTCATATTTGGGTGGGTGCTTTATTCTTGAACTACAATGTATATAGTGATACATATAAAAAAGTATACGAGTAATAAATATAAGACATCTTCTTTAGCCAATCATCAGCACAATTTTTTATATAGGTCATAATAAATGTTATCATTCGTAAAACATGCTGTTGGTGGTCTCAAAGATTTTTGCTGCTAGGGATTTTACACAATTATTAGTTCGCTCAATTACGCAGTTAATTTACTGAATTACTGTATTGACACATTTCTTGAGGGGCAACATAAATGTAGCAATTTTTCCAATTGGTGACTCAGAGTTTTCTGAGCATCAGGTGCTTAAAATTGGGCAGACAGCTCATGATTAGAGCTGACAGGCGTCAACAGCAATAGGCTGCAGAAAAAGAAGGAAGAGTAGAGGTAAATTTCTCCTCAACTTTGAGTTATATATATATATATCATTTAAATAAATTTATATATATATATAACCATATATATTTGTTCACCAGACATATATGTGGCTGAACAAAGGAAACCTAACGGCCAATACAGAGTCCCTAATCATGGCAGCCCAGGAGCAAGTGCTCCCAACAAGGCAACTCCAAACCAAAATCTATCACACTAGAGACGATCCTAGATGCAGGCTGTGCAAAGATGCACCTGAGACCATCCAACACATCATCAGTGGATGCAAGCAGCTAGCAGGGAACGCATACACTGAGCGACATAATCATGTCGCAGGTGTTGTGTATAGAAGTCTATGTGATGAGTATGGCCTTAATAAACCACAACACTGGTGGGAAGCTCCTGGTAAGGTCAATGAAAATGACCGCGCTAAGATCCTCTGGGACTTCTACATCCAAACTGACAAGCATGTCCTAGCAAACCAACCAGATATAGTGGTGGTAGACAAGGAGAACAAGAGAGCTACTATAATAGATATAGCAGTACCCAATAACTACAATATAGCCAGCAAAGAAAAAGAAAAGGTAGAGAAATATCTCCCTCTTGGAGAAGAAATTGAAAAATGCTGGAATGTAAGAACAACTGTAATCCCAGTAGTCATTGGGGCACTAGGGGCATTAACACCGGCGCATAAAATGTGGCTTGCCCAAATACCAACAACAATCAACTCAGGTGAGTTGCAGAAAAGTGCGCTATTGGGAACAGCTAAGATCTTGAGGCGAGTGCTCAAACTCCCAGGTCTCTGGTAGGAGACCCGAGTTAGAGCAGAATTTACCACCCATACGGGGTATCCGGGGTGAGGAAAGAATTTTTTTTTATAATAGATATAATAGATATAAAAAGTGAGAAAGTTTGATAAAACTGTATGACTTAGAGTTTCATGCTGGTGGTAAAATAACATGCACTCATCAGACACTGGTGATTATTAATGCCTGTTGGTTCTTATATATTATTATAACCAAATAATCACAAGTAAGCTAAACAGTTAAAGTCATTATAGTCACCCCTAGAGATGTAGATAACATCAAGAAAAAGCTGTGTAATATTTTCAAAGCTAGCAAGCTGGCGATCACAGTGGAAGCAAACCTAAAAGTAGTAAACGTTTTAGATGTTACCCTGGATCTTAATGATAGCAAATATAAACCACACATGAAGCCTAACAACAAGCCACTGTATGTCCACCACCTGTCTAACCATCCCCGCAGATCCTGCAAAATATACCTATATCAATCAATCTAAGGCTGTCCAACATCTCTTCCAACCAATCAACATTCAAAGAAGCAACCCCAATGTACCAAGCAGCCCTCAAAGAAAGTCAACATCAACACATATTGACATTTCAACCTAGAACACCAAAGGAGAACACAACCACCCGACGCCGGAACATCACCTGGTTCAATCCTCCGTACAGCAGTAATCTGGCCATTAACATCAGAAAAACATTCTTTAGAATTTTAGACAGAGAATTTAACGATCAATCTGTTTTAAAGAAAATATTCAACCACAATACCATCAAACTGAGCTACAGCTGCATGCCGAATGTTGCTTCCATCATAAATAGCTACAACAGCAAACTATTAAACAAACAACAAACAGCAACTGAAAACACAACCACAAAAATGTGCACAATAATTTAGAGTCTATGTTCAGTCCATCTTTAGACCATGTACATTGAGAAGTGCAAAGCCAATTCAATCTAACCAATGATATAAACCCCCAGAATAGACGCCGGCTATTATATGGGCGGGGTTTAATGATTGAAGTCTGTTAGGATTGTGCTAGCCTGGGTTTTGGTGCTAACGCAGTTCTCGCGGAGCGATCGCGTTGCCTTGATAGGTTTTTAGGTCTATATTTTGATTGCCTGTATGCGTCGATTGCAGATAACTGATTTTCGGTGAGTGGTATAAAACAACAAAACCTGTAACCAGCAAACATGTAATTAACTTTTTCCCTTTTCAATTTTAGCAATATACTAAGATCCATGGAAAACAAAACATTTCAAATTACCTATTTTTATCGATTTTGAGATTTTTAGACGTCATAGTATATGCTTAAAGTTAAATATAATTTACCCAAAATCACTCGAATGATGTCCTTTTTTCTCTAATTTTTTATTAATATTCTTCCACCCCTAATATAAAATGACAAAGCCTTTTATCGTTGTCATATTGTTTGACCTGGCCAATAAGATGGGACAGCAAGCAAAGCTGTGCAGTGTAGTTTCATACTCAAAATTTAAATACAAAACCAAATTTGGGCTATTTCACAATGGTGACTATTAATATCGTAAATGCTTGTGAATGGCAACTGACTGATCATAACAGTGACAATATTGGGCAACCATATTTATTTGACAACAAGATGATACCAACAGATCAGTAAAATAACCACTATTGTTCATAATATTTGTTAATTCACAAGCGGCTTTATTCCACATATTTCTTTGTTCAGGTTTCGTGTTTGGGTTCAACCCAACCGTGCTCGATCATTAAACCCGTCTCACATGATGCTCGTCGCCTATCCTGTAGGGTTACATATCATTGATCTAACCTACTAAGTAGGGAGAGAGTTGGGAATTGTATGAGGTTCTGATTATGTTATCCCAGGGCAGCTGCTTATATACATCTTATTTTACTCTGATTGCCTGGACTGCATCATCAAACGATAGCCAATTAGAAAGCAAGAAAACAGACGCAGTATTAACTAATCAGAATCCAGTATTTCAAAAACCAACCAATCAGGAGAATGCTCAAAACAGGATACAGCTAACACTTAAACAGGAAATATAGGTGGCGCTTTTGGTTAGTAACAAGTACACAACGGGGCTACCCATGAGTTACTAGTATATATAATTACAATGGGCAATCTTCAAACGTTTGTAACTCAGCTGCCGTTGGTCTGATTTTAATTTTCTTTGTACCATTGGGTAGCTATTTTCTGTTCTTCCTTTGCTATATTTAAGTTTTTATTTTTCCTATAAGGTAATGTCTTAAACCAGGCCTGTTTTAGCCCATCCTTGAAGGGTGTTAGTAAAAAGTAAAAAAGAGAGCAATCACCTATAAAATATAATTGATCACGATTAAAAACGAGTATTAAATTTGTCAATAAAATTTTAGAAGATTTAAAATACAAGATAAAATGCGAGAATAATACTACTGAAAATAATAATAAAGTAGCCTATATAGATATATACATAAAGTAACAAACGATACATGATAGGAGTTATGAAGCGTAATCAGAGCTCTATTGACAGGTACTTTTGCATAGCTCGAATCAATTCTAATGGACCAAATATTAGGAGCTCAAAAAATTTATGCTTCATGCTACTAAATGAAAACAAGTGAGTTTACGAACTGCCAACCAGGTGCAAAAATGGGTTTATTAACTCTTCTATAATTGTGGATTAATTTATTTCAAAGAATTTTACGTTGTTTTGCGTTCACTATTTTGGTCAACTCATAAAACCATTTGCTCGGTACTTGAATCAACTAATCAAATGTTACCAGTAAATGTATTTTCTATAAATTGATACTAATAATGACCAGATAATATTGACTATACATGACTTTTTAGAAATGCAGTTGGTTTCGCCATATATTCGAGCATATTTTTTCAAAGATGCAAATTGCTTATTTTATTTACATGTAGTAACTAGTTTCCAGGGTGGGTAGCAACTAAGAACTTTGCTGATACAAAGGATGCGATCAAGTAAGCTAACTCGACGACCTAATTACTGTAAACTGGCAGAATCCTAGTAGGTACTCAGATGTTTACACAGCATTTAGAGGAAACTAATATGACAAATTTTTAACTTTCCTTAGTTGAGGCATTTGAGACATTTATAATAATTTACATGTAGTTAGAAGTAAATTTCATCCTAGCCAACATGAGCAAATACAAAGTTATATATAAACCAATAGAGCCGAGTAGGACTGGACTTTTATCACAGTAGCCGATGTGAATACGAAAGATAGAGACAGACTGTTTCACTATATACATCCTTTTGGGCGATTATTGGCACATCTTTTTGTTTGAGCATTTTTATCGCGATCAATTTTGGTCAATTTTCAACTTCAAATATCTTGTCGATGAGATCACTTAAAAAACATATCAACTTAAGGAAAAATCTATACTTTCTGTTAAAATCAACTAAAATTTGAGGCAATCACACCTTTAAAGCTAACCCATGAAAAATAGTTTTTAATATTTTCAGACATAATTTTTTTTAGAATTGTTACTCCAGGCTTTCCGGCAACACACTGGTATACGTAAGAAACCATTGAAGACCAACTAAAACATTATTTATTGTAATATTTATCTTTAATAAGTTGCTAAGCGGAGCACTGCATTATGTACATAGAATAATATTATGTTAAGCCACTTATATGTTAACAAAAAGGCCACTATATATTGTGATAACTGGTACTTCTGAAACTGACTTTGAGTGATCGATTGATTGACAGAGCTTAATTTTGTGATAAGCTTTCATGGAACCAATTTTTTCAGTCTATATATCAAATCCGCAAATTGTCAGTATCGCAATAGAATTTGAAAC
This sequence comes from Watersipora subatra, assembly GCF_963576615.1. NCBI lineage: Eukaryota > Metazoa > Bryozoa > Gymnolaemata > Cheilostomatida > Watersiporidae > Watersipora > Watersipora subatra. The sequence goes on along the minus strand of NC_088714.1, from coordinate 21,066,141 downwards.
CAACACAAAATACAAATCTCAATATCAAGAGCTAAACCTGGTAGTTAATTTTAAAACATTTACAAGTTATTCGTAATAGGTATGGCAATCTGTACACATACAGTAGTTAAAACATACCGCAGGGTGCACCATAACAGGTTCCAATGTTCACATAAACGAGAACTTTTTCAAAGAGTATCATTTGTCCAAGATTAACTCTCCACCAAGGTTCTGTCTCATTCTCAGTGCTGGATATACTGGTCAAATCTCCATCAACTGCTTTACCAGCATTACCAACATTGCTTGACTGGCCAGTCACTTTATTCATAGCATAGTTGTAATCTACAAACATTAGAGTTTAATATGTACTGCAGCAATTTTCATTTGAATTCATTCAAATAAGCATTCAGTTAAATTCATTCCCTAATTATTGCCACTATCTATATTCATTGCTTACATAGGCTAAATTAGCAGATTAGTAACATTAATGTAATTCTAGCATGGGCAAATTCAATTAGTTTGAATGAAACGCAAAGTTGCCTCAATTATTTTAAATATTGATAACCACTTTTCAAGATGGGGTCAATGTTATTAAAAAGTACTAAAGTTGTTATAAAATGTTCGTGTAGAGATTTACAATGCAACGTTGTCCACAATTACTTTCATTTAGTCTGCACAAGCATACAAGACTTCCATTTTACCTGAATTGAGATCACATTGTTCTCTTTCTATTTACTTGCTACTTACTAACATTCCAATTTGATTTTTTTTCGAGAACAATGAAGTTTTTTTGTAGCGCAAAGGATCATTAATATTCATGACAAGAACAGCTGTTGATAATTTTCAAAATTAGCTCATAGGTTAAGCTCACAAAATTACTGAACAAAAAAAACAATTTTAAAGCTTTCAATAGATACGCTTTAGAATGACATATCTATGAATGACATATATTTATTGCATTTGTTTTACTGATTACAGAATGTTTATGTTGTCCCACCAGCCGAAGCAGCTTTGTCAGTGTGGAAACTGCCATAAAGGGGAAAGAGAGACTTGAATGTGTGCTGCATAAACCATGATGTTTTGTTTGAGTTTGTTGCAGTAGATGAATTTGTCTTATTGTATCAGCTAAAACTATGTGAGTGGCCACGACTTGATGAATATTTTTAATAAAAGCTTTATGCCGAGATAAAAATATTTTTGCTTGTAAAAATTATATAATAGAATAACATTGTTGAAGATAATGCAAAACATGATTTGCAGAGTATTGTAGTGAATTGGATATGGTATATGGGTGTCCGCAGAACTGGAGAATGTGAGTTCAAATTCAATTTGCAGCAGACTTCTCATCCTTAAAACTGTATCCCTATGTATATTCTTTCCAAAGACGCAGCTTGCTTACTTATGGTTGTAAGAAGCTAGTAGTCGGTGTAGGCAATGATATACAGCCCCGCCCCAAAGATAGGCGACGGACATAAGGTGGGCGGGACTTATGGGAGGCTGTATATCGTTAGTATGGGTAGCGGCGGAACTGTGCTGATACAAAGACCTTATGCAACATAGTTAGCTTGACAGAATTACCGTAGACCGGTAGAATTGGTAGTCGGTACCCAAGTGTTTACACAACATTTGGAGAAAGTGAGTAGAACAAATTTTCAATTTTTGTTATTTGATGCCTTTGAAACATTCATAATAATGCATCTGTAGCGGGATGTAAAATTTTTTGGTTCTAGCTAGCATGAGCAAATACAAAATAAGATAAATGCCAATAGAGCCGCGTAAGACTAGACTTTTATCGCAAATAGCCGATGTGAATACAAGTGATAGAGACAGGTTGTATAACGCGTGACATCATTTTGGGCAAGTCTGGGCACGTTTTTGTGGCCTGAGCGTTTTTACGGGCGATCAGATTTTTCTGATTTTAATCTTCAAACACCTTGGCAATGCGATCGCGTAACACAACAAACAACATATCAACTGATAGAGAACAAAATGCTTTCTTTTAAGATCAACTCAAATTTGACGCAACCACATCTTTAAGATAAAATTAAACAATCATTTAGCTGAGTTGAAGTAAATATCACTGCAATTATGAATACCTAAAGTTATAATGACTAAGCAATTTGAGCAATTATGTAACACTAACTAACCAGCACAGCAGGCTCAGCATATCTAAAAGGTATTTAAATGATCCCTGTTTCTAGCACTGTTTTTCCCACAACTCCTTTTTTAAGGAAATTATAAAGTTTGTTGTAGGGCTCAGCAGTAAATTGCTTAGTAGTTTCTAGACAACTTAAAAATCTACTTGTAGATGAGTAATTTTAAAATGGACCTGAGTGGTTAAAAAGATGAGGTTTGTGAAGAACTATTAAGTGAAATACCAAGATTAAACCACGCTCATAAAATGAAAAATTATATGCTAGAAATTTTTTTAAATTCTACCAGTCCTATGTAAGATGATGGTGGTAACTGGATAGTTACTGATCTTTTACCAACATACACATTACACACAACTAAATACAAGATACAATAACCACATTAGAATATGGGCAATTCATTACGTAAACTTATGCATTAGAATTGGAAAGGCTTTTTAGCATAAACACTGTTCCTAAAACAATTATATAGACATAGCGGCAAGGTAACAAAAACTAACTTTAAAAATAAATTAGACCATGCTGTCAAAAATATTTTTACAAATGCTGGAATGTACATGTAATAAGCAAATTACTCGCGCTCAAAAATTATAAAGATAATCTTTGAGTGTTTCCAGAGCATTGTTAGGGGATCTACAATTTACAGGAAAAATATTTTGCATAGTAATATATCATATTAAACACAGATTTAATAAATATATGAAATGTATATAAAATATACAAGAAACAATACTGTCCTATTAAACTTTTCAATTTATCAAAAGGTTTTTGGCTAGTGATCTTTAAGATGTTTGCATTAATATTGTTTGCGGTGAATATTTTGTACAAATAAATATCAAGTGTAGGTTAGTGCATGGTATGTTATTTTAAAATTAGTACTGTGGGATGTTTCATGATTTGTGTTATATAAGCAATAGCTTTTTATGTACTTGGTACACAGTTTTGTTCAATGAAAAGCTTGAAGTAAAAAACCTAATTTAATAAAAAAAGCATTAAGCATGGTATACAGAAATATTGCCAAAACAACTTGGTAATACCGATATGTTTTTTTGTAGTAAATTGATTAGGTAATTGTAGTGTGCGCAAATCATCAAGCCAAAAACTTTACTAAGGAAAGTGCAGGGTAACTAGCATTCGAGAAAAAATAACATTTGATGGTAATATTAACTTTTTGTTGAAGCATTATGCGCTACCAAATATTCTGTATTGTACAAAAAGTTTCCTTTGGGTTTCAACAAAGATTTACTACTTCTCGTAAGACAAAATTATCTTAAAGCTAGATATTTACTGTTTATAAAATAACACAATACTGTTTTGCTTTACTTTATTGTAGAAACACTTTCAATTGATCCGATTCCTAAAGCTTAATAAAACCAAAACAGCGTTAACAAAGATACCTCTAGTTTTAAACAACCAGGTCAAAAACAAAGTTAATTGACTTCAATTATTTTTCAATATTAAATGATAAATTTTTACAGCAAATAAATTTGCACTGTCAAAGCCGCAGCATTATTAAAATATCAATATTTTGACTATTTAATATCTGAAGCCTAAATAAAATATTTCAGTTTTATCAAAATAATATTTTATAACATATTAGAAGCTGAATTTTTAATGATGGCAAAAAATGTTTTCAGAACATAAACGAAAGTGTAAAAAAATATTGTGATACAAGTAAAGTCTGTGCTAGATATGAGCACATTCTATGGAACATTCTAAACTAATAATTAATGTAGCTCTATCAGCCATATAAACAATTCAGCGTCTGGTTCTAGCGCTTAGGAAAGAAATATGGTTTTATATGCTTGTGGGGAAGTTAGACAGTATCAGCGTAATACTCAATTTAAGTTTTTGTGACATTTTTGTTGAGCATGCCAGGTCTCATTTCTATCTTCTTGGCAATTTTTATATTCATTACGGCTCCTAAGTGCTAAAAATGTTTTTGAAATAAATATGCATTTAAGCGAAAAGGCGGATGTAGGAATTTCAATTGTGAAATTTACAAAACTTGATCAAGGTTAAAATGCTTACATTGAGTGAAAGTGAGATTATGATTTCTATAGTTGCAAAGAGACCAACCAAATAGAGATGCTTGATGCTACAACCTGAATGCAATAGCTGATATCAACTATAGCTACCAGTGACATTATTTTGCATGTATTTTTCTTCTGAGCATTTTAACCGCACTCAAGTTTTTCCGATTTCAATCTTGAAACATCTTTGCAGTCAGATCATTTTAAGCATAAAAAGAAATCAAAAATAATAAAGAGCTACCATCTGTTTTTGATAAAAGCTTGTAAATATTAATGTAACTTTTTTAAGAGACCTAATTTAACAATATATTCACACAGATGTTTAGATTCAGCTTATGGCTTAGGATTAGTGACAAGCATACAACTCAAATAGGTAAGGATAACAATAATTCAGCTTTGTGCTAATCTATTAAATAGTACATATTTAACATGTTGTACTCGTACAACCTGGAGATGTTTACATACATTTTATAGACTTTAAACACTGACCATGTGAGCAATTATGATTCATCTAATTGAGAAGGTCTCTTTATACACAATCTTAGCACATGATTTAACGACTAAATGTTTAAACTTTTAGTTATGTGATAGCTTTTGAGCATGATGAATATAAAATACTTTTATTCAAAGGGTATATGACTAGCTAATTCAAACAATTTAAAAGTTGAACTGAAATGACCTATTTTTGAATTTAAATAGCTGAAGCTTCAATGATACAATTCAAGGAGACAGTCATAAACAAACAACGCATGCGTTATCATAATGTGGAAATCTGAAACTAAACATGAGTAAAGGCTGCCTTTGCAACCACTGTTTGTTGTCATCAACCACAGAATGTTCAAGTTTTCTATGAAAACTAAAAAAACAATCTCAATCTTTATATTTAAAATTAGATTTAAAACTCCTTCTCACTAATACCATACATTTTAACGTTATTAACTTCTAAAATTTACTATGTAACAATTTTTTTCTCAAAAGGAGCATGACTTTTTTTATTATGCCAACTTACAGGGTTCTTTTAGATAATATTAATGTTCAAGATTGTTTAGGAATATCAGTGCTTTTGATTAAATTTAAGACACCACTAAATTTGTTAAGTAATATGAAAGTATAACCATGATCCGTTATGAATACAAATTATTTTTGACGTTCATTTAAGTTACAAAAACTATTCTTTAACTCTGCCCCAAACTTGTCAGGTTTTGAAAAAAACATATCCTTTCCATAGTTGTTTTATTCTTCTTTCTATGAATTTTCAACTATTTTTCTATTGTGAAAATTGTTGTTCTTAGAATTTCTAATTACCAGTTTTATGACAATACATCGCACATATAGAGCCAAACTATGTGTACTTTAGTTTAGAGGTGGTAAATAAAAAGTGGTTGTCGTTTATACTTTTATTTTCTTACCAAGGTATTAGGCAATTAAACCAGAGATGAGTTGTAGCCATTAATATCGTCAATAAAACACGTAGGGTGATTTCAATGTTTGTCATTTTTTATTATTTTAGTAAGGTAAATAGACGCCTTAATATAGCAAGGGTTGTTTAAAACGGCCTTATTGTGAAAATTGTTGGAAATTTTTTCCAGTGTTTTGCCATCATTAGAAAACTTTTGAGACTTTTTAACTCAAAGCATGAAGCCACAAAAGGAAACGGCAAGGTTGTCCAGGATCAAATATTTGCACAAGAAAATAAGTCCCATCGTGATGTTTGAAACTGTTTACCAACTGAAGACCAACTAATAGTAATAATATGTACTTCTGCCGGTTATGAGGTTTTCAAACTTGGTTATGTAATTTACCTGTCATCTAACTAGAAATGGAATCAAACAAGGAGACAATATAGACCCTTCCAGTCTCATTTTTTACTCCAATATTTCAGCATTGTACAATGTGAATTTTACAGCACTATGAGCAGAATACCTGTGAACAATTTTTGCAAATTTTGACATCTTCTTGCCCATTATAAAAAGATGTATTTCCACTTTTACAAAAAAATAAGAAAAGGCTGTTAATGAGCAAATAAAAAAGAAAGTGCATTGGTGAGCTTTCAGCACTTTTTTCATTCCATTCATTATTGTGTATTTCAAGCAGCGCCTTTGTGTTTGTCTACCATTAATCATGAAGCCTCAGCAAAAACTTCATAGACTACTTTGAAAAAAGCTACAGAAACATGTAAGAACAGCTCAAAAATATGTACTAGAGTAGAACTCATACTTTCGAGTTGTGAAATAAGAAGCGAAAAATTGATAAGTTACAATTAACATCTTTTTACACGGAAATCTTAGAGCTGAATTCATCAACTATTTATCACAGTCATCACACCAGTTTGATAACAAACTACTAACTATGCAATGATTATTGTCTAATGAGTTCAAGGAACTAAAAAGTTTTCATGCTGAGACAACAAAGAAAAATTGTTATATCTAAAGTCAACTAACACGGAAACAATCAATAAACACCACAGTGTGCTCAAACCCAGAAAGTAAATCCTGCAGCAAACTGAATATGCTTTCAACTTCAAAGCTATCCTAATGGGTGTTGATCAACATATCCCAGCAACAGGTGTCAAGCAACTAGCTCAACATAAACTACAGAAAACTACTTTTGTGAGAAACAACAACATTGTGGTTTCAATTTTACCCCACTCTTTTCTATATAAATTAATTAACCAGCACGTGGCTCGGAAAGCTAGTAATAGTCAATACTGTAACTTAGAACAACTTTAAGTCAGACAATCCTTGGGTTCTGGTTCAGTTCCACAAAAGTTTTAGATTGCTAGAAATCTAATCTGTTTGATGGTTAGTCCTGTAGGCTGTCTATGAATCCAGATTCTCTTAAAGAGAATGTTCTATTGCTAAGGGTTTATTTAGATTGATTTAGATTTAGATTTAGATGACTTGATTTAGATGACAATGGCATTATTCAATATATCAAAGATACTGACCCTTATGCCTGACTCTCTAGAAATATTGCTGAAATTGAGGTTCTTGAAGGTTATGTTTTACGCATCCCTATTCTGCCAAAATGCTGTCTTATATGAATTAGTACCCCATCGGCTTATTGTTTATATCAAGCTGAACTTCTTAAATTTTGAATTTTTTAAAAAGATTTTTCATTGCGCATTTGAATGTCATCGGTGTCGTTTTAAAATGAATTAATTCAAGTGTTTGATTTTGAAGTATAAACCCTAAGTTGTTTATTTTTTGAGCCGTTTATAGGTGCTAGAAATAGCTATGAGTTCTTCAAAATTTCTGGCTACAATATAATAAAATATGATAGAAACAATAACCAAGGCGGTGGCTTGTTATGCTATATTAACCACTCCATTAATTTTAAGCATTTGGAGCTTGCAATAAATGAAATTGATGCTGACTTTATTTTCATTAAAAGGCATTTTAGTCATTTCGAGACCTTCCATAGTTTCTTTTGTTTATGAACTTCTAAAATCAACTGCATATCGGATACAAATTTTTCAAACTTTGTGAAGAGTGTTACAGCAACACTAAAAAATATTTGGTACCAAGTGATTTCAATGTCAACTTGTTGAACACAAAAAAGGGATCCAAATATAAAAGCAAAATATGGAATCCTTTATCTTTAAAACAGTTGGTTGGTAAATCAGCAATAGCTACCGCAAACTCTTCTATACCTTGATTGTATAATGCGTGCTTCATTGATCGTGTTTACAGTTTCTGTTTACCTGATTTGGCTTGAGAAAAAAAAGGTAAAGTTTATGAATTGCAAGAATATATATTTCATATATTAAATTACATAGTATGTTTACCCATAGTAATTTTTTGAGTTGATTAGATAGGTACACAACTTTTAACAAGTATAAAAACATTTTTTTTATGTTAAGTTTATATTTGAGCTTGACAGTCAGAAGCCTTTAGCGATTAGAAAAGAATGTCAAATAATCTCTGTTAAATGCCAACATAAAATGCAGTTTTCTCGTAAAGGGTTCATTTTCAATCTTTTTGCCAATAGTATGTATTCATATTTATTGCATTGACCAATATAAAAAGTCACTAATTTGATTACTTGCCAAATTTTTAAAGCCGAAAATTCTGCAAGATAGGTTGCATGCGATAATAATGTGACTTGTATTATGGAAAGGACTTTCTAAGACACTATTTATACTTAATAAGTTTAACTTGTATCTAACAAAGTCTCAGGTAACAAATAAAATTGAGTTTTAAAACATACCATAAACTTGTACCTCAGCCAAACTAAGAGGACTTCCTTCTAGTTGACTGTAAACAGCCAAATGCTGTAGCTCAAGTGGTTGGTCAGTCTCTTTGATGTAAATAGCATTAAATGCTGTCTCTCTATAGTCTATAAGAGTCCACTGATTAGAGTTGAGGGAGGGCTCTTCCGGTGATGAGTGAGTAGAGATTAAAAGAGATTGCTTGGCTGAGCGATTATCTGAAAATAAAATTCATTAGTTAAAAAAGATTACCGTGAAAAGTTTAGATAAAAAGTTCAATTAAATAAAATTAATTCATGATAGTGTTGAATAATTATTCTATAAGATAACAAAGTATTTTTATTTGATAAAATTTTATTATTTGATAAAGTATTTCAATCTTATAAATTGTTATTATATTACATTTGATGGTTTGAATTTTTGTTGATGGAAAAAATATTTTTAGAACATGAACGAAAGTGTACAAAATGCTGTGATACATTTACAATCTCCGCTAGTTATGAGCAAAGTCTATGATAAATTCCAAAGTAATATTAAATGTACATGTACTGTAGTTTTATCAACTACATAAACTTTTCAAAATTACTTTCTAGTGCTCAGAAGATTAATATGGTTTGATCTGCTTGCGGGGGAGTTACACAGTATCAATGTATTACTCAATTTCAATGATGCTCATTTTTATTGAGCATGCTAGCTCTTAGTCCCACCTTTTTTGACAATTATTTTTATTCATAATGCCTCCAAAGTGCCAATAAGGTTTTTCTAACAACTACGCAATATAAAAAATGGCAATAAGCATGAAATTAAAAAAAGGGAATTTAGATTTTGTTAAGCGATCTAAAAAAGTAAAAGGCTAATGAACAATTTATGCTAATCCAAACACTAATGCTGATCACCTGTTGCTATAGTAAAATATAAATAATAGATTTGAAGGGATATTATTACTGCAAACTTGTAGAATAAAATAGGGAAATGGTTTTAGACTATGATACAATTATTGAGGCAAATCAAAAAAATAACAATGTTATATTAGATGATAGTCTAAAAGTTTAAGCACACTACCAAGCTCTTTTGACATTTAGTTGAGAAGCACAGTCTAATTATAAGTAATTCTCGCTAATTTCAACGCGCACTACTTTCAGGTGTTAAGTAAATCTAGAGAAAACTCTGGTCAATTGAGCACTAATAAACTACAAAACAGTTTATGTTGCAAGAATTATGGTGTTGGTGAGAAAGCTAATACTTTCTACAAGCTAACCAATCTTGAATAAAAAGCTTTAACAACTAAACGTGCGTAAAGTTTATTACAAGAAATTAGGTTTAAAAACAAAACTTAACAAAGGTAAAAGCCATTTGTTTTATACTCTACACCATCTTTTCCAAAAAAATGATATCAATTTGGTAATTCTTTAGTTACTTGTGCATTTTATGCTTCAAAGATTATCTTTTTTAAACATCATTCAATCTAAGGATTAAAAGTATTTTTTGTTTATTTTTTGCTAAAGCAAAAGATTTGCAGTTAGTGAACAACTGAATGATAGGTTAGTGATAAATAAAATTTTAGTGTGCAACTTACTTACTCTTACTGGCAACTCCAGTCTAAATGGGGGGTTTTCATGCTACTCAAGGAGTATTTGCTAAATTCAAGTACTCCAACAAGTGTACAGGTGTATTTATACCTACAGAAGACTTAGTCTGTAAAACTACATTATAGGGTTGCTAAAGAATTTATGGTAGATTTAAAAACTGTTAAGTAATGAAAAATTAACATTAAAATTAAATTAAATTAAAACAATGGATAAAAACATAAATTAAAGAAATATCAACCTAACTTTACGTTAAGCAGTAAAATCCCATCAGGGTTTCAAGTAATGCAAGTGCTTTAAGATTGCGTAGTTCAATTAAGCAATGTTTTTTAATTGATAGATGTATCTTCGATACTTCTACAAAAACTAAAGCCATACCATAATCCGGTTAAAAAAACCTATGTATTGAAGATGATATTAGACAGATATTTGAGTAGATGCCACTAAATAGTTTTGGTTAAAGGATATTCTTTTGTAAAACTTATGAATAAAAAAGTAAAGGTGATCAAAAAGAAAGGTAATAAAATTATTTTTATTACTACTTACAATATGAAGGGCCATATCTGTTGTAGAGTATTATTCTACCAACAGAGTACTTAGCCTGCAGATTAACCATCCACCACTTGTCTACACCTGATGGTAATGTGTGTGTAAAGTCTCCAGCTCTTCCATTGACAGCTAAGTCTGCTGTGTAGCTGTTTAGGGTGCTACTTTGTTGTGTTGGTCTGTCCAGAGCTAGATTAACAGCAGCTGTAATATATGAGGCTCACCAGCAAAACAAAATTTATCAGATACCACTTTTGTCTCTTGAAGGTAAAAATAATTTTATAGAAACCATTTGCAGAAAGTCTTTACTCTAGAAATAAAAAGTAAGCTTTTGTGGCGGATAGTTTTGTAAGAACTTCTTTACCGACAGCAAAAGTAAAAAGCGAATCAGTTACAACTAAATTAAACTATATTTTAGAAGCTCTAGAGCAAGAACTAAAAATTTCCAAAAAAGTTTATACTCTAAGCACTTTGAAAAACAGAAAGTTTTCCTTTACAAAATGTTACTAACAAAGTACAAAGACTACGTTACCTATTGAAAGAAATATAAAAAAATTTAAGCAAATTTGCAAATCATGGCCAGAGATGAAGATTGTGTGAATCTATTTGTTAATCTTGCTGATGTACATTAAATATAATACTATAAAAGTTCAGCCAGTGTATATTCTCTAGAAAACAGGTGTTTGGGGTGAATGGCAGAGATGTACAGAGTCTAAATTTTATCAGCTGCTGTGAATGAAGTAAGAAATGTCTAATTGTTAATTTAGAAGAACAAATAGCTATCTTTTGTTTGCTTGTGGATATGTTTTTAACATTTTCGATTTTTAAATATGCTAAACAATTTATAGGCAAAAATCTGTTTATAAAGGCACACTCACAGACTTAAACTCGCATTTTCCAAATGCACAAGCTCATACATATAACCACTTACACATACATGCACAAGCCCATACATGTACTCGCTCACACACATGCACGCACACACGCACAATACCACACATCCATCTGCTCACACAACACTGCTCACATACACACACACAAATGCACAAAAACATACAAAAATACGCACAAATGTGCACAAACGCGCACAAACCCACGCAAAAGCACAGAAATATACACAGACACACACAACCGCAAAAAGGAAATGTACCCACGAACACTCACAAACACACACACAGAAACACACACACAGTTGCACAGAGTTTCACACAAGTTGCACACAGTCGAATTTGCAGCCATAATATATGGAAAGGCAATAAAGAATTTTTAAAATACTAATACTAGTCTTATTATGCCTTTCTAAAAAGGATCATGTTCCAGTTTTTTGATTGTCACAGTGTGGCGGAAGACTGCCAAGGCTAAGGTTGGCATTCTAGCTGACGTCGGGGTCAAAGATATGATTGAGCTGAGCCCCGGCTCAACAGAAAGCATTGTCACCAGTGAGACTCCCAGCCAGCCAAAGGTCAGCGGCTGACACAGGTGTCAACCATAATACTGATGGAGCAAAGCTAGCCAAGGACAAAAGGGTGTATAAAGAGCACAGACGAGCCAAGGAAAACTTAAAGGTTGACTTGCAACAAAATTCACATTACAGTTATTTGATATGAAAAGATTCACCATGTCTTACTCTGTTGTGTTGTAGGTGCAAAATATGTGGAAATGTGATTACAAGCTCTTAAAAGCTCAAAAACGAACAGTTAATCGCAGCCACACGAGACTGCCGTAGTTTGGAATCTCTTTCCAAAACGGCTCAAATGTGACGCAGTTGTGAAAGATGGTTTCTGTTTACACTTTCATGCAACCTTATTCGCCGAAATATTTTCACAAATACGCTTCACACATTCAATAAAACTATTTCTATTGTTCTTACGGGTCTGTTTTATCGTCATCGTAATGCTGTCACTTTTAGTACTGATATCCTATAACTTACCGTAAAAATGCGTTTAATTTTTTAGCCTTAGCTTGAAGGAGTACATATCATCGTCTGATAATCATTACGAGCCTGTAGGTCACTTGTGATAATCGAAAGGCGCTGCAGAAATTATTTGCGAAGTATAGGGTCACATGATCAGATTACGACTTGCCAATTAGACCAGGCCGAAACAAAACTGTAAAGTAGAGAGCATCTATATTTGAAACGGGGTCTTCGGTAAAACCCGAAGGGTTTGTCATGAACTAGTGCTACAATAAGTTTTATATTGAGCTTTTTATTGGCCTTTCAATTTACGTGAAAACATCATGTGACAAGACAATAACCAACTTTCATGGCTACATCATCGAAATAAAGAGATTCCATTCTTCGGCGGCTGTTCTTTTTTGAGCTTTTAAGAGCTTGTAACCACATTTCTACATATTTAGCACCTACAACACAACAGAGTAAGACATGGTGAATCTTTTGATATCAAATAACTGCAATGTGAATTTTATTGCAAGTCAATCTTTAAGTTCCTAGCAGTCTCTGACACGCTGTTCATTGCACCTGTGCACATTGAATTGCTTGCATGCTTAAATATATTGTCAAGTACTGTATATATTATCTTTATCTAATATACAAAAAGCAAAAAATCTGTCTGTATATTTGCATGTGCGAGTTAGTCCAACTTATAAAGCAGTCTTCCCTTTTTTCGATTCAGTCGTACGAAGCGAACTGAATTAATATGAGTAGTAAATAAATTATAGAGAGGTCTTTCCTTTTTTTGATCCGGTCGTACGGAGAAATTTATAAACAGTCTATTTTGGCATATATGCCGTTTAGACCGCCTATTGTCAAACCAAAACAGTCATGTTTTGCAAAATTTTTAGGTTGAAATAGATTGTTTATAAACTTAACTGCGGTCGTACGAAGCCAACGGGAAGTCACGTGAACGATTGTCTTTTCCGGTCACCGAGACAATTGTTTTTGCTTCGAAAATTACCTACTAAATTTCTACCTCAAAAAGGTAAATACTTATCATTCAATGTTGTATTGTCTATGAATTGCCACATCTCCACTACTTACCCCTTTTGCTGCCGTAGACGCATTTATACGTTTTCATTTTCTAGGATCGACTGCCGTATACGCAATTTTGCGACTTTCCCAGCAATTGCGTTGTAACTTAATTTTATTATTCGTTGACAACATACCTACGGTCTTTAAAACTTTTATGAAATTGACAGTGTTGTCTGAAGATTTCTCTATAAAATTAGCCTAAAGCAATGAAGCAATTTTAAACTTTTGTTTGAAAATTTCTAATCTAAAAATGAACATTTTTTTGAGTAAGTTTTGTTAAGTACCGCACGAGTCAGAAAACAGGTAATTAGTTATGTTTATGACATTATAACCAGCTCAGATTCAGATTTTCGTGATTATACAGATAATTAAAGTAGCAGCGCTGTCTCTGATAGTGGTGAAAGTAATACTTATGTAAGAGTAAGGAACATTGTTGAGGATCGTTTTAGCTTAGCATCGGTCATAGCTTAACATAGCTTTATCATTGCACAAAGTATAGATCCATTAAATTTTTGCATAGCAATGTTTGTTAAAATGTTGAAAAAATAAAATTTGTAACAAAAATTTTCTAGATAGAGATTGAAATTGAAAAAATACTGTATACATATCATGAAGCAATAGCGGCAATTTTCGGTAAAATGGCTGGCACCAGGCCGATAGGCAAATTTGCACATGGTTGGCAGTAAAAGGATTAAAAGCGCTGCATTTGCTACTGTTGGTGATCATAAACATGGTTTTTTTCATGGCTGAGTACTACAGCTACTACAGAACTTGCACGAGTATTGCTACTGCCTTTTATCTACTAAATTTCTTCTTCAAAAAGGTGAGTACTTATCGTTTAATGTTGTATTGTCTATGAGTCCCCACATCTCCACTACCTAAAAATGTTGCATTTGCAACTGTTGGTGATAATAAACATGTTCATTTCCTTCCACAGCTGAGTTACCTTTATTTTTTTCTAGCTACGAGTATTGTAACTTACTACTACAGAACTTGCATGGGTACACCAAGCGTTGAGATAGGCGTTGGTGAGAAGAAAGAGAGCAGCTGGTATCGACTTACTGCCACCCTGCTTTAGCAATGGTCAGCCGTATGTTGCCTCCTCAAAATAGGCACAAGCCAAAAACTGTTTGTTCATACACCCGACAGAAAAACAAAAACTGTTTTCAATCCACAAGTGTTGCGTTGAATTAACATTGTGCTATTGTTATGTCATGCTATGTTTTTCATGTTCTGCTATACCTACACATTATGCACATACAGAATTTTCTAACATATTTTTCAGTAGGCCTATACAGATATTTTCATGCATTCGTTTTTCTTATTGTATCTCATAAAAAGGCTATGATTTTGGCGGTATGTTTTATTATTGTAAGATTCTGATGCATTGTAGACCATCTGTAAAACATCATACATATTTCCATCGTTCTCCCAACATTATTGACATGCACGATTGCATATGTGTATGCATAATCTGAGCAGGCCAACAATTTCAGTAGACTGCATATTTGGAGTTGTTTTAAAGTATGATAGACAACTCTCAATAAATCTCTTGCTGTACGTGAATCTGTTCCTGTGGACGGGTAATGCAGCTAGCGGTTTACGACCATGGCGTCACTCGGGGTTGCGCGTGAAACCTTTTTTGTTCAGAGTGTGGCGGGAGTCTCCAGGTGCGGTGCTCCAGATGAGCGAGTTTGCAAGTGCTAGGCGATTGATTGCAAGGCGATTGATTGCGAGGCAAGTGCAAGGCGAGTTCGAGGCGGTTGATTGCAAAGCGATTGAGCGCGAGGTGATTGATTGCGAGTGCGTGGCAATTGATTGCGAGTGCAAGGTGGTTGCAAAACCAGTGCGAGGCGATTGAGTGCGAGACAATCGAGTGCGAGGCAATTGAGTGCGCGGCGATTGATGTCGAGGCCATTGATTGCAAGGCTATTGATAGCAAGGCCATTGAGTGCAAGCTCGCGATTTTCAACTGCTTAGCGGGTAAAAACTGGTCGGCCGAGTTGGAGAGTCAGCATCAAAAGCGTGCAATCGTCTACTGCAAATATAGATGGGTATGAACAGATGCGTGAATCTAGACGCATGAAAAACACATTGAAGGTTTCCATTGTTAACCCCAACATTATTGACATGTATGACTGCATACGTGTATGCATAGTCTGATCACGGTAACAATTTCAATGGACTGCATATTTGGAGTTGTTTTATAGTATGACAGACAACTCGCAATAAACCTTTTTGCTGTACGTGAATCTGTTCTCGTAGACGGGTAATGCAGCTAGTCTATATATATAAATGTGAAATTATGGCTGTCCTCCACCTATAGATCTTAAAATCTGAATTTTAACATTCTGTTTTTTGATGGATTTGAACTCTCTGCGAATGCATCAACAAGGTTCACATGCATACGCTCTACCACTGAGCCACCGCAACTTAATCATCCGATGTGCTATTATATACCACATAATCCATGTGCGTGCTAATTATTTCAGTCATGTTATTTACCAAAGATTTTGAGATTTGGTCGCCTCGGAGCTCAAATAAAAATTCAGCTCTCGACCAAACCGGAGCATGCGCACTGCACTTAATAAAAGTTTGGAAACGCATGGAAACATTCGCAAAAAAATGAAGAAGCATTTTACAATGCATAAGTTCTTTACAAAAAGGGAGGAACCATCTGGGATACTTCTCTTCTATGGATAACATTTGCTAGGGAAATAACCCCTCCAGTCGAGTTACCCTAAATTATTTTGGAAGATGATTTTCCTTTAAAGATGTGAAGTAAATGAGCCGTTGCTGTTTGAAATTTTTTTTCCCACGATTTTGATGTAACTGATCGGTTGCATTTTTTGCTGTTTAATTGTCAATTTTTAGTATTGTATCTTAACTTTTAATGTTTTTGATATTTTAAAAGCCAAATATACAAAATGTTTACATTTGTTTTCGATTTCCATCATCGTAAATATAAAACATTTAATTAAAATTAAACACGATCTATATCTACCCGTTTCTATTTATAGTATGCAGTATACGGTATATATGGTGTATGGTGTTATATAATATGGTGTAAAATGTTGAAAAAATACTTTGCCAAAGTTGTTTTCTTGCCTTGGAAGGCATTACATAATTTACATTTTATTTTCATGGGAAAAATTGTTTCGGGTTTAGAACAACTCAGTTTTCGAAAAACCTTATACGTTGCTGAAAGTTATGAAATTTTAAGTTTACAGTGGTTTAAAACCTTTACAGTTGTTTTATTTATGTTTAATTTAGTTGTCTTGCACAAAACCTTTATCTCATAATATGAAGTTTAAAAGTTACAGTTGTTTGAACAAGTTTAAAAACATTCCAAGCTGTTTTTAATTTCTCTCTCAATTTATTACAATAACACAAAACACATTTCTCATGACATGTAGTTTGAATGTTAGTGTGGCAAATTTTGTTATGTTTTAAATAAAAACAAATTATATTTAGTTGTACTAAATTCTAATTATATAAAAATAAAATAGACTTTCCTATTACCTTATTTATTAAATTATTTTTCATTGTAATCATAGCTAAACAGATTATATTTAGCATGCATTACTTGCTAATTATTTCACATTTGCATTTAATCACATTTACAGTTTTATTTTTCTTCCTAATTTATTTCAACAAAAAACTTCTTTTATGATATGATATTTAAAAGTTGTAGTTGTTTGAAAAAGCTTGAAAACCTTCACAGTTGTTTTCTTTCTCCTCTTAATTCATTTAAACTGCTTAAAATATTTTTTCATGGTATGAAGTTTAAAAGTTAGAATGGTAAATGTTGTATACGGTATGTGATATAAAAATAAATTTTCTGTCCAAAGACTTTTTTAGCACTCGGGAAACACCAGGTAATACACTTAGTATATATATACTGTATATGTTAAAAAATGTATAAACATAGATATATTATCACATGCAAAAAAGAGTTGTATGTATTAAAATATGTTATTAAATATATGTTTCTTACTGCCTTGCACTCAGTATATTGATTATTTTAGACCAGTGAAGTTGACAACTTTTTTCTTTGCATCCTTTTACTCTGGGGAGTTGAATCGCCAAGCTCGACTCCACAAAAAGCGCTGAACATCTGGATGCCCTAACCAGGGCTGTCTGAGTGATAGTAATGGAGGGGGCCAGAGAAAAGAGTGCTCCAAGGCACGACCTTTTTTAGATCACAGAAAACTTCAATTACCCAAAGGTCAGCCTGCCTTCGAGGGTATGCAAATTACTATTTTAAGGATTGGCTATACTACAAATACCAGGTGCACTTAAAGCCAGGACTGCAGTACAAACAGTTTTTTTCAAGGTACTAAAAAGATTGATGTTGGTGCCAAGACCCTGGCTCACCAATTTAAATTGCCTCAGTACTTTGACTCAGGAGACATAGAGTAATTTATCAGCTGATTCTAAGAAGTGGAAAAATCAAACAACTGGACATTAGCCACTAGCCTACTCTACCTACCTAGCTTTGCAAAAAATAGTAAAGATTTGTAGACACTCCGAGCAAGTGGAGGCCGTTTTGATCGTGCTGAAGTTCGGTCGGCTTCTTTCCTAAGCAGGCTTGGTGTGAACTGAACACCTTGAGGAAATCTACAGTCTCGACCCTCAAGGAACACGTCAGTCAAGATAAGTTCTTAGTTTGAGTATTTTACAGAGACTTACCCGCCTTCTATACGGTGGCCATTGCCAAAGAGCTGTTTTGCAGCACCTTAAACACTCAAGACTACTGTGCCATCTTTTTAGCGTTGCCGATATTTATGTTGACAAACGCAGGTTGAGCTAGAACAGAGTAATTTTTTGTCAAGCTGGAGGGATACCGGTTGATGGCCATTAGGTCCGACAAGAAGGCCTAGGCAATAGGACTGCTGTAGTTTGAAACTAAACTGTCAGACAGCTGACACTACTTATATAGCAATTGACAAAGCAAGTTCAGCAGTTATACCAAGAGAACTGATCTCAAAATGCCACTGAGAAGATTTCGTTGTAATGCTCCGAGTGCAGATAACAGAGACATGTTCGTAATGGCTGAACCAGTCATAAGCCTAAAATTTGGGAAATTGCCAAAAGGCTGCATCAGTATTACTGACTTGTTGCAATAAGGCCCAAAATAAAACCCATCCCGACAAGAATCACCCTGCTTGCTCGCTACAGATGTTTTTCTTTTGAGGTTATTTTTGAAACCAATTTTAAAAAGCCCAGACGGGTGCATAGTCAGAAGCTTGCATTTAAGGCAGCAAAGCCGACTTGCCCTATGCCCCCTCTTTGGACTCACATGACACATCAGAAGGCTGCTTCATCCGATCAGGAGTGTCCGGCCCCAATGATTTTACTTTACAGGGCAAGGATGGTATGAGACAGATCAGGGCACAAGCTCTGAAGGGACTTTACTCTATGAGCTACTTCCACCCTGCAAAGTTAGAAAAGCGACCCAGTCAGTTCTGATTGATACGGCTGTAGCTAGGTTAGTAATAGCGCTATACTAACAATGACCTCTTTGGTTGCACACCAGTGCACTATAAAGTTTCAACAGAGTGCGGCCCCTGTAAATGTTCCTGCCCTTGACCTGTGCAAACAGACACAAGTTGCGGCTGCTGCTCAGCAATGTGTAGATAGTGTGGGACATGGTAGTGCCAGCTTTAACCAAGATGGCCATTTTACGTCAAGTCACTACAGAGAACTACTGCCCATTAGGGTTGAGAAAGGGTTGCCCGTGAGGCTCATCGCTGGCTGCAAGCTTGAACCACCATGGGTAAAAGAAAGAGTAGTCACATAATACCTACACCTCACAGACTAACCTTTACATCTCTGATGAGTTGATGTCATGCTCAGCACCAATACAATAGTGGCTGACAGGCTGCCATCTGACAGCTGTGAGGTTGAAGACACTCTATCAGAGTACGTTCAGCAATAGCAATGCAAACTTTGAACAGAACTTTGAGGTTGAGCATTCCACTCCAGTAAAGAGGATACCTGACCTTTACAATGCTCTTTTCATTGACTTGGACAAGAAAAAAAGCTGAGGCCAGTTGTAAAGTCTAGGAACTGCTCAGCAAGAGATTCTTCAAGCTGGCTAAAGATGCTTAGAGCTCTCCAGTGGTGCTGGCCTAGGACAACAAGTTGCATTTTTGTGTCCGTTACCAGCGGTGGAATGGCGTCCTCAACAGGATGCCTATCTCTTTTTCAAGATCGACAGCAGCTCTGATGGCCTTTTTAGCAAAAAGATTTGGTGTACACTAGATTTAGTCAGTAGCTATTGACAGCTGCCGATACCGATGCAAAGGAAAATTCAGCATTTGCTAACTCCTTCGGTGTGTAAAAGTGAAATGTTCTGCCCTTCTGCACCTGCCACCTTTAAAAGCTAATACAGTGGGTATTAAATAAAGTGCATTGGAAAATTTTGTTACTCAATTTGAATGACATTGTTGTCATTGCCCAATGACAGACTTCAATACTCACCTAAACTGGTTTGAAAAGGTGTTCCAGCAACTGAAGCGAGTCGAACTAAAGTTGAAACAGCGTTAGTGTGAGCTACAACAGTGACAGGCACATTATTTGAGTCATGTGGTTAGCGTAGAAGGCGTATTTACTAACCTAGAGAAAATGAGGGCGGTCCAGGAATGGCGAACCACCAACAGGCTCAAGGAGTTGCACGGCTTCCTGAACATAGCAGGCTATTATCGGCAGTATATTCGAAGCTTTGCTACTACAGCACTGTCACTTCACTGGCTGACAAAAATGGGAAAAGTGGATGTTAGGTGAACAGGGGCAGATGGCCTTTGGAAAGCTAATAGAGTCCCTGTCTTTAGCAGCTGCGTTGACCTACTCCAATCCATGCAAGCCATACATCCTAGACACAAATGCTTGTGGCAATGGAGTGGATGCAGTGCTGTAACAAGTACAGAATAGGACCAACAGAATCTTTGTTTTTTTTCAACAAGACTCCGGAACTAGAAAAGAGGAATTACTGTGTTACCCTGAGAGATCTGTTGACTATGGTAAAGGCAGTGAAGCACTTTCAACCCTACTTCTGCAAATGACAGAATCTTTATTGCACAGACCACGCTTTTCTTCAATGAGTACGTTGAAGGAAGGAACTCTTAAACTAAATAGCCAGGTAGCTAAATACTTTAGCTTAACTTGAGTACACTCTGGAACACCAAACTGGACTTTGCCACAAAGCTGCTGAAAGCTCAACAGACAGAGCTGTGAGGACTGCCAGCAATGTAAGCTCATTGAGCAATGAGATCGGGGACAGACTTGAACGGGAGTCACTATGGAAAGCTAGGCCATCTTTAGCAAATTCGAGAGAAGCCCAACAGTTGTTTCAAAAGTTCTAGGATTGCAGTCAGTCATATGGACCAGCCCACTGCCAACGAATCGAGAGAGTTGGTTCTGGTTAGCCTAGGACTGATCAAGACAACCCTGAAACTCTGCGACACAGCTCGGGTTATGACTCGAGGTGAGATCGACAAGGGTCTAGCTCGAACGCAAGCTGCTAGCTGGGGACCGATGATCTTCATGTACTAAGCTATTGATTAATAAAAAGAGCTAACCCAAGTTTGGCTAGAGTTAGGAAATCCGAAAATTCGACAACTACACGGGATTGGGCTAGTTCTCCAATTGACACCGAATGAAGTACTGGAGGCTTAGACATCCTCATTGGCCACCTTCAGTGATTTGTGGTTTGCCTACTAGCCATAAGGAGGACAACATTTTGGGAGACTCACGCCCTAGCTCAGTATGGGTTTGGTAGGACAATCACCCGACTGCGGTTGACCTAGTATTGGCCAGAAATAACACCCACGATTCTAAAACTGATTAGGAGTTGTGAAGATTACCAAGCAACAAAGCACAAAGGCACAAAAGCACAAACACTGTAGGCTGCAAGCAGAGACTATATGAATGATAACCCTGGCAGAAGGTGACTGCAGACTTGGCAAAATCAATGCCAACAATGGAAGCTATGACCCTAGTAAAAGCTAATTCCCTGAATAAGCGAGTGTTCTGCTACATGAACCCACTGGAGCAAATCTGCACTGACTAGGCCGTGCAGCTTGGAAGTCCGCTAATGACCTACCTGTGCCAGCTCCTGCAGGTAGAAAAGTTTTGTTCGGCACAACACTAAAAGAGTAGGGAGTATGGAGAGTAGGTGTGGTTATCGGCAGTCACAGCCAATCTTAAGCGACCCTCGCATAAATATACAAGAACTGAAAAAATGTGGCAGTCTCAGGAGCTTAGTAAACTAAAACCATCTGCTATTGCACCGTACAGCAAGCAAGTGCTTTCCTCGAAACTTAGTAATATTTACACAACAAACACTCCTTTATTTTCTGGCAAACCTGTCAACATGACTCAACCAGGTAAAACTGCAATTTATCTTGTGAATGTTGAGCCTGTTAAAGCCATTGGAGACAGGGGAAGAAAAATACTTGGCAGGCCTCTTAAATTCGGGTGAGGAGTCTGCGTCTGTACGTAAGAGCATGGGCACCTTAGACTCAAATGAGGTAGTGGGATCTCTCAGTACAACAAAATGAGGGTATCTTGGTCAGATTGCTTCCATGGGCAAATATGTTTCACACAGAAACACTCAAGCTGAGTCCCACCTGGTGGGCACTCTGTTTTAGGACGACCAGCCAAAAACTGCTCAGGTCATTCCTTTCAGGCTTTTTTCCGAGAAATGACCAAAACATTTGTTGGTTTAGTAGGCATGTATAAAGATGTCTGTTAATAACAATAAACAAAGGATATAAACAAAGAATAAAATGATACAAATAAAGGTTAGTAAATCCTAAATATTATTGGCCAAATATTAGTCTATAAGTTACAATATGAAACAAATATTTGAGGTCTGTTGATTTATGCTCCAAGCTAAAGACATATGAAATTGCAATTCATTTGAAAAAATGGAAGTTAGAAAAACCAGTCGACATGAGGCTCGACGCTCAAAACAAAAATATAAAAACTTTGTTCATCTCACGGTCAGTAGTGAAATTTTGACTGATTAGTATAATAATAATTCAAAAGGTGGTGGTTATGTTAACTCTGAAGACTTTGAATATACAAAGAAAAGTGATTGATATGGTAGCTCAAACGGTTACAATACTATATACAATCATGCCGCTGTGAATACTAGCAGAGCGCCTCATAGCAGCAACTCCACAGCAAGTAATGCCCATGCTACTAGCTCTAATACACCAAATTTTAACATTGAGGGTTAAGATGTAGCAAATGTAACAACACAGGCTTTAAATGATTGGAAATTTGTTAATTACTTATATGGTGACAAGCCTTCATCACTTCACATTTTTTCCTCTCATGCAATGCCCAACTTCACACCATCTGCTGATACCTTACCGCAGTGTATTTTGCTTACTTTTTGTGTTTTTCTGAGCAAGGTGGAAGTACATGTAATTTGTTTGAGTTCATATCAGCAAAAACTGATAAGTACTATGAGTTAACATGTGCAAAGATGGGCATACTGCAAGCATGGTCCAAGTTACATTTACGGGTATTGCTACAATGGAGCAATTAAGGGCATTTATTGGGCCATGTTTAAATAAGGGAATGTTAAAAGCTCTAAATATTGCAGCTTACTTTGATAGACAACATCACAGCCAAGACTACTCAGT
Source organism: Watersipora subatra (assembly GCF_963576615.1). NCBI lineage: Eukaryota > Metazoa > Bryozoa > Gymnolaemata > Cheilostomatida > Watersiporidae > Watersipora > Watersipora subatra. The sequence continues at coordinate 21,042,986 of NC_088714.1, read as the reverse complement.
ATTTAGAGAAAGAATGAAACAGGATACTTTCAACCTCATGCTCAGATTTTTACATGTTTCTGACAAATAAAGGGAGCCTCCAATCTCGAGCAGAAGTTATGATTTTTAATACAAGTTTAGAAAAATTTCTGGAACATTTAACCGCTAAGTGGCAACAAGGTTATGATCTATTCAAAGTAATCTCAATAGGTGAAACAATCGTGGATTTCAAAAGCCGTCACTGCCTAGTCAAGTATATCTGCATAAAAAAGCATCACCAGTCGAGCCTAAAGAAGTACAACTGTGCCGACTAAAAGACTGGATGCTTGCACAATACCGTTTATGATACATCAGACTTCAAAGTATCTAACAAATTGAAGCTTTTCAATTTCTGTAATGAACCTTAGGAAAATCACAGTAGCAAAATCACCAATCGGCAGTTGATGACTATTACAATAACCGAGTTCTCTGTGGAGAAATACTCAAAAACCAAATATATGAGACTGTCACAGTACACTCTTTTCACCGAAGTCTTTCTGATGGCATCAGTGGTTAGCTGGAAACCAGAGAAAAGATAAAATAACAAGAAATGGCTAGATATCAGCATTTTTTTGGGTATACCAGAAGCAAGAACGCATGCTGTCTGCACGCGCTTCTGCAAATACTTGCAAGAAAATGCTTTGGATCGGTCCGGTCAAAACATTATCAACTGTGGTGATGGAATGCAATGCTAGAATGTGTGGTATCAAGATTGCTGATCAAATGACAAATACTTATGCTGCTGAGCAAAAACTATGTAATGCTGAGAGAGAACATCCTTCCATCTCCTTGACAGAACAATGACTACACATATACTATGCATAAGCCAAATCCCAATGTCACAAAGCCAATGGAACATAATAATTTTGTTGTAGAGTTAATTATAGGCCTGCTCAATGGTTACCAAAAGGCTCGACACCATGTGAGTACACCAAGCTCTAAAAACATGTAGTTTAAATTTACGGCTAGACATTTTTGTGAAACCACCGCTGACAAAAAGCGTAAAGCCTGTGCTGTTTGTAGCAAGAGCATGGGTGGTGGCTACAAGGAAGCATGCATTTCTTAATGGTGTAAAAGCAGTGGTGTTGGACTCTGCCAAAAGGAATGCTCTTAAGCAGTTTATACATAGACAGCTGTAGTTGCACATATGTAAATTAACAGTTATTCACTAAATAATTTGTAACTTATTAGTTGATTTATTTCAATTTTCAAAGAAATACACCACTTTTGGTAGTTTTTTGGGGACTTTCTCCTAGCAAAAAACTTAAGGAGATGCCGAGCAGTTGACTGAGTAAGGAACAAAGTTAAGACCCCCTCGAGATACATGAATAACTCATTGGGTAGAAATGGTCGGGCGAGCCGAGTCTGCCAAGCCGGCCCGGATCTCTTACTTATCTGAGACTGAGCGACTAAAAGTGACCCTAACGCAAGCATCGACGCGGAGGCTAAAAGTAAAGATCAAAAGGTTATCTACCGTGTTGACCCATGAAGAAATAGTTCGAATGGAGCAAAACATCAGCGGCACCATCTGGTCAAAAGTGACCAAGGTAATGCGGAAGCTCAGAACTTGTGGCTTGTACTGTGTCAGTACCAGCGCACAGAAGAATAGACAACACATACTGCAGCATTTGGCCATCTATGTGTATTCCTGCTACTGGCGAGACATCTCCCGTGACCAAGTGATGTCCCACCAGAGGTCCCGTACAGATGATAAATGTCGTAGTTTCATCTACCTGGTAGACAAAGCCAAGTGGTTTGTGTTCCTACAGGTGGGAGGATGGTCGACCAACCTTCCGATGAAGTCGGGTACCCATTCACTGACCATAGTTAATCCGGCCCCTAAGAGAGCCAAAAGTCAAGTTGGTCAGTGTAGACAGGCATTTGTCTAAGGGAGGCTGACCTAAGTGATGAGCCGAGTTGTTTGAGTCAAATTCAACGTGGAAATTACAGGTTGCCTCTCTGCAAATGAGCAAATCTGGGTCAACTGACCCCTTGCCTGCGAAGAAGAAAAGGTGGACTGAGAAGCAAAACCAGCCGCCTGCTTACTGCTAACTTTCAGCTTTGTATTCAGTACCTTTCAGCTTCAATCTCAGTTACAGACAGAGCAGCATGAGGCAGTACAACGCAGTCAAAAACATAAACAGGAGTTGCAAACCACTAATCAGGTTACAGCACAGGTGTCAAATCATGACGCAAACAGATTGATAAGTAGAGTAAACAGTGATAATGGCCTTGCCGCATTGCGACAGTGATTTCATCAACATGATTAATGTGTATTATCAATTTTAACACTCTTTATTGCACAATTGGCGTGAGGCTAAGTCTTCCTCTCAGTTTATTGGCAGTCTCAGTGTGAACATGCTTAGTGAGCACTCTACCCTTTATTGGTCTCTCCATCCAATTATATTGTTTTGACCCTTTTCTTCGGCTAACCTTCTCTTTTGGCAGATGCTTGTTGGTAGCCAAGGCTACCAAGGTTATGATCTATTAAACCATTATTAAGAGATGTGAAGCTTTATCAAACTTCACATCTCTACTATAGAAGACTTTCCTTTTTACCTGATCATACAATCAATACCCTTCGACTCAAATCCCATAGCCATTGCGAAATAAATGTATTAATGTGTAATAAAAATGCATGTATAATATTCTATAATACTTTTTATCTGTATTATGCATCTATTTTACATTAATTTGTAAAAGAAACATTTTTAGTTTGTCATGGAATGAGATGAAAACAATCATGACAATCTAAATAAACCATCACATGACAAGTACCTTTTAAATTCATTCAAATATTGACTGACAGATATTCCTAAATACTCCGAGGTTTCTATCGAACAAGGAAGGCACACATTTTTGTAATTGCAAGCAACCAATCATGGGATACAATCAAGTAACCATGAACTAAGTGCCAATGAAATTCATGACAGTAAAAACACTTATTCCTCTGACATGCATTAAGGTGAACTTGCTATAGCAGCATTTGCAGATACTCGTAAAGTGAAGGAGCTACTTTCCAGCTACTAAAAGAAGACAAAAACTGTGTTATTTGAGCAATTGTTGAGATTAATAATTCTGCAGTTTTTGTTCAACTGAAATGGCTGAAAAACAAAAAAATGCTACAATTTATGAAGTTTGTGGATATTTATTTCATAAATTAAGTTACATAGCACGCCTACCAATACCAATTTCCTAGAGTCGACAAGTTAGCTAGACTACTTTTTAACAAGCATCTAAAATATATTTCCTTATTATTCATGTCTGTTTCAGCATAACGGTCAAACGCCTTGGGTAATTGAAAAAGTGTGTCAAATAATCTTTGTCATATGCCACCCCAATAAACATTTTTATTGAAGGTTTATTTTCTAACATTTTTGTCAATAGTATTTATGCATTCATTTTTATTTTTGGAAACAATACAAAAAAACAATTATTAAAATCCAGTTTAAAGACATACCATAGACTTCTACTTCAGCAAGACTAAGAGGACTTCCTTTTAGTTGACTGTAAACAGCTAGATGTTGTAGTTCAAGTGAAGTGTTAAACCTCTTGATGTAAGTAGCATTAAATGCTGCCTCTCTGTAGTCTATGATAGTCCACCGATTAGAGCTGAGGGAGGGATCGTTTGGTGATGGGTGAGTAGAGATTAAAAGGGATTGCTTGGCTGAACGGTCATCTGAATACAAAATTCATTAAGTAAAAATGTCTTTGTGAAAAGTTTAAGTAAAAAGTTAAGTCAAATGAAAGAAGTTCCTAAAAGTGTTAAATAATAGTTTGAAATGGTGAAAAGATTTGACGAATTTCTTCAGAACTTTTAATCAGTGCTGAAAGTAGGCTATGTGAGCAGGCCGTCACAGCCATTAACAAACACTAGTTAAAAACTTTAAATATTCCGCATCAAAATCTGTTTTATGCTGACACTGATTGGCTACAAACTGGAAATAAGAAAACAGATGTAAAAACTGTATTCTGCAAAAATACGTAAAGTCATAATAGCTAATATCTAATGCTGATCTGCTGTTGTTATCCCACGACCAAACACGAACGAAGCAATTGTTTTGGGAGATTCATGATAACTGCACATGTGCACACAACTCCTGAAAATTATTCATTAATGGTCGTCGCAAACCCTTGTACCAAATTTCCCCATCAACAAATTTAATCATTTTTGTGTTGAGTCGTTTAAGTATAATAATGATACAAAGCACATATAAATCTATTTAAATATGCTACCAAGTCTTTGAAAGGTTACTGCAACACCCTAAAACTAACCCATCTGATCGGATTATACATAAATAGACAGATTAATTTGGCGAAAAATCGCAATAAAAACCTGACAAGCGTGTTCTAATCAAAATTAAGACCGGCCATCGGAACGCCAATAAGGCTGTGCGACAAATAGTAGAACTATTAAGTCGTGCGCATTTCACGAGAAAAACGTGCACATTTCACCGGTCCATAGCATTGTCTAATTGCCGAAGGTTTCTGTAATTAACGTAAAAGTACTGAAAAGTTATCGTTTCTTTTTTACCAATTTTATTATTCAAATTTACTATTTGATTTTATAAAAAAATTATTATAATATTTAATTATAGGAATAATCGTTAGAGTTTACAACATCAAAGTATATAATGATTGCATTGTCTAATTGCCAAAGGTTTCTTTAATTAACGTAGACCATTTGAGGCGTAGACCGACTTACAGGTACGAAAATGTGGTACACAGTTTATCGGCCTATGTTTTTTGTCCAATTACTGATGGTAATTGGAACATTAGCCAGATTTCTTTACATCTTATATACAAGCTAGGGCCTAACTACAATGCCCCTTTGTGACAAGAATATTTCTTTATTTTACTCCAGTTTGCAGAAAACCTCCAGACGCGTTGCTTGCTTTCTGTTACATATCGCTGTCAAAACCATTCCACATTCAACACAACCAACTTTCAACTTTCCAACACAACTTTTAAACTGTACATTACACGGCCGCTTGCCATTTTACTTTTAATATTGCATTTCAGAGATATAATAAACACATTTCATTATTGCTGTTGTTAGTTAAATTACGTACAGTAGGGTAGGCCTACAGCTTGAATTAATATTTATTTTATTGTTGTAAAACATAGGTTTGAGATAGTAGTAGATTAGGTCTGATTTTTATACAACCTTTTGTTTTGCATAATTGACCTTTTGAATTTCATTTCAAAACAACTTGACAACTATTATGGACATACAACCTCCGAGAACACCTTGTCGTTGCACTGGCCGCCCATGTGTCTCCCAATTATTACAGAGGAGGAGAAATAGAAGTTCCTCACAGCAACCATCAACATCAAATGCTAATGTTCAACAACACGCTACTCAAAATAATAACAACAACTCATCTGATTCAGAGAATTCTTTAATAGATGTTGTGGACGAAGCCTACAACATCTAACTAAAGAATCTACTTTTGTAGAATTCTGACCTTTTGTACATGTAACTACTTTTTCAACAACCATCAGTACCCTTTCTTTTTTCCATTATCACTTTGGTCGTGGGCTGTATGACAGGAGAATTTCTAGTAGTGTAAAATAAATATTAGACTGAAAGATATATTCTCACTGCAAACTTGTAATGTGAAATAAGGTGTTCTTTTTTAAATTTTATAAAGCACTCGCTACGGCAAACATAAAAAATAACAATGTAATCATGGATGATAGTCTGAAAATTTGATCGCATTAGTTTTAATATTTTTTACGGTTCTTTTAACTTTTTTCGAGCAATAGTCTAATTAATTATAAACAACTCTTACTATCTCCAAAACACTCCACTGTTAGTAAAAAATGTGTTGACATAAGCTGACTATAAGCATGAGACATCGAATATCTAAGCAGCTAGCTTGGTGTTAAGTTAATCCATGGAAAAGTCATGTGAACTGTGCACTAGTATACTGGAAACCCTATACTCAACTGAGCCATAACTACAGAGCAGTTTGTATTAAAATACTTATGACTATGGTGAAAAAGCTAATACTTTTGTACAAGCTAACCAATCTTGAATACAAAGCTTTAAAAACCAACCATTCATGGGTTTTATTAGAAGAAACAGAACTAAGGCAACAAAACTAAGCACGACTAAATCTCAATTGTCTCATTATATATACAAGTTTTTAATCATTTTTTATTGATTTGATAATTATTGTGTTAATTTTGCGTTGTTACGTTTTTTGTTTTTTTTAAATATTACCCACACTAATGATTAACAGAAATATTTGTTTATTTTTTTCCTAAAGCAAAATTTGAAGCAGTTGGACTACCGAATAATTGGTTAGCACTAAATAAAGCTTAATCTTCTTACTGGAAATTTGTGCTTGAATTGATGTTTACTTGCTATTCGAAGAGCACTTACTAAATTCAAATACTCTAACAACTTTGCAGGTTTGTTTATACCTTTTTATACCTGTTAATACCGTCTGTAAATTTAGTTTATAAAATGTGCAGCATAGGGGTACTAATAATTGTAGCCTGTCTTGACAAACTGTTTTTTTTGCAAAGTTGTCCCTCCGTTGAGCAAAACAACAGCTTGTCACAAGACGCGCTGCACCTGATTCATCAGCTGCACTTAAAGGGAGTTGTTCTCTTCTGTCTGTGTGGTTGAAGCATCAGACTTGTAAGGCCGGCAGCACTCTTTCGGCACATTAGCATGACTTGACTTTTTAACATTTTGTGGAATTAGCGATGGTAGTTGTATGAAAGAGATATTGTGAGCCACAAATCCCAAAATAAAATGGGCTTACTTCGACAATGATTTGATATGTGAGTATAGTTCTGGGCTACATAAAATTTGTATTTACACGTGGCTTGCATACAGTATCGGTTGTGAAATATTTTAGCCATGGAAATATTGACAAAACAAGAGCTATTGCAATAAAAAAGTACAGAATAGCTCTTGTTATATCAATGTCTCTTGCAGAAACAACGTGTAAATGCAAATTTTATATAGCCCAGAACTATACGTGCTTATCGAATCATTGTCGAAATAAGCTCGTTTAATTTTGGGATCTGTGGCTCACAATATCCCTTTCATGCAACTGCCATCGCTAATTTCACAAAATGTTAAGAGGTCAAGTCATGCTCATGTGCTGAAAGTGTGCCGCCGGCCTTACAAGTCTGATGCTTTAACCGCATAGACGGAAGAGAACAACTCCCTTTAAGTGCAGCTGGTGCATCAGGTGCAGCGCGTCTTGTGACAAGCTGTTGTTTTGCTCGCCCGCTCGACAGGAGAACAACTTCCCAAAAACAACAGTTTGTCAAGACAGGCTATAATGGTTGCTATATGCGTGAAATCATAAGTAAATATAAAATTAGGTGGCCAGAATAGAAACGTGAATCAAAGAACGATCAATGTAACAATGTGTTCTGCAGTAGAAACCTAAAAGTCTGTCAAGTAATTCAGGTGATTTAAAATAACAAGGTTTTGTTTTGATTGAACGGTATATCTTCCTGAGTTCTGCAACACTTAAAGCTATACCATATTTGGGCTAAGCAAACCGATCTACTAAAATTTGAATTAGGCAGGTAAGTAGGTAAATACCGCTAAAGATCTTTAACTGTAAAAAATTTTTGTTGTAAAATCGGAAAGTAAAAGTTTAGATGAGATCACGTAGAAAAGTGATAGAATGATTTTTGATCAGTCTTTCTCATTTTCATGTCTACTTACAAAATTGAGCCTCATTTCTGTTGTACAGTATTATTCTTCCAACATAGTATTTAGCCTGAAGATTCACCATCCACCATTTGTCTTCATCAGATTCTAATGTGTGTGTAAAATCACCTGCTCCTCCATTGACAGCTAGGTTTTCTGTGTAGCTCTCTAGAGTGCTACTTTGTTGTGTTGGTCGGTTCAGAGCTAGATTAACAGCAGCTGTAATCATTGATATTCACTAGCTAATAAGCTCAATCAATTATTACCTAGTCTTCGGAAAAATAAAATAAATATCAAATAATTGTTTGAAAGGCAAAGACAAGTTTTTGATATGGAGAGTTTTGCAAAAACTAATATACTGATAGCTAACTTAAAAAGCGAGTAAGCTATGATTAAATAAAATTACATTTTAGAAGCTATAGATTGCTAACTATATAAAGAATTTTTTTCAGAGAGGTTCTTTGTTACTTTTTCGTTCTCTAAGCATCTTAAAAAAATAAAACATTGGTTTGCCTTTATGACTGATTTTGATGAACAGGCGGCATAACATTTTTGGCACAACTTGGTCATACAAAACAATATACATGTACAACGGTTACATTATCCATTGAGAAAAAATATAAAAGACTTTCACGCAAAGTTGCAAATCATGGACATACAAGTAGATACGTCCATGATTTGCTAATTTTACATTAAATATGATACAATAAATGTCGAATAACTGTATATTTGGTAACATGCAGGTATTTGGGATGAATGGCATACATGTACAGAGCCTAAAAATATATCAGTAGCTATGAATGAGGTCATAAATGTCCTATTGCTAAAACATGCATACAAATAATAAGGTTTCTGCCTTTGGATATATTTTTAACATTGCTTATTTTTAGATAAGCTAAATTATTTATACCCGCGATAAAAATTCTGGTAACAAGCCCACGTCCACACTCATAAGCTAACATCTTTACACTTGCATGAGCCCACACACCCATGCAAGCATGCACACAAATGCATAAGCCTCTATACGCACGAATAGTCATGCACCCACACATCAAGTATATTACTTGAATATTAGCCATTGGCGCTTTCAGTAAGACTAGTACAAGACAAACACAAAAAATATGGCAAGTACAAAGCCTGATTTTATCTGTGGTAATTTATCAGCCTTATTTTAAAATTTACATTAATTTTTAACACTGTTATTATCGCTATTGACAAGGTGCTAGTTGTAACAAGAGTTTCAAATCTTTCATAAACGTTGCAACAATTACTACACTTTTTAAGATTGAAACAGTTGTATATGGAAAAGCAAAAAATCTTTCTCAAAATAGCTATTACTTTTGTGAAATGCTAAAAAAGCTATGACCCAGTTTCTTTCTTGTACTAATTCCTTACTAATGATGCGCTAGAAAAACTTTCGGTTTTTTTTTTAAATTAAGGACTGAAAAGAAATAGAAACCGAGTTGAATTAAGACAATCAAGCTGACTGGACAAAAACAAAAAGTATACAAAGACAACTGCCCTTTTGCTCAGGGAGACAATAGGAAATGCAAGAGCCTTAGAGCAGCACAATGAAAAACTAGAAACGAGACCTTATATCTATCGGCCTATCTTATATCAGTAACATTTTCTGAAAGTTTACAATTTTCAGTTTATACATGCTGTGCTTGAAGCCTGCCAAACGAGCCAAACAGGCTCACTGACACTTAGCCAGCCATTCAAGCCAGAGAGGCATCAAAAAGAATTAAAAAGCTATTATAGCCATTCTGCAAGGCACGATTATCACAGGTAAAACAAGACTATCACATACACACAATCAGCCGAGCTTAATGAGAGCGGAGCCTACTACAAAGCCAATGATATACATGTAAAATGAGAGCCCATTGATCCTTGAAATGAAAGTAGCAATGCTTGCGGGTTACACTTTTGCTGTGTCATAATATCTTTGTGCACAGATATATTGTGAGTGCACAATATATTAATGCACAAATACATGTACCATATGATTGCTATGGCCACAAAATATTGCGAGTGTTTTTGGAATTGGTGGCAATAAGTAAAAGTTCCTTGGCGTAGGACCAGATCGAGTTGAGAAGCAGGTTATTTCACATCGGTGGAATCAGTGAGGTTAGCGACTTCAGTTTTCTCATCGACTTAAACAATGTTGTATATGGGCTTTTGTCTGCTTTAAAAGTAGCAGCCAAAAGAAAATTCAGAGCAACGGAAAAAAAATCAACTCAAAAATAGCAGCACTCAGGGAACTCAGAAAAAAGAAAATACGTATTGTAAAGAAAACTGCTGCATTCTCTTTAATGCTCCACCAAAATAAAACAACTTGAGTACAAGGCAAGAAAATGTATGTTTTGAGAATATTTGTATAAGAGCACACATAATTTCAAGTGTGCACTCACAATGAATTGCATGCAAAAGACTGCTATGGATCTCTGATTCTTCTCGCATCTTTCCAATGTAGTAAATTTAAAGCCGTAAGCTCTGCTCCTTGTTCTTGCAAGAAGACTTGGTCTAAGGGTCAACTTTGCAGCTTCACCATGAGTTGAGTTGTTGACCGAGTTGTGGCTCGGCTTGGTCTTTCTTTCAGCAATGATCAGTCCTCCTCATGAATCGGTCCTCTCAATTCCCAGCCCTGTGCCCAACATCTGCCGCCACGGTCTCGCCCAATAGAAGTGCTAGGGGCGGCCAACTCAACATCAAAAGGAGAGATCAGCTAGGCTCAGAGTCAGTCTGTTGGGCCACTTACTGGAGCAAACTTATACCTCCCACTTTGCAAACTTCCTATCGGCCTCTCCTGGTCTTCTGGCCAGGATTAGAGCAATTGTATGCAACAGCAACTCCTAACAACAGCGACTATCTTTCTGCACTTGCTTTGCTCTCTCTTTTTCTTGGCCATACAGAAGCAGGTCAGTGGGAGCATCTTAACATTTAGGTCAGGCGGTCCCATTGTGAGTCCGACTGAGCTGGAAAAACTGGTATCATTGCCAGCATCCTGTAGCTAGGCTACTGACTTGTCACTCAGGTCACTCGGTAACTTTTACAATTTGCGCCCGAGAAAACGAAAATCCTCGATAATTGAGTTGGCTTTGGCTCTGGCAACTTGATCTGCGGCTTCTTTTTGGTCCTCATCAGCTCGTTCCTGTCGGTTATGCCTGGCTGACCTCTGATTCCCTTTAGAGCTTTGGTCAGGATCGAAGTACATGGCTTCAGTTTCATGGCAGAATTTATGGTAGACAGCATACTTTAAGAAAGGTTGCTTCTTTAGCTATGTGGTAGATGGCATTGCCACTCGCCACCACTGTGTGCCCTTCAATCAAAATAACTTAAAACTCGTGAAGCATTTCGTCACTGACAGGGACAAACAAAAATGGCAAAGGGTTCCAGCACTTGTTACTGGTTTCACCATGTGTTTGTTGTAAATTCACACAAGCTGCGCAGGTTTGGGTAATCTTACAGCGCTTCGACGACCTTATCCTAATTGACATGGCAAATGACTGGTTCAGTTATAAGGATCGTCTTTTTGACTAACTGCAGAGGCACTCGCTTTGGGTCTACCATGGTAGTCTTGGTAGCAGTTGAAGCAAGAGCAAAAGTCTGCTCCCTTGCTAAATCGAACCTCTGTTAATTGAGAAATTTAAATTGTCTTGGCGACCTTGGCCTTCCTTGCCTTTTTTAACCCGTTAAGGTTCTTGTGTATTTTTATCTGCAGAATCTTGCTGTATATTTGTGTTTGTGCCGGAGCTTTTGACTTCCAGCTCCAACTGTTTTCTGGTTAACTCCTCTCCGCAAGAAAATGTTCGGTACATGGTGGTCAAAGGTTCCTGGCTTGTAGCCTGCATATGAGCCAGCTATTTGTAAATGTCACATAAAGTTTTCACTGAGTTGTGTCATAGAGTGTTGGGGTGGCTTTGGTATGCCCTGGGCCATCCTCCTCTTTCTCCCTTTTTCCGGTTAATGTAATGACAGTAGGTTTGTCCATAAACCTGGCCATCTTACCCATGGTTCTGGGGACTAGTGGCACTGTTATTAGGCTTTTTTTCAAGTCTGCTCATGAAGACTCAAAAGAAGCCTGAAAGAGGCTCTGTGTGGAGTTTCTTTAGAGTAGGTCCATCTTTCCTAAACTCAATTAGCTCACACTGCCGCCAGTCTTCACAAGTCTGTTGGTTTAATTTATAACTGTCATCCATCAGTATGTCATGTCAGGTTGATGCTCTTGCATGTATTGGAACTCAGCCAGAATTTCCAACTGTTTTGCCACCTAATTAGATGGCTTCTTTCTCTGGTGCAGCCAGTGGAGTAAGGTATTGTCGGTTTGAAGTCGGAACTGTCACTCATAGAGGTACGACTGCAAGTGCTTTATGGTCTTGACCACAGTCAGTAGTTTTCTTCATGTTATGGCATCGAGTGCCAGGGTCTTGCTGAAATAGACAATCACTCACTCGGCTCTGCCTCAGACTTGGTACAATACTGCCCCTACTCCACATTTGCTTGCATCTTTGTCCAGTATGTATGGCCCACTTAAATTATGGTATCCCAAGACAGGCGCAGAGGAGATGCGTTGCTTTCAAAGCCACAAAGAAAGCCTATTTCTTCTTTCCCTTGTCCATTTTTTGCTCTTCCCAGTCAGCTTGTGCAAGGGTCGTGCTGTAACAGCAAATCTCGAGATGTACTGCTGATATTGGCATACTGTGTCCAGAAAGCCCTGAGCCTCTTGTGGGTCAACCATTCTTGGACTACCTTAGTGTTTTCAGAGCCAGTTGCCAGTCTTTGTACAATTGTCAGCTTTTTTTACAGAGCCTCTTAAAATAAAATAGGCTGACCATCTCTGTCTGTTTGTTTGCCTCAGCAACCCTTAGGAAGTGGATGATAAAGTATTCCACATCTCCCTGGTGTGTGTACTGATGTAACTTGAACTGGTGAGCCGAGGCAAAGATTCAGGGCACCATTATCATTTGCTCTAACACTTCTGCTAGACAGTCAATACTTCTATTTGCTCCAAATATGTCTGGTGGTCATCCAAGCACCCTTACAAAAGAACACCTTGAATCTTTTGAGGTGGATCGTTTCAAAGTAGCTAGGTTTCCCCTAATCTGGAAAGTTTTTGCCTCGAGATACTTGTTCTTTTGAGGTTTTTCTTTTAACTTTTACTAGGGTAAGCTTTAGTTCGTACATCCAGGGATTATCCAGTTTTTTGTGGAGTCGGAATTTGTAATCCCACTGCTGCTACTAGGGTAAATAAAAATTTTGTGTTCCTTTTACCACACCACAAAAACCAAACCTCCCAAGTACAAGGCAAAAAGATATATCTTTGAGAATACGTATTTAAAAACACAAACAATTCAAAGTGTGATCTTACAATGGATTGCATGCAAGGAGCTGCCAAGGATGCCTGATTCTTCTTGCTCTGGCATACTTCCTAAAAAAAGAATTTTGAAGCAGTAACCTCCCTTTTTCCTTCAATCTTGCAGGTTGACTCTGTCTTACGTTTGACTTGGCAGCGTTTCTGAGAGTTGTGTGGTCGACTGAGTCATAGATCAGCTCGGTTACTGTCTTGGATATAGTCGATTTTTTTTCTCTCAGGTCAGTTTCCTCAGCCGCTACAGTATGGCTTTGTGCCTGGTCAAAACCAAACCACTTTGAGAAGCGTAGCACTTAAAGTACTTCATAGAAAAAACAGAAGTCTGGTTTTGAGTTAGGGTAAACCCTAATCTTTTTGGAAAACCTAGCAACTAAAAGAACCAGAAGAAATTTTAGGCTTCATGTCAGGTCAAACCTTAACATCTTTGAGATGGCCAGCATATGGAGACGTAAAGTAAAAACAGGAATCCGGTGTCATGTCAAATCATACCCTAGCCTACACAAAAAACATAGCATTTGAGAGGCTGAGTAACCTGGAGCAGGACACCTTGAACACAGGTGGAAGCCAAACTGCCTCAAAGTCGCGGACTGTCTGTAAGCTTTTAAAAGGATACCTCTCAAAGGACAAGGTGACGGTATGACTACCTGGGGTTCTATGAGTGCAAAGCAAAAGCTGGACCACTGGGCTAACGTAGCAAACAAAATGCTAATGGCGCCCAAAACCCCAGTCTCGGCGTATAAATTTAAAGCCTCGCAAAGCCTCGCAGGCACCAAAAGCATGCAGTACTTTTAAGTCATTCCCAAGAAGTAGCCGGAGCCAATTGTTAGAAGAAGGGAGCCTTGTTTTTGCTCTCAAAAAGGTTTTGAAGAGAAAATCGAGAACTTCAAACAGGTCTACAAGTCAAAGCCAGCTCGGATGCAATCAGAGCTTGGTTCGGCTTTTCTTCTAGGTAGGCTTAGTCTAAACTGACTAGCCTAATAAAGTCCACACAAGCTCCCATCCAAGAGCGTGCCATTTGAGTGAATCAGCTGGTCTAAGTAACCTATAGGAAAAAATTATTCTGTCGTATGCTGAACACCGCTAGACTTTTACGGAACTTACTAATCATGTCTACCCCAAAGTTTGCAGCTGCAGTACAAGCTGGCACAGAGTTTTTCCAGACTGGGACTAGGAAATGTCAGCAACCGGCTGTCAAATTAATGGAAATCTAGATAGAGACAGGTCACATTGACTCTGGACCAAACCATTAGTCAGCTTGCACTTCTGGTGGAAACAGGTCTATAAACTACAGAATGAGTGATACAAGCACAAAGAGAGCTACCTGGTCAAACCTTTTTGTGTTGAAACTGTGGAAGTCGAAGCCACGCTCAGCAAGAGTTAACTCGCAACAGACTTTTTTGTAACAGTAGTACCAACTATTAGTTGCACTAAAGCCATCATCAATCATTACAATGGCAAAACGTTGTTTGGATAGCTGGCAAGTCCTGAAGAGCCAGGATCGACCTGGTGCAGAAGACTTGTTCCAGACTTGCTACAAACGGTGGAGAGGTGATGTGGAGACAATCCACCATGGTTATCAAAACTACTATGAAGTTCTAGGAAAACTAAAGTTTGGAGACCTGGAGATTGCCCAAGCTGTTGAGTGGAAGGATCCTTTGGAGCCTATATGAGCTGCACCAAGCAGGACTGTTGAGAGTCGTCTGATGCAACAAATGGCAAAGAATGGATCTGAAACCTGCCAGACATCCGCTTTCAAAGTGGTTAGACTGCTTCAAACTGCTACCCGGCTCTATACCTGGTGAATAGCCCCGCTCCTCCAATGTCAGCATGCTTAGGAGTTCTGGTTTAGACAACTTAGCTCGTCAAACCTAAGTTCATGCCGAGTTTTCCAGGACACAGGGTATAGATTGACCCTATTGAACTAGTTATTTTCTCCTAATAAATTTAGATGGAGAATCAATCCAGCTCCTGATCTTCAAAAGGGGTACACCAAGCTTGATGATCAAGCAAGTATTTGAGAGGCTTTCCCAGGCTTCACGAGACCTGCGCGTAGATAGTGACAACCACAGCCTACTGGCCAATGGCACACATATATCATTCTACAATGTTGTAAGGTCGCCGATACAAGTCCAGGATGTAGAAATGAGAAGGTCTGTGTGTTGAGCCATATCAGCAAGGATGCAATTTTGGGAATGCCATCATCAAAAATGCTATCATCTGGTGGCCCACCAGTGGGCTCTGGCGTTTCAGCAGCTCATGGTTTACTATTGATGGGAGACAATTGACATGTACGGATAGACTCCAGTGGCTGTCACTGTGCAAGACTTAAGTGGTGAAAGATCTTGTGGTGTTGGCTCAGACCAAAGTGGTTATTCAATGTCGAGTAACTATTTAAAGCTATTGACCATTGAGACTATTAAATATTTTCCATAAGGTCTCCTGCTGGCTATGAGCTTAAATCAGCCTGGGTCATATGGAAGCGTAGACCAGCTGTGACTACAATTTCCTATGGCCGAGGCCTATGACGCATTGGTCATTGTGAACCTCATTGACCAACATGTTACACTTGAAGACAGCACTGTGGTCAGAGCCTACAAATGAATAGCGCACTGCTTACTGGATAAGGACTCGTTTTTTCTTGCGCAAGCAACATGGATGAGCCTCAAAAGCGCAAAAGATAGGGTGCCGCCCCACCTAGAAGACATGCTGCAGGTATTGAGGATAAAACGTGAAGAACTAAAACAAATGAATGATTGGCCAGATTTTTGACATGCTGTTAGGAAATATTCAGTATGGAAAAAAGAGTCGTAAGCTGAACTTCTTATGTGAAACACTCCATTCCACTAATTGAAGGAAGTTGGCTCAAAATTCAACACTTCTATCACCTCAAATCAGAAAATGAGGTAGAGGTAGAACACAAGGTATAAGATATTTTTGACAACGAGACTCATTGAGCCCGCCAGAGGTGCCTGAAATCTCCCAGTAGTATAGTCTAAAAAAAGAATAAGAAATGGTAAATCTTCATCAACTACTACCAACTCAATGCAGTCATCGAACAGGATGCCTGCCCTTTTCTCGAAGCTACATCAGCTTAATGTAGATGCAAAAGAGAGGTAGGCTTTATTGATGCCTTTGGTGCCCTATTTGGCAGCGAGTGGTTCAGTGTGCTGGATATGATCATTAGCTACTGGCAAATACAATTGGATGCCGAAGTTCATGAGAAATCAGCAATTGCGACCTGCTCATACTTACTGCTGACTTTAGTGCCAGTCACTTTGAGGGGCTGATGAATCAGCTGCTGCACAGATTTCATTGGCAAATGCACTTGCTGTACCTGGATGATATCATAGTCATACATCGGGCTTTGACTAGCACTCATTTGCGCCAATTAAAAGAAGCTATCTAGTAGCTAAAGAGAGCAAGACTTAAGCTCTAACTAACCAAGTACAAACTTCTTTCATCACAACGGTGTTAATTGGCCCAGGTGGAAAGCAAACAAAGGGTTACAAATAACCCTCAAAAACACAAATAATCAAATACTAATGACCTCTAAGAGTCTCTGGGAGCTGCAAGGCTTTCTAGGCGCGGTAGGATATTGCCGTAGGAACATTCCAAAGTTTTCCACCACAGCACAGCTCCAAGCAAGTGGATGGAAATGAGAGAAAATTAGGCATGAGGCGACGCATGCCACATTAGATAATCTGATAGAATGTATTTTTTCTGCACCCATCCTGGAATACCCCAATCAGAGTCAGTCGTATGTCTTACAATGCAGATATATATATACACGCTAGAGGATGTGGGGTAGGGGCAGTACTGTTTATAGTACAGGATGGAGCAGAAAAAGTAATTACTTCAGCAAAATTTTGACACCTGGAAAAAGGACAGCTGTGTCAAATAAGAGTCTTTAGCCATGGTCAATGCTGCAAAGCACTTCCAACTAGGTCTTTATAGCTGGCAGTTTCTGCTCTAAACTAACCAAGTTTCGCTCTGCTGATTATGCCAAAAAAGAAATGTGTAACCAAATGAAAAAATAGTTGGAGATCCTGGCGGAGCTTTACGGAATACTGTAATAGAGTGTGTATCACACATTGTGCCAGGTTAGGCCATGACAATTCCAATCAAAAAAGTCAGTAGACCTGAAAAAATATGCTGGCGGTGTGAGCTGATCCAGCTGAGAGATGGTGAACTTGCCCAAAAGAAGCTAGCCATAACGGATCAGTTTTTATTGAGCAGTCTCTAGTAACTTCCCATTGCTGCTTTAAAAGTAGCAGTGAGAAGAAATCCAGGGTTATCATAAAGTCATAGCCAAAAATTTCCCTACTAAAAGAGTTTCCTTTTACAGATAGTTGAAAGTTACATTAAAAGTGGTAGCCCGAATGGTTAAGTCCTAAAGCTAGTTAATGATAAAGCTTTACAAACTGTAGCATATAGGAAAGTCCTACAAGAGCCTATAGCATACTCAGCAAAATAGGTGGTAAAACAAAATAGCAAAAAAGGAGCTGCCTTCTCAAAGCGCTATTATAAACTATAGGTTAGGAAGAAAGAGGCATGTTACTTCAACCACTGATGGAAGCACATCAGAGCATACCGCATTTAACCACATTATATAGGGCCAACGTGTTTATGTTAAAGCAAGAGCTTCAGCTTCTAGAGCAGTTAAAATCTCAACCTTCATCAACAAAATTTTGCTTGCTTCATGAAGAGGTGGTTTAAGTAACAAAGCGGCTTAAAGAAGCCCGAGACACTCATATACAGGTAAAGCTAGGGACTCGGCAGGAAGATCAGTAAAAGCCACTATTATGCGCACTGGAAAATTGGGAATAGATGGGGAACTAAAGAGCTGGAGAACAGGTTAGGCCAACAAAATCATGTTTCAGAACAAATTTATTAGACCCTAGTAGCTAATAAAGGTGCAAGAAGTTTGCACATACCTAGTAGAGCAGCAGGGCTAGTTTTTTATCTAACTCGAGGACAGGCTCAAGCCATGCCAGGCGCATTTGAAGGCATTTGAGCTCTCAGTATTCTGGAACTGAAGAGTCAGAATAACATGGGAGCCAGGTATCCAAAAATAAAAAATACTTAAGCAAGTAAGAAATATCCAGTATGCCACACATTCAACAAAACACTACCCATCTTTTCTAACCAATGACTAGACTTGAGGTCATGAATAGTGAGGCAAAAAAAAGATGTAAAAAAACTCTGATACCAAAGAATCAAAGAGGGAGAGTTAGAATCAGCCGAATTCCAATGAACAGACTCTCATTTATGATCAAAGGTTTGGAGCTCACCAAGGAGTTTGAATGGCATGACCTCAGACCAGCTAGAATGATGAGAAAGCCAGACTGAAATGGAGAGTAGGTGAGCCTTAGTGTTACACCACTCAATACCACAGATTATGGAAGAGGTCAAGAAACATGGGGAGTAGTATAGCGAGAGCAGATCTACACACACTAGGCGGAGCTTAGGGAGCAGGAAGTGACATCACATCAGGATCTGTTTGATTGACAGTTGGGGGGCGGAGCTAGGCGGTGTTGAGTCATGGTGTGAGTCATGGCGAGCTGTGTGATTCGTGGTGCGAGTAATGGTGTGAGTTGGTTGGTGACGTCGCGGTGGTGGTGTCGGTGGCCGAGTGGTGAGTCGGGCCGCGAGACGATTCGCGGTTTTATTTGGGATTATCGGATTTCGTTGGCGTCCGGTAGAGGTCGCTCTTCCGTGCCGTTTCGGGGATTGACGGAGAGCTCGGTGGCGACGGGTTGACGGACGGTGGCGGATGGATTTCGAAATCGTCGGAGCTTGTATGTATTTTCTTTTTTCCGATCCCGAATGAGAATGATGTGTCTGCGAACGAATATTCATTTTGATTGTAAACTTCATAAATTCTGAAATTATCCATCGCCTCTAAGTCTTCATCAGGATTAAAACTTTTCAGAATTGACGGAGCATGCAATCTGAAGGAATTCAGAGAGAGATTAAAACAAAGATTATAAACTCTGTATATCAAGACAGTAATGAGTTAAGGAAATGATATTATGATTAAATTTTATATAGTTTATTTGATGATATATCATAGGGATTTAAACTTACTATCAATGGATATGTTATTGAATAAAAGTTTTGTATATAAAAATGCTAAAACATAATATAAAAAAGACTATTGAATTTCATTCAATCCCAATTTTCTTCTTCTTCTTTCATTGTCGAATGAGAATGAACTGTCTACAATCAAAACATACATTATTTTTAGTGAGATATAGTAAAAGTAAGACATACAATCAGATTAGATCATTCATTCAAACTAAAAATCAAATATAATGTAATACTTACTGAAGAAGAAGAAGATCCATCCTTTTTCTGAATGGAATCTTCCTGTTGAGATACGGGAGCCTGCAATTGCAATGATTACAGTCAGGATGGTTTACTATAACCTTGCTGAGATAGTAGACTCTACATTCACAATGGACTCCAACTTAAATTGTAAATTTCAATTGCATTAGTCATCGAATCATAGAATGATATGCAAGATGTAATGCAGACAGAATACGATATGCAATCAGCTAGAGTAGGACATACAGACAATAAGAAAAACAAATATGTTACATCACATAGTCAGACTAGGACACACAGACAGAGGAGGATATTCAGTTAAAATAATCTGTTTTAATCTGAGTAGGGATATAACATACACTTTGCTAAGATATTGGAGTTTGCAATTGCAATGAATACAATCAGCCTAGAACACATAGTTACTACTCAGAAGAGAAGATTCATTGTATCATTCCTACATAACATCTAGATTGAATTTGTAGTACTTACTGTAAACCGTAATCTTTCGTTGAGATCTTGATAGAACTTTTCACGTAAGAGAAATCGACAAGCTTTTCGCTTCCGATCGCTTATTTCCATTCCATGAGAGCAGTAACCCCATCGCTTCACACATTTATCTGCACATTGTAATCGTTCTTGAAATTTCCTTTTTCTGTTGTCTCTGGTACTCATTGTGAAGTTATGAACTGAATTGAAAAGGCATATTCGCTCGAAGGTTTTATAACAAGTAGAAGTGTTGTCGCGGTTCAATAATTTTGTGATCTAATGATATATATAAACAGTTTTCGCGAAATTCAATTTCGCGAAATTCACTTTCGCGAAATTCAATTTCGCGAAAGTTGACTATATAATATATAATGTGTAATTTCGCGAAATTCACTTTCGCGAAATTCAATTTCGCGAAAATTGACTATATAATATATATAATGTGTAATTTTGCGAAATTCACTTTCGCGAAATTCAATTTCGCGAAAGTAGACTATATAATATATATGTGTAATTTCGCGAAATTGAATTTCGCGAAATTCACTTTCGCGAAATTCAATTTCGCGAAAGTTGACTATATAATATATATAATGTGTAATTTCGCGAAATTGAATTTCGCGAAATTCACTTTCGCGAAAGTTGACTATATAATATATATAATGTGTAATTTCGCGAAATTCAATTTCGCGAAATTCACTTTCGCGAAATTCAATTTCGCGAAAATCTGTTTACTATTTTCGCTTCATTAATTCCTTTGGACACACCCATCATTCTTCAATTCACTATATAAGCGTTGCATAATCTGATGGAATATTCTGCCTCATTAACCATCTCTTGATGCCTACTTATATTTGAGAATTTGGGTCGATCGAGTGTTGATACCATAAGGCTTGTATGCTTCAGCTAGAATTCTGTTAGCCGGCTACTCGCGATTAAGTTCGCTGAGTGTCGCTGTTTTCAGGGGCTGTTGTGTGGACAAGCGCCTTGGCATTCGACCTGATTGTTTTCCTAGGTTTACCTATGGAATTCTCCTGTTTGGTTTGGCTTAACCATTCCATAACAGTCTCTCGACCAGTAAATAGATGAAGATGATGAACTAGTAAAGGGGCATACATGGATTAATATGTGGATTATTTTGAGGATAGCTCCAACTCAGCTTGAGTATATCAATATATAAAACTTATATCAAAAAGTAAATAATATTCGGTTGTATTTGTTACCAACTTTATTTCGATATAAAGTATATATGTATATTCAATTGTAAAATATAGAAAAAAAAATTTATGTCAGATCTTCTAGTAATTTAACAATTTGGGAAGTTCCTTGAATATGTACATTATCAACACCTTCATTTTCTTCGTTATTAAGACTTTTACTAATTTTTTTTCATTCCAATCATATCTATCTAGTATAGTTTTTCGAACTACATGATCTCGTGTATCTGTTTCAGAAATTTTTAGCATAACTGTTAGAAAATCTTCTATTGAACATCCTCTGCTCCAAAATATTGCAAAGAGAAGACAGTAATCTCCACATGTTGTTGAAAGAATTGGTTCCAATAAAACAACCTTTTTGCCAATCAGGTGTAACCAATAAAAAAATAAAAAAAAATTTTTTTTGTTTTTTTTGTTGAACATTTCCATCAATTCGCGGTAATATAAATACAGACAATCAGACGGTGTATCGACTCATCAATAGGGTTTCACTTTTTCTTTTAATTACAAATCCCACACATCAGCTAGGCCAATCAAATTTTGTTTCCAATGAAACAACCTTGTTGCCAATGACGTGCAACTAAATTTTTGGTTCAACAATTCCATTTCTAATTATTTTTTCAAAAACGGTAAAACCAGACCGTTATCGTCATGACAATAAGAAACACACCGAGTTTGTTCAACGCAAAGAAAAGCGTCAGGAATTTTGTGAGAGTAAGAGTTGCTAAACAATTTTACACCTATCTTGTGGAGAATTTTGTTCTGAATAAGATACATTTAAAAGTAAAACGATATATGTTTTCATTTTTTGAGATATTGCTTAAATACTAACGGTATATCGGATTTTTTAGAAAATCCGTTTGAATTAACTTGGGCAGAATAATCGTTTAGTCAACAATTAACGTGGTAGCGAAAGAGTTAATATACAAGTGAGCAGTGATTATAAATGTATATATAATAATAAAATGTGAGTAAGATAAAAGCTACTGAAGATACAATAAACAAAGCTAGGACTGTGCTAGTCCATGTTAATATACAAGTGAGCAGTGATTATAAATATATATATAATAATAAAATGAGAGTAAGTAATGTGAGTATATATAATAATACATTTTATTATTATATATATTTATAATCACTGCTCACTTGTATATTAACATGGACTAGCACAGTTCTAGCTTTGTTTATTGTATCTTCAGTAGCTTTTATCTTACTCACATTTTATTATTATATATACATTTATAATCATTGCTCACTTGTACACCAACATAGACTAGTACAATCCTAGTTTTTTGTTTATTGTATCTTCAGTAGCTTTTATCTTACTCACATTTTATTATTATATATATTTATAATCACTGCTCCCTTGTATATCATCATGGACTAGTACAATCCTAGCTTTGTTTGTATCTTCAGTAGCTTTTATCTTACTCACATTTTATTATTATATATACATTTATAATCATTGCTCACTTGTATATCAGCATGGCCTAGCACAATCCTAGTTTTGCTTATTGTATCTTTAGTAGATTTTATCTTACTCACATTTTATTATTATATATACATTTATAATCACTGCTCACTTGTATATTAACATGGCCTAGCACAATCCTAACTTTGTTTATTGTATCTTCAGTAGCTTTTATCTTACTCACATTTTATTATATATACATTTATAATCATTGCTCACTTGTACATCAACAGGGTCTAGCACAATCCTAGCTTTGTTTATTGTATCTTCAGTATCTTTTATCTTACTCACGTTTTATTATTATATATACATTTATATTCGCTGCTCACTTGTATATTAACATAGACTAGCACAATCCTAGCGTTGTTTATTGTATCTTCAGTAGCTTTTATCTTACTCACATTTTATTATTATATATACATTTATAAATCACGGCTCACTTGTACATCAACGCGAAAGTGAATTTCGCGAAATTGGAATTCGCGAAATTACACATTATATATTATATAGTCAAGTTTCGTGAAATCGAATTTCGCGAAGTGAATTTCGCGAAATTGGATTTCGCGAAAATTACATATTATACATTACATAGTCAACTTTCGCGAACTTGAATTTCGCGAAAGTACTACATTATATATATTATATAGTCAACTTTCGCGAAATTACACATTATATATATTATATAGTCAATGAAAGTTGACTATATAATATATATATTGTGGAATTTCGCGAAATTCAATTTCACGAAAGTTGACTATATAATATATATAATATGTAATTTCGCGAAATCCAATTTCGCGAAAGTTGACTATATAATATATATAATGTGTAATTTCGCGAAATTGAATTTCGCGAAATTACACATTATATATATTATATAGTCAACTTTCGCGAAATTACACATTATATATATTATATAGTCAACGAAAGTTGACTATATAATATATATAATGTGTAATTTCGCGAAATTCAATTTCGCGAAAGTTGACTATATAATATATATAATGTGTAATTTCGCGAAATACAATTTCGCGAAATTGAATTTCGCGAAGGTGAATTTCGCGAAATTACACATTATATATATTATATAGTCAACTTTCGCGAAATTACACATTATATATATTATATAGTCAACTTTCGCGAAATTGTATTTCGCGAAAGTGAATTTCCCGAAAATGGATTTCGCGAAATTACATATATATGTATTATATAGTCAACGAAAGTTGACTATATAATATATATAATGTGTAACTTCGCGAAATTCACTTTCGCGAAATTCACTTTCGCGAAATTCAATTTCGCGAAAGTTGACTATATAATATATATAATGTGTAATTTCGCGAAATCCAATTTCGCGAAATTGAATTTCGCGAAAGTAATTGTGTGGATTGTAGGATCCTGGGCATCACCGAACTAAATATAGTCCTTTTCGGAGAAGGCTTTATGAATTTGAATCTTCAGTAAGTAGTACATTATATTTATTTCTTTATTTTAACTGAATATCCTCCTCTGTCTGTGTGTCCTAGTCTGACTATGTGATGTAACATATTTGTTTTTCTTATTGTCTGTATGTCCTACTCTAGCTGATTGCATATCCTGCAATATATATTACATCTTGCATATCATTCTATGATTCGATGACTAATGCAATTGAAATTTGCAATTTAAGTTGGAGTCCATTGTGAATGTAGAGTCTACTATCTCAGCAAGGTTATAGTAATCCATCCTGACTGTAATCATTGCAATTGCAGGCTCCCGTATCTCAACAGGAAGATTCCATTCAGAAAAAGGATGGATCTTCTTCTTCAGTAAGTATTACATTATATTTGATTTTTAGTTTGAATGAATGATCTAATCTGATTGTATGTCTTACTTTTACTATATCTCACAAAAAATAATGTATGTTTTGATTGTAGACAGTTCATTCTCATTCGACAATGAAAGAAGAAGAAGAAAATTGGGATTGAACGAAATTCAATAGTCTTTTTTATATTATGTTTTAGCATTTTTATATACAAAACTTTTATTCAATAACATATCCATTGATAGTAAGTTTAAATCCCTATGATATATCATCAAATAAACTATATAAAATTTAATCATAATATCATTTCCTTAACTCATTACTGTCTTGATATACAGAGTTTATAATCTTTGTTTAATTTCTCTCTGAATTCCTTCAGATTGCATGCTCCGTCAATTCTGAAAAGTTTTAATCCTGATGAAGACTTAGAGTTCATGTAAATCTCACTTCGATCCAATATCATGAGAGCTGGTGTCAACCATTGAAATGATGAGGGAATGTTATACTTTTGAGGATCGATGATCAAACATAATACCACACGCTCTCCCTTACGTTCAACGAAGAATTGCAACGCAATCTCACAATTGTCATTTTCTTCAGACTTATTTGCTTGTATTACTTCTAACGAAGCTGGAATATCCAAAACTTTTAGATCAATCCATTTCCATGGTTCTTGCATTTCCTCGGTTTTAAAAACTGTTGCAATAGGTGACGTAATTTTCTCATCTCCTTCCATATAATTTTCCTTGGATTCGAATCACCGCTTTACTACCGAACTTTTTCTTGATGATCTTCGTAATGACGTAGTTCTGTTCAATCTAGACTTGGTTGGTCTTCTATACTCTCTTTGTTTCATATTCAATTGGGAAGTTCTTTCAGAAATAATGTCAATATTCATACTATTGGAAGTTGACTCCTCAGAAGCTCCAGTAACAATCAACACTAACTAATAATACTTCATCAATTTATACATTATCTTTAAAAAAGTAGTGGAACCATAACAGCGATGGATAATTTCAGAATTTATGAAGTTTACAATCAAAATGAATATTCGTTCGCAGACACATCATTCTCATTCGGGATCGGAAAAAAGAAAATACATACAAGCTCCGACGATTTCGAAATCCATCCGCCACCGTCCGTCAACCCGTCGCCACCGAGCTCTCCGTCAATCCCCGAAACGGCACGGAAGAGCGACCTCTACCGGACGCCAACGAAATCCGATAATCCCAAATAAAACCGCGAATCGTCTCGCGGCCCGACTCACCACTCGGCCACCGACACCACCACCGCGACGTCACCAACCAACTCACACCATTACTCGCACCACGAATCACACAGCTCGCCATGACTCACACCATGACTCAACACCGCCTAGCTCCGCCCCCCAACTGTCAATCAAACAGATCCTGATGTGATGTCACTTCCTGCTCCCTAAGCTCCGCCTAGTGTGTGTAGATCTGCTCTCACTATACTACTATGGGGGTTGGCCATATTTATTAGAAGCACTTTTACATCTAACTGCAAACAGGCAATACATATGACCAGCAATACAAAAATGGCAAAACCTAAATAATTTACGTGTATATGCAAGCATGACTCAACAAGATAACGAGATATGATATAATTTTGAATTGGGAGCATCTACAGACGCAGATAGACTAGCGTACAACTACGACTTGGGAAAAATGGCACTGGTGTTGTATATAAACTACATAAATGCCAGAAAAACTCCCCTAAACACCATCGCAACCGTTAGCTGCCACAGAGAAGGAGGATTTAGCAAAAACTGTGCTAGTTTGGCCAACTCGGTGGATGTCATTATTAATGTTTTCAAAATGGTGGGATATATTCAAGCCGAGTTAATCCCTCTGAACATCTAAACACTCGACCATTCTAAATAAGAATGTGAGGAGAAACCAAGCTGAGTATCGATAAAGCTAACTGACCTAAAGGGCAGAACCAACCAAACACTATCCAGCTAGCTTGACAAGGACTAGCCAGGTCTTAAAAAGGAGCATTGGAGCATGAAGTTTATTAAAGACAGATTCACATCTGTTTGAGCAGACAGTTTAAGAGACATGAGCAAGTGAGCAGCAGGACAAAGAAACTGAGACATAATCAAAAGTTACATTTTTTTGCTTCATAGATACGTAAGCAATTAAGCTTGGATGAGCAGCAGTTCTAGTGTGGATTAGTAAAGGGTTCTACAAGATCTTTTAATAGACAAGCACCGCATAATAGAAACTTTGACACAATGTAATGAACTAAACTATCTACAGTATTGTATATTGCTGAGAGTAAAGAAAATTCAGCAGTGACCAACCGCAGTCTCAACATTTGTTGAGAAAATAAAAGACATTCAGAGAAATTGTGCTGTACAGAGTATTTGTGTAATGGTTAAATGTGAAAAAATAAGTATATGATTGAAACGTGGTAATGTTAAAAAAATTATACAATGTAACAGAATATTTACACATATATTAAAGATCAGAACTACATGCTATTAAGGTCATATTAACTGATTCATAAGCTTACCGGTAAATAGGGTTTTGGTCATACCTATACATGTATGGTTGACTGCATATCATGGTTTGGCATATTTTAAAAGTATAAATAAAATAAATTGGTTCACTTTGTCCTTTATGCCAATCAATTTTCAGCTAAATACACAGTTTTCTCTGATATTTGAGTACAAAACACTAATGTATTTTAATCTGGATAGTTACTGCTAATGAAGGAGCCAGCTAAAGAGTATATACCACCAATTTTGCTTATATGCTCATAGGAAATTGTACTTTACTTTATAAAAAATAATTTAGTATTATAATATAGTATGTTACTCTAGGTTGGTAGCAATTTTGAAAGAGAACTATGATTTATGTCTGTTTTTGGAATGTGATTTAGTGCAATAATTAATCTACAAATCTATTACCCAGATAAATTATCAAGTGCAGCATAATAAAAATATATACTACTTTAATGATAGCCAGTTATTTACAAAATAAATACAATGAAAATGTTTATGAGTAGACGTTGTATAATGCATATCCCACACCTTCAACTGAATTAATATTTGTTGATACTAGCAAACATAAGTCGATAGACGATATGTTCAAGATAATTTAGCATCCTGAATGTCTCTATATACCCAATGTCATGCATAGATGATTTTGCTGTGTTTTCTGTATTTAGACAATGCCTCATGTTTTGGATTGAGATTTATCTTTGTTCAATGTACAGAATTTGCTGCATAAACTATTACGACTATTTGCTGCTCTGTTTGAGCTTTGTAATAAGTATTTCTATTGTTCTATTAGCACAGAATACTTATCTTACAAGTTATTTGTACAGCAAAAATCTCTTGTAATTTTATTATGTTTAACTTTTGCAGTGTTTGTTCAATGATTTTAAAAACACAAAATAATCTAACGTACTTACTTTATCTATGCTTAAACAAGCCAACCTTAATACCTCTTTTTGATAGCCACCAAAAGCTTTCAAGTTTGGAGCCAGTAAGAAAGTTTTTATAGCTCTTTATCATGACTTGACAAGCTTTGAAATTCCGCTTGCAAATGAATGTCTTCTAAGCAAAAATCAATCCTATCAGGTGGCATTCAGCACAGTGTTAAGCAAATCCTAATAAGCATGAGCTTTTACGTCAATTATCAAATTTGAGTTTCTCTGTTACTCTGTTAAATACTCTTAAATCTGTTATTCTAATCATTGTTCACTAATATTGTTTAGTGTGTCTCACTTGAATTAAAAAGATGTCTCTAATCAGAAGTACAAATGAGAAATGTAAGTTATTCCAGTAAATTAAAACTCAGAAATATATAACTACATGTAAATAATGACAAGGTTCAAAGTACAAAAGATTTGTCTAATGTTTCGTTTTTAACACACATTATTCACAATCTGGGTCATACATTATGCTGAGTTTGTGTTTTATCTCAAAATTGATTTTAAGATTGAGTTAAAGATTTGATCAAATATGAGACTGAAACTGGCTCTGGGTGTTTAGGTCCTTTTTGTGTTGTTATCATATATGACATGCTTTATTGTATTTTGTTGCCAAGACTAAATTTGATGAACCAACTCTAAGTACCTTACTATTAAGTAACTATGTATAATGTGCTAGGAGGAGAAGAGTTCACTTAACACATGTTCCATTTAACTGTTTTCTCTTCCATTTGTGTCAGGTACATGTATGCAATTGACGGTAATTAAATTTTGCTGTCTGCTATTCTGAAAATATTTTAATGCCTAAAGAATAATAAAAGAGTATTCAGAAAATAGACTACTTTATTATCCATTCTCAGACTTTTTAGTGTTCCTATTGCATATTCATGTATAGTAATACAACTTAATACTACCTTTTTTGAAATCCCTGTTAATGGTTTTTTTCAACTGTAGAATGTAGCAACGTTTAGACCTAGTAGGCTGCCACTTTTAGGTCTAACGATATAAAAAAAAATTCAAAGTACATTGCAATTTACCACTTTACAAAAAGTTATACATGCAATGTATACCAGAAAGTTAACGCATCACTTTTTTAATGTTACATGTTTTAATAGCTGCTGCAACTTTTGATAATATTTTTAAAAATGATATGACAGAAAATAGCTTAGGTTATACCTTATCACTTTTGCATATGTAAATAGCCCCACATGTTAGAATCTTTTGGCTTGTTGACCACATAATGTGATGAAAATTAATAAACAGTCTCATTAACAAACACCTGAAGTTATCATCAGAACAAGAGTAAATAAAGATGACTTTTACAAACTCACCTTGTAGAGGTACTGGAGAAGCTAGTACTAGAGCGATAACAGCAAGAATATACATGCTGAATGTATATTCTTACTTATTCTAACTTCAGCTAGCATCTGCCTCCAATAAGCAAGAAGGTAGTAGAATAGACTTGTTACAGATGACACTCTTAACATAACTTCCTCTTTACTAGGCAGTGAGCATGCGTATTTTAGTTGATCCTAGCTTAACTTTTTGAATAGCGCTAATTCACTAGCACTGATAAATTAATGGGTCACATACCATTGATTGATGAATATCTACAATAACATGGATAAATGAATGGGAACAATAGCTTTGGTAGATGAATGGATCCTACAGCAGTTGTAGGTCTAGGGGTTGAACAGCTTTCGCAATCTGGGTGCATAATTACCTCTCACTAAATAAAAGAGTTCAGGGCGCCTTTTTACAGTTTTGGACTTTTGTTGCAGCAAAGAAAAAATGATGAACATATATATATATACATACATACATATATGTAAATAATATTCTAGTTTTAGAACAACGTTTTTCTTCTAAGACAATAATTGCAAACAACTCACTGTAATATACTTATATGTATACATATATAAATATATATGTATATATATATCCTTATATATATACTTATATATAAGTATATATATTTTTACATATACAGTAAGTATATGTATACTTATATATACTTACATACATATAAGTATAATACGTATAAGCTTATAAACAATGAGAAATAATGAGAGTTGCCGGCCACTCGGGTCCGAAATCAAATCTTCTTCGGTACAGATTCATTATTCCAAGATTTTAATAGCTATAGCCGGAATGCAGACAGACAGATACACATACTTTGACAAATATATACACATAGGAAACTGCCTTTTCAAAGAGAATCTGGCAAGCCTTCATGAAGCGAGGCCAAAAAGCAAAATGTATGTAATAAATCACAACTCAGAGTCAAGCGAGGACTTAGGCATTCGCAGAGCCATCACTATAGCATATAAAATAGTGCTTGGCTATGAAGAAACAAGAAACTGCTGCTAATAGGAGTCAAATATATATCACTTTAATAAAAAGGCAAAGACGTGGTCTAAACTAGGGATAAAATGAAAATGTAAAAATTACTACTAGAAAACATTTCACTACAAATTGTTTCGTATGGTGTAAACAAAAGAGTTGTTAAAATTTAGTTTACCCCTACAATCATCAGGTGCATGCGTTCAATAAAATGCTGGCATTGTTGAAAGATTTTTTATGGTTTCTGTGCCTTGTTTAAAGTCTCCTTCAGTCAGACCTATATATGTCTCTGTCTTGCCATTCGAATTCACGCTGGCTCTATATAGGATGCTTTTTGTGAAGCATTCTCCACTTGAAAAACAGTTATTTTTTACACGGCGGTTGCAACCGTTCTGGCTGGTGTCATTAGCCTTTAAGATTTTTATATTTTGGCCATTGATTGCGGATGTTATGTTTGGCATGCAGCTATAGCTAATTTTAATAGTGCTTTTATTGAATATTTTACCCAATGAATGTTTATTCGGAAAACACTGGCGTACTAGTTTTAAAAACTCAATTCCGATATTAGTGGACACATTAAGGTCAAAAGGTCAGTTAGACCAGGTGATATTTCTATGTCTAGCTCTTTTGGGTTTGTTGTTGTTACTAGTGGGTTTGTATGTTAAGCTATAAGTATAGCCTTTTTAGAGCGTTCTGGTTGGCAGGTTTAACATTTTCAAATTTGATTTATCCGAGGACAGCTCTTAAAGTCTTTTGTTTATGCTGTCAGGTCTGTTTTGGATGACAAATGGTGGATGATTTGAGTTTTTGTGGACATATTGTGGGGTATTGTTAGGTTTATTGAATGGTTCATATTTGTCACTGTTAAGATGGGTGAAGTCCAAAAAGTCTTCTACCATCTTATATTTATATTGTAAAGGCCTTGCTCCGGTAGCTGAGCCAGCCTTACTATCCTAACAAACCGGTGCAGCCTGAACTCTGGGCCTTCCCCTTGTCGGCCTGCCTGACACACCTGGTGGTCCGATCAGGCTGTGGCTGTTGCCCAATCTCAGGCTCGCTCAGAACCCTAATACAGCCTGCTCTCTGAGTCCCTATCGTTGGCTAGTCTAGGTCCCGGGCTAGCTTACTGTAGGGCCTGATCTCTAATGCTATTGCATCTCCGATCAGGTCCAGTCGCAGCGTAGCCCAACCTCTAGCCTTCCTTAGGTATCTCTCAGGCAGTTCTTATCCAGAGTCAGACCAGTTCTGGACCACCCAGGCAGGCATGAACGTGATCAGTTCGTGTGAGTGAAGTTTAGTCTATTTATTATATATATATAATCATGAACACATGTACAACAACAGCATCAACAGCATCAAGCTCGCAACTATCCTCTCCCTAGTCCTCCACAATATTGTATTTGGCGAAGATTTTACATATGTTCTTTTTAATTATATCCATTTTTGGGGTGTTTCATAAGAGATAGCCAAACTATCATCTTTATATAGGCCAATTAAATTGCCATATAATTTGCTGAGCTGTGTTAGGATCATGCTCCCCACCAGCTCACCACCATCGAAGCTGCCCATTGTGATGTCAAAAAGGTTGGAGAATGATTTTTTTGTCCAAGGTTTGTCACTATGAAAGAAGATTGACTTTTTAGCTTGTTCTGGTATTTCTATTT
Source organism: Watersipora subatra (assembly GCF_963576615.1). Taxonomy (NCBI): domain Eukaryota; kingdom Metazoa; phylum Bryozoa; class Gymnolaemata; order Cheilostomatida; family Watersiporidae; genus Watersipora; species Watersipora subatra. The sequence goes on along the minus strand of NC_088714.1, from coordinate 21,011,139 downwards.
CATTGTAACTAATGCTAGTATGTCTGGAAGTAAATTTTATGACTTCGTCAAGCGTCTTTTCCATGATAGTTAGGTAGAACTCTACCACGTCAAAGCAAATAACTTGGGATTCCCTTTTGTTGTTACTTTTCTTAAACCATTTTAAAGCTGCAGCCGTGTTCCTTCACAGGTTTGTGTTAATTTTGTTCACTATGAACTTTTGTAGTTCTGGACATGATGGATTTGCTGATGCGACCAATCTCAGACTCAGACAAAGACCATAAAGAAAATTTCAATAACAACCCTACATGCCGCCTTATTATTCTTGCCAAGTCGGTGATAAGCTGTTTTTATATTATTTGTTTGATCATGAGCTACGCCCACATGAGGGAATTACACTATGTCACAACTCTTCATGCACTAGAGAGTTTTTAATTTCTTAGTTTCTGAATCGCTGAATAAGTTTGTTTCTATTATTATTTTTCAAAAGCTTATAGTTTAACAATTTAATCAGCAAGAAGATTATTCTTAATCAAGTTTTTTTATAGGATTCTTTCTTAGCTTCTATTTTTTCATTAATTCTTGAATCTTTTCAAGTCAATTTTTTGCTTTAAAATAAACCTACATAGCATTTTTATTGTCTAATACCTATTTAGTGTGGCATAGTGTCTATTATGTTTGGACTATGTTTGCAGTTCATTCTTTAACAGAGGTTTAAAAGCAGCATATATGCTGTTATATTCTCTCAATTTGGTAAAAATTTTTATAAGTCTGACAATTTTGTTTCATTATTTCAGAATAATTTGTTGTGATCATTTTGCATACTAGCCAAGCAGTAGCAATAAAAGCAAATAACATATATCAAACATTGTACTCCGCTACACAAAAATTAATGCTTTAGGTGTCACACTATTATTAGCGCCATTTGCTATTGTGGAAAAGTTTTAAAACAATTATACATGTATTTAAGATAATCTAGTATTTATCTTGCAGACAAATCCTATTGCTAATACATTTATAGGACTCTTGTCTACATGCTTACATTGCAGATCTGTATATCTGTAGAATTAATGTCTATTGTGTGAGTACTACAATAGCACTTTTGCAAAAGCAACAGCCAACAATGTTTAGAACCACTTAAATTTTTATGTTGGTTTTATAAAACTTATTACAATATTACAAAAAGCATATACCATTTTTTTAAATCTATAGGACTAATTACAATGTTAGAAAAAACATATACCCTTTTGCAGCATTGGAGCAATGCATTCTACATGTTATTATTATTGGTGCATACATGAAGTATTGCTTAGTCAGCAATTGAAATGCTTGGATGTCAGTATTGAAATATTCTATTTTTAAAATAATAATTCAAATGAACCGCATGTGTTTATATACATTTAGTTGTTAAAATTTTCTGCCAGACATCCTTTACTCTGTACAAAATGCCTTTGCGGAGCAAGAGGTTTAGGGCTTTGAATACGAGGCCGGTCAAAATCAGCTCTAGCCCCAGTTTATATCTCCCACAGGGTATAAGTTAGAGGATTCCATGGTCTTTTCTGGAGGAAAGAGTGTGGCAGCAGCCAAAAAGATAAGCTTAGGGTCAAGAAGAGCTAACATGGTGAGATAGCTAAGATGAGGAGAGCAACTCAACCCCTTCGAGATGAAAGAGACCAAAAAAGAGACTAGCCCGGCTCTTGACTCAGCTGAAAATGCAGCCCCGGGTAAGATCACCAGGAAGGCTGTCGGTCCGGCCTCTGGAGCTGAGGGCAAACTCTATCAAACAGAGCTGTATAAAACATAAGCCAAGTTAAGCAGAGCACCTGTCAGTCTCATACCATGCAGATGATTGTTGTTTATTGCATACTTTGAAATGTATTATTTATATACAGGAAAAATATATATTGCCTGTTTTAGTCAAGTGGTTTGATTACTTGTGGAGCATTAAAGGGTCATGGTAAATCTTTTACAAGGTATTGTTGACAATTTATATTTATTTTTGTATAAACTAGGCTTATGTGTTATAAATACACTTAGCAAGGTGTTATAGAATACACAAAGGTTGCTCCTTTTTCTTCCACATGTAGTCGAAATACACAATAGCAGCTTGTTCATTTTTTGAATGACATTTATTTCTGACAATTGTTAAAATTCTTAACAGTTATTTTGCACCAACCAGCACAGCCAATGCCATATGCATATGTGCAGTTTCTCTTTACACATAGGCATGCCTGGGAGGCATACATCAAATGTTGAAATCATGCAGCACGGGCAGATTCCTCTTACCTTGCTTTCTATGGTAAGCTTTAGCAACAATATCTTTACTGTTTCTGGTGGCTAATAGCAATTTGAGTTTTTTCAGCTGTGATTACAAACAAGACTGCTGCTTGGTCATTGATAATGCTGTCTTATAAACTAAAGATAAGTTGCTTGCTCCAGGAGTCCTGAAAGGATTTTTCTTTCTACATGGCTTTTAGTAGTTTTTGGCAATCTGACTATAGATTGAAAAAGTTTTTTAACTCTACTACTTGACCGTGAGCACACACATGTCTCCACAATGAGCGACTAAAACATTGTCTAAGACCTTTGATAATTTAATGCTATATGATAAGCAAGTTTTTGCATTATTCAAGGAATGCCAAAAGATTTTTTTGGAATTTGTTGAATACCTCTACTTAATACAGTAAATACTGAGTTGACTGCTAGCTGCGAAAAGCAAGTAAAGCTAAACTGAAACAATATATTTATGCATAGACTTTAATAATGGAATTTCAAATATCTCAAGTCAATAGCGCCTTTTTAACTTGTTTACTAGAAAAGTAGTAGGTGCGTCAAAAGTGTCCGAATATGTCTGAGTAAAAAGTTCTGCTTGTAGTAAAAACCAAAAAAACATAGAAGAGCACATTAGTAGTAGTACTCGCCATTGCTTCTATGTTAAACAAGGCTGCTATTTTTTGCGGTTTAGCGCACACAAAATCAGCCAGCCAGAATATACAGATATAGTTTCTTATTTTTTTGTTTAACCTCCATCTGTGCCCGCTGCAAGTATTGTGTACCTCATCCAGCCTTCATCGCATTTCCGACACAAATTCCTAAATCTGACAGTAACCCTGTTGAAGGGGTTGACATTCTTTTGTATCTGAAAGTTGTAGCTTCTGCCTAAGCATAAACATGCTTTCTGGCTCTATTTTGACAGAATGTAGCAGACCGAGCTACAGCACACCCTGAGGCATTTCATTCCTCCTAATGGAATGAAATACCTGAGGTTTAGTAGCAGCACCCTGATAGAGTTGCCTAGCTTATAATTACTCTCACTTTCCACCATTCCATTAACCGAAGGTGATACAGGGTGGTGTGCAGCCCCTCCAGACGCTGCAGTTAGCATAGATTTGCTATTAAGTACTTTTTGAACTGTATTTCATTGTCTGTGGAGATCTTATTTTAGCCAATCTATTTATCAAAACAGCCGTTCATTTACGGGAAAGCTGTTATGGATGGAGTGGTTTCTGAAAGGCCAGTGTTTCCTGTCACTGAATGAAATAGTCTGTCAGTGAAAAGTATCTTCATTGCTGTTTGATCTCTGTGGTAGGGTGCCTACTGAGACTACTGCCACTTTTTCCCACGGGTGGCCAGTACTGGGCCTCTATTTCCTCTGGCCGTCCTGTCTCACTACTCTTCACCATTTAGCGCACCTTGCAGCTCTTAGGCAACCTCCTCACAGTTGCTGCCAGTCCTAATCAATACCAGATCAGACAGAGGCAATTAGTCATCCTAAATTTAGTGTTTGTACGTTCAAGCGAGTTACCTCTACCTCTTTTTTCATGACTATTGCCATGCATGTTTCTTCTCCTTTAGTCTTTGTTTCTTTGAATGATTGATCTATCATATTGCATCTTTTTATTGTTTCTGATCCTCCCTTCTTCATCTGTCTTTTACTCAAACATTTTCTATGTTCATATAACTCATCTCATTTTCTAGTCTTTGTTTTAGTTTTTTTCTACTGTAAAAGTAAACTTTTCACAAGATTATATGATATATGTTCTGATTGTTTACTTACAAAACTTTCTTGCTATCTCTTCTGTCTCACCTCCTAGCATGCCCTTTCATTTTTGTTTTCATCTTCCAGCTTCGCTCTTTTAGTTTGGTCCCCTCAGCATTTCCTTTTCTGTCCTCTCTATCATAAGTTTAGGTTTTATTTTCCTTCACTCTGTCGCTATTCTCTTTTTCAAGTATTGGGCCTTGTTCATCCTTTCTCATTTTCCTGATTGGGGTTAGCTGATTTTTGTGGTTCTTCTCTATTTCTTGAAGCTCTCTCTTTAGGTGCTGTTGAGCATCTCTCTCATATTCCTTCTCTTTATTGCTTTTCTTCTAGTTTGCTCCTTTTTATATGTAACTCTGTCTAGTTTCAAAACTTCTGCTCTCTCTTGATATGTTTCATGGGGGTTATCTAGTTTTTTTTAATTTGTCATCAATGTTAAGCACTGTCTATCTTTTAACATTGAGACCTGTCTATTTAAAAATGCCTGCTCTCAAATCTACATGTTCTTTCTTTTTCCTAGCTGTATATTTGACTATTTGTTTAAGCTATTTGCTAACATATATATGTACTAACTTTTTAAGGTGATTATTTACCCTTTTCAACAGCCTTATTCAACTGTCTACTTAATAGCTATCTAATTCATTCACCTGTTAGCTTACAACAGCCTTATACCTCAGCCTTTCTAGTTTTTACCCAGTTTGTCACGTACCTCAGTCATGTGCCTTTTTCAGCTCTCAGCATAAGTCAATTGTCAAGATCTGATTTCTGTCTAGTCTGAAGTCTAATATCATTTGCCATAAATTCATTCTTTTAAATTCCCTTGTACTCTGCATCCGCGAAAAAAACATGGGTGAATAATCTCCTATCAAGCATCCATTTGTCCTAATGGTATCAACATTTCAGAGGTGTGATAGGGTAAGCTAAAAGCACCCTGTATTATCATTTTCACTTTTTTACAAGAGCTTTAGGGTAATACATCAATTCTAGTTTTGCTGTTTTATTACTCTATTTGCATTCAGCATGATAATCGTCATTTTTAATCTTCCATCAATTCTTGCCATGTGTGGGAAAAGCAGTTTCACCCTTTATTAAACTCATTTTGCTTGAGTGCATCAAACCTTGCCCTTTTGATTCTAAAACTCTTCATCAAATTCTGTCCAGTCTGCTTGAACGTATCGACCATGTCTATTCGTCCTAACAAAGTAGTCCACAAAAAGACTGTACTACTAGTTGTTAGACTGAAAGGAGGTTGTTTCCAATGACCACCAATTACAAGCCAATGGCTCAGTACTCACTAATGGTTTACAGCTCATTATCTGATGTTCAATGCATTGTGTACAGTTTTCTATATATTCCAGCATCTCTCTGTTTGTGGACCTCTACTAAACTCAATATCTTTGTCTTTGATTAGTCCTAATTATACAATGGTGTTCCTTGTGCAACTTCTTCAATGTTTTTCACTTAATGCGCGTGTCATAAAAATACATGAATTCATAATGACAAGGTCATGGACAATTTTTATTGACTGCTGATTAGTTCTTACTTTCTTCAATTCAGCTGCTTCCTTGCTACTCCACCATTATTGGCCTCTCCTTCTTATCTCCCTATTTACTTGATCCAATTATTCTGTTTTTGTTCTTTCTAGTAGTTGGTCTCCAAGTGCTCTAACATTGAATGTTGCATGGTACCCTAATATAATTAGCTTGTCCTGATATCTCGGTCTCATTAACCTTGGCAAAATATTGACTATAAACAGATTTGCTTTAGCATGTGAAAAATGTTCAAGTCATATCTCATGAGACACATTTTCAAGCGTTGCAGTCTCAATGGTGGATATGTCAAATCTTTTGTGCCAAAATGGCCCCAAAGGTTTTGCGATCCAGTTCTATTTTAAAAATCCTGCCAACCAAATTGAAGTCAAACTTCTCGAATGTCTCTGTTGAGGCAAAGTTTTCCCTTTCTATCTTCCATACCTCTGTTCCATTTCAATTATACTGCAAACACGATGAGCTGCCATTCGCTGTCATCAATTTATTGTAACAAAGCAGACTCAAATTTTAACTCACTTCGGTCGTGACTGCTATAGCCTATAGCCAAAAAGTTCAAGAATTGGTGATCTAAGAATAATCTATTTGAGCCTCTTAAACTTGTATTTGTCTTGCTCTCCAATTCTACCAATTTTCATATCTATTATGCCTCACTCGGCCTCTCCCTATGAACATATTATAATAAACTGGCTAAGATAATTGGCAATTGCCAAAGATTTCTGTAAGCTCCTCAGTCTGAATTTTTGCACTAGCTTCCATTTCTTTGGGTCTACTCTTTCTCCATTTGCATTCAGGACGTGTCCTAAAACTTCACTTATTGTATCAAAAATTAGCCTTTTCTTTCCAGTGTCATTGCACTTGTTCCAGCTAAGCAAGTACCGACTCTAAACTGCTATCATGCTTTTCAGTGATCTGTCGTACCACCAGTAGATTACTCATTATGCACAACACACCATCTTAGCCCTTTTAAAATTTTTTTTCAGTTTTTGAAAGAACTCTGGCTCTGCTGAAATTCAAAAGGGCATCTTCATGAGACTATATAATCTAAATAAGTGATGAATGTGTTGCAGTCCATGAGTCATTTTTTAATCTGAGTTGCCGGCAAACCTTAATTTTTATTCAGCTTTATAAAAACTTTGCAATCTTCAAAATGTGGTAGTGTCTCCTCTAGCCTCAAAAGCAGATAATGTCCCCTAATCTTACTTAAATTAAACTGGGTGAAATTTACGCAGTACCTCTAATCACTTACTAACTGAAGGATAAGAATATCAAAGTGCGAGATATGAACTATTTAGTCCACCGTGTCTTCATTTAACCCTATCACGTACAATGCAGGCTGATGTTACATCCTATGGAACGATGACTAGAAAAAAAACCACAAAATTCTGCTCAAGTATTTTGCAAGTAAATTAATAGATTCTCTCAAATTTAGTCTGGGATCGACAAAATTATTTTCATTCAACATATTTATTGTTTCAATGCCTGTTAGTTTATGCTGTTTTGAGAATATTACCTGACGCCTCCATGGTTAGTCATTATTGTAGTGCAATAAAAATCTGTGTTACTTAAAGTTCATGTTAGGCTACCAGCAATAAAGCATTAACTGGCTATTTTCTGCTTTGATACACTAAAGCTTAATCAAAAGAAAATTCAGTTCTGCAAAAAAAAGTTTAAAATAATTTTTTGAATGAAATATTTAAAGAACTTTTATCATCATTTTGTGAACAGTAATCTGGCATAAATATTGTTGGAATTCTTCCGAACAGATAGAATAAAAACCACTACCAAGAAACATACAGATCTTGGTTGATGCCCAAAGTTATATAATGACAAAAATGTTTGATAAAATACTCTGCTTCTTTACTAAAAGCTAACAAGAGTGACACAGTGATTGCAGCCTTACCCGCCATTGATATAACCAAAATTGAAACACGAATCAGAGCCGATAAACATAAGTCATGAACTTCCTGCACTTCAAACAACATTTCATTGTATTTCTTGCGACTGACAGCGCGCAAAAGTGATATCGTCTGTTGTTTTTATTGGAGGCGAATACTTATGATCTACTTGTTGGTATATTTGGTTTTCAGGACATTACATCCAAAAGTTTAACTAAGTTATTAAATGCCATTAGAACTCATTTTCTGCTACTGTACGTGTACAGACTGCTCACTATGAGTTTTAGCAATGTAGAATACAACCAGGCTAGTCTTGGATGGGGCCGCTGAGCTTTGTGGGCTTGCTCAGCACTGCAGGTCCCCTTGCAAAAGCACAGAGTTCTGTTCACAGATTCATGACATAATGCTCAAAAAAGCTCCACCTGCACATATACTGCATCAATGGGTACTGAAAGTGGACACTTCACTGACCGATAAGAAAGACAAAAAGCTTCATTAGAATGATAGAAGCTGCTAGGCTTTTTAAAATATTACAAAACTTCATCATGTTTTACTACAACTACTGAGGGCATCATAAACAATATGTCATTTCAGTACATTCAGAGGCCATGTAAAGGTCAATGGCCTAACAAATAACTAAAAACAAACTCATTGAATGCCAATCAAGCTGATATGTTGAACTCATACCCAAGTTGCCACACAAAAGATGAGTGCAAAAACTGCATTGTCGAAAACTGATTGTAGACCAAAAAACAGTTGTATTCGTGTCCAAAGTGCTGGCTTTGAATCAGGACAAGCAATGTGCCATTGCTAAATCAGTAGAAAATTATTTGTTGAAAGCACTTTGTTCTTAAAAAACTATACCCATTCAGTAAGCATCGATTCAAACAAAGTGTGAAGTAACTGATTGAGTGATCTACTTGTTTCACAAAGAAACAAACCACTTGAGTGCAAGGCACTCAAGTGGTTTGTTTGAAATACATTTGAGAAACTATGTATATATTTCTCAAATACAGTCAAACATGGATAACTCGTCCACGGATAGCTCGAACACATGGTTAATTCGAACATTTCCTTTGGTCCGTTCCCACGTAATGATAAATTGCTATAGATAACTCGAACTCAACACTGTTAATTCGAACTGTTTTTTGCCCAACAGCTACCGAAACGGTTGTTTTCGCTTTAGAAAATCACTTTATTCAAAGCCATAGAGGTAAACTTCATTTTTTCGTAATTCATAAGCGTCGTTATTACCACCATCGGCAAAATATTTTTGTCAACGACTTTTCTAAAAGTTTGGTGAAATTTGATTTATACTGCGATACGATGAATAGCACGGGCTAGCCGGGTCACGCGCGCAAGAATTTTCGCCACGCACATACAAAACAAAAATCGCAAGTTGTTTTGTATGTGCGTGGCGAAAATCCTTGAGTGCGTGACTCAGCTAGCCCGTGATGAATAGTTTTCCGACGTTGATTCCGTGTTGAATCAACGTCGGAATGTTGAATGTTTAAAACGTCTTAAAAAATGTTGTAATTAAACGTATACGTTGTCTGAGCTACAAAAAACTATTCATCGTTTGACCTAAACACAGAATACGTGTGTACATTCAATAAGTATCTATTAAAAAAGCGTGAGTGATATAGAATGTACGTAAAACCTCGTAAAACTTCTAATTGAACTGCCTCGGAGTGTTGCTCTTAACGAATCCCAGGTAAAGTAAGGTAATCTGCATAAACTTCAAGAAAAAACGGCAAAATTGATCGTGGGTAAAACCCCAAAAGAAAAAAATGTAGTTTCTTTTGAGCATTTCAACAACGATCAAGTTTTGCCAATGTCAATCTGAAAAACGTCCTGGCAATAACATCACCTCAAACAACAAACCAATCTCAAGTGATAGAAAAATCTCTATACTTTTTCATGAAAACGTTTTAAACTTTACATTAGAAGCATTTAATTTGAAACAAGCCATTTGTGCTTTTGATTTATATTATAGTTTGTATATGTACATGTATCTACTAATAAATAAGTAAATATATGGACTTGTGACAGTGCTCTGATAACTTGAATGCTCTGATAATTCGAACACTTTTGCTCGGTCCCTTGAAGTTCGAGTTATCCATGTTTGACTGTATATATTACATTCAAGAGTAATAAACCCACGTTTTATATTGATTCAGAGTAGTTCGTACTGACCGAGGGTTAGGACAAATGGTGACAGGTGCCACTGGCTCTTGGCTCCAGGAACTGGTTGGCTGCTTGGAGTATTGACTTTTTGCTTCTTTAATTGCTTTCAGAGTTTTTTTCAGCTAAGCTTAAGGTTGTTTAAAGAAAAAATGTATATTTTGGGCTAATTTTTGCATCACATTTAGCAAGTTTTGTTTGAAGATGTCTATGTTTTGATGTCAATATTGCCATCATCTACTATATAAACGGCAATCGTTGTGTGTGCGTGTGCGCGTGCGCGTGCGCGTGCGCATGTGTGTGATTGATTGTCCGCCTTATAGGGTACCGTACTTTTCCGACTATTACCCGCTACTAGGTATCTAGGGCGCATTACTGGGAGTCTTCGGTTACTACACGCCTCTATACATAACCTATTCATAGTTTTACACAGACCACGTCATATCTGGTTAGCGCGCCTCTTTACGGCGCCCAACGACATTGGTGCGTTCTGAACAGCGACATTGTGGCCATGTGAAAAAGCACCGTTCTGAGTTCGGCAGCCTATACAGCTATACAAATGTACTAATCATTAAATAAAATAAATTAATGAATAGTAATTTACATGCGATTAATATTTACTGCCAACGTGTAATGAGAAGGTCACGCGAACGTTGATTTCTTGCGGTCACGGGAAAACGCAGTTTTCACCTACTACATTTCTACATAAAAAAGGTAGGTATTTCTTAATCAATGTTGTATTGTCTATGAATTGCCACACTTCCACTACATAAACCTCTCACTTGCGTCCGTGTACAAATTTAGCTCTCGGCCTACTGCCAGCCATTTTGCCGATATTGCTTAATACAATGTATACGATATTTTTTCAATTTCAAACTCCATCTATACTGTTTGTTTTGGTTATATATTTCATTTTGCCAACATGTTAACAAGCACTGCTATACAAAAAATCGTTGTATCTATATGTTGTGCATTTTAATTATCTGTCATGTGTCATCAACATAAGTAGTTATTTGTTTTTTAACTCGGACGCATTTAATGAACTCGCACAAAAAATCTTCGTTTTTAAGTTAGAAATTCTCGAACGAAGATTTAAAATTAAATTTTAGGCTAATTTTATAGAGAAATCTTTGGACAACACTGTCACTACTATAAAAGTCTTAAAGACCGTTGGTTATGTTATCAACGAATAATAAAATTCAGTTACTAGCAATTGCTGGTAAAATTGCAAAATGTGTCTACGGCGGTCGACCATAGAAAACGCATAAATGAGTCTACTTCAGTGAAAGGGTTGGAAACGTTGGATTTGCCACTGTTTGTGACAGTAAACATGTTCACTTCGTTCTGAGTTACTTTTATTCTTTTCCAGCTACGAGTACTACAGCTACTACAGAACTTGCTCGGGTACTGCTACTGCGTTTTACCTACTAAATTTCTACATCGAAAAGGTTAGTATTGTTGTATGTTATTGCTATTTACTATGTTATTGCTATTACTGCTATTGCTATTTTAATTATGTGTAATCACAAAAATCTGAATCAGCTATGTCATCAACATAAGTAATTGTTTTCTAACTCGATAGCATTTTCAAAACTTACACAAAAATGGTTGTTTTAACCACTTCGGGTACAATTGCATAATCCAATTTCGCGTTCAGATACAATTAAATCATGATGCTCTACAGATTATGACATGGGTCAACAAAAGTCATTTTAACCGTAGAAGCACTCACATTTTTACATAGAACACTTATACTTTTGGAAAGCAAAGAAAATTCTGTATCTGATCGTATTATCTTTATTTCAAAAATTAAAAATAATAAATATTGAAAGTAGCATGAAATAGCGGTTTTATTAAAATTCGTGTTCTACGAACATTTTTGACTAATAAGGGTAGCATGAAAATGTATAAAACTATATATAATAACAAACAATTAAAACATACTGTGTATACAATGCAATCTACAGTCTCTTCCATAGCTGTTAACTTATCTTCGTCACCACTCTACTGGAAGTCTGCCATTTCTATCGCTGAATTGAAGCCTATACGCTTCAACTACTAACTGCTACGCGTTGTTACTAACTTTGAACCCAAATTACTCGAAATTCTTTCATTTGACCATAGCTGTTTGACCAGTCCGATGTCTGCAAACATGTCTGAAGGTCATGCTTAGCTTTGTAGATAGAGTGTAACTGTAAGCAGGCTCTAAATATAGATGGATGGGTAATGCAACTACACAAAGCCTAAAAACTGGCTAATGAACTTGAGAAGAATATACTCGAAGCCGCTATAGCGGTGCATGCACCCGAAGTGGTTAAGTTGGAAATTCTAAAACAAAGAATTAAAATTAAATTTTAGGCTAATTTTATAGAGAAATCTTTGGACAACACTGTCACTTCATACAAGTTTTAAAAATCGTTGGTTATGTTATCAACGAATAATAAAATTCAGTTACTAGCAATTGCTGGGAAAGTCGCAAAAATGTGTCTATGGCGGTCGACCATAGAAAACGCATGAGGGAGTCTACTTCAGTGAAAGGGTTGAAAACGTTGGATTTGCCACTGTTTGTGATAATAAACATGTTCATTTCCTTCCGCAGCTGAGTTACTTTTACTTTTTTTTCAGCTACGGGAACTACAGAAACTACAGAACTCGCACGGGCACTCCGAGCCTGGCGATAGGCAGCGGTGAGAAGAAAGCGAGCAGCGTATATTACAAAAAGCACACCATCTCATTCGATGTTAGAAATGCTTGAAGCAGTACAATGCCTTCCAAAAAGCCTATTGCCCAAACGCAAAAACAGATTGATTCCCGTAGAGAGAGATCGATATTGCGAAGCAGCAGCAAGACGAGCAGAAACTGCAGAGCAAACACAGCTACGCCCACAACGAAACGGAACTGCTGCTGCAGCTGCTGGAAGAGCAGAAACCGCCGAACAAACACGGGTACATCGAGAGCAGGCCAGAATAGATGCTGCAGCCGCTAGAAGTGCAGAGACTACTAAACCGACCCCAGCAGCAACTCAAACGGCTCAGAGCAGTCGCTACATCGGCCAGACGTGCAGAAACTTCCGAGCGGATGCAGCGGCGACAAGAACATGATGCACTAGCTACAACAGCTGCTCGGCGAGCTGAATTTTCAGAGCGGATGAAACGGCGACAACAGCGAGATGCACAACTACAGCAGCTGCTACCAAGCGCCGTTTATGGACAGAAAACTTTGCACTTGACTACAGTCCTGCAACACAGTGTAGGGTTGAATTTTTTTATGGGACGAATGTCCAAAAATGCTCCAAATGTAATGCCTTACGTTGGAAAGTTGGAAAGGCGAGAGGCCATATATGTAGTTTATATAGTAGATTTTATTGATAATAAATTTTATCAACAACCGCATTACTGCTGCACAGTTGGTATATACAATGTCAAAACACAGGCTATAGACGAAGAACTGGTGAGCCATGATTAGTGTTTCAAGCATGCAGAAGTCTCAATTCAATAAATGCTGGCGATAGCTAAGCAGTGCAATAGCAAAATATTTTCTAGAATTTCTTAAAATATGTAAAACTTCTCAATACTGCCAGTTTGAAGAATGTCAGTTTGCCTAGCAATGTCAATTTCATTATCAGTTGTGTACAAAATTAGGACAACTCCGATTTGAGTGGTTCGAGACTGATGCATTGTAGACTAGCTGTAAAACACATTGCATATTTCCATTGGTCTCTCCAACATTATTGACATGTACAACTGCATATGTGTATGCAGTCAGATCAGCACAAAATTTTCAGTAGATTGCATATTTGGAGTTGTTTTACGGTATGAAAGACAACTCTCAATAAAACTAATGATTTACGTAAATCTGTTCCCGAACACGGGTAATGCAGCTAGTCTACTATATAAACGGCAATCGTTGTGTGTGTGTGTGCGTGCGTGCGTGTGTGTGATTGATTGTCCGCCTTATAGAGTACCGTACTTTTCCGACTATTACCCGCTACTAGGTATCTAGGGCGCGTTAACGGGAATCGACGGTTAATACACGCGTCTATACATAACCTACCTATTCATCGGTTTTACACAAAATCACGTCACCTTCGGTTAGCGCGTGCCTCTTTACGGCGCCCAACGACATTGGTGCGTTCGGAACAGCTAAATTGCGGCCGCGTGAAAAAGCACCGTTCTGAGTTCGGCAGCCTATACAGCTATACAAATGTACTAATCATTAAATAAAATAAATTAATGAATAGTAATTTACATGCGATTAATATTTACTGCCAACGTGTACCGAGAAGGTCACACGAACGTTGATTTCTTGCGGTCACGGGAAAACGCAGTTCTCACCCACTACATTTCTACATAAAAAAAGGTAGGTATTTCTTAATCAATGTTGTATTGTCTATGAATTGCCACACTTCCACTACATAAACCTTTCACTTGCGTCCGTGTACAAATTTAGCTATCGGCCTACTGCCAGCCATTTTGCCGATATTGCTTAATACAATGTATACGATATTTTTTCAATTTCAAACTCCATCTATACTGTTTGTTTTGGTTATATATTTCATTTTGCCAACATGTTAACAAGCACTGCTATACAAAAAATCGTTGTATCTATATTTTGTGCATTTTAATTATCTGTCATGTGTCATCAACATAAGTAGTTATTTGTTTTTTAACTCGGACGCATTTAATGAACTCGCACAAAAAATCTTCGTTTTTAAGTTAGAAATTCTCGAACGAAGATTTAAAATTAAATTTTAGGCTAATTTTATAGAGAAATCTTTGGACAACACTGTCACTACTATAAAAGTCTTAAAGACCGTTGGTTATGTTATCAACGAATAATAAAATTCAGTTACTAGCAATTGCTGGTAAAATTGCAAAATGTGTCTACGGCGGTCGACCATAGAAAACGCATAAATGAGTCTACTTCATTGAAAGGGTTGAAAACGTTGGATTTGCCACTGTTTGTGATAGTAAACATGTTCACTTCGTTCTGAGTTACTTTTATTCTTTTCCAGCTACGAGTACTACAGCTACTACAAAACTTGCTCGGGTACTGCTACTGCGTTTTACCTACTAAATTTCTACATCGAAAAGGTTAGTATCGTTGTATGTTATTGCTATTTACTATGTTATTGCTATTGCTATTTTAATTATATGTGTAATCACAAAAATATGAATCAGCTATGTCATCAACATAAGTAATTGTTTTCTAACTCGATGGCATTTTCAAAACTTACACAAAAATGGTTGTTTTTAACCACTTCGGCTACAATTGCATAATCCAATTTCGCGTTCAGGTACAATTAAATCATGATGCTCTACAGATTATGACATGGGTCAACAAAAGTCATTTTAACCGTAGAAGCACTCACATTTTCACATAGAACACCTATACTTTTGGAAAGCAAAGAAAATTCTGTATCTGATCGTATTATCTTTATTTCAAAAGTTAAAAATAATAAATATTGAAAGTAGCATGAATTAGCGGTTTTATTAAAATTCGTGTTCTACGAACATTTTTGACTAATAAGGGTAGCATGAAAATGTATAAAACTATATATAATAGCAAACAATTAAAACATACTGTGTATACAATGCAATCTACAGTCTCTTCCATAGCTGTTAACTTATCTTCGTCACAACTCTACTGAAAGTCTGGCATTTCTATCGCTGAATTGAAGTCTATAGCATCAACTACTAACTACTAGCGTTGTTACTAACTGATCTAGATGTTGAACTTTGAACCCAAATTACTCGAAATTCTTTCATTTGACCATAGCTGTTTGACCAGTCCGATGTCTGCAAACATGTCTGAAGGTCATGCTTAGCTTTGTAGATAGAGTGTAACTGTAAGCAGGCTCTAAATATAGATGGATGAGTAGTTCAACTACACAAAGCCTAAAAACTGGCTAATGAACTTGAGAAGAATATACTCGAAGCCGCTTTAGCGGTGCATGCACCCGAAGTGGTTAAGTTGGAAATTCTAAAACAAAGAACTAAAATTAAATTTTAGGCTAATTTTATAGAGAAATCTTTGGACAACACTGTCACTTCATACAAGTTTTAAAAATCGTTGGTTATGTTATCAACGAATAATAAAATTCAGTTACTAGCAATTGCTGGGAAAGTCGCAAAAATGTGTCTATGGCGGTCGACCATAGAAAACGCATGAGGGAGTCTACTTCAGTGAAAGGGTTGAAAACGTTGGATTTGCCACTGCTTGTGATAATAAACATGTTCATTTCCTTCCGCAGCTGAGTTACTTTTACTTTTTTTTCCAGCTACGGGAACTACAGAAACTACAGAACTTGCACGGGCACTCCGAGCCTGGCAATAGGCAGCGGTGAGAAGAAAGCGAGCAGCGTATATTACAAAAAGCACACCATCTCATTCGATGTTAGAAATGCTTGAAGCAGCACAATGCCTTCCAAAAAGCCTATTGCCCAAACGCAAAAACAGATTGATTCCCGTAGAGAGATCGATATTGCGAAGCAGCAGCAAGACGAGCAGAAACTGCAGAGAAATGCAGCTACGCCCACAACGAAACGGAACTGCTGCTGCAGCTGCTGGAAGAGCAGAAACCGCCGAACAAACACGGGTACATCGAGAGCAGGCCGGAATAAATGTTGCAGCCGCTAGAAGTGCAGAGACTACTAAACCGACCCCAGCAGTAACTCAAACGGCTCAGAGCAGCCGCTACATCGGCCAGACGTGCAGAAACTTCCGAGCAGATGCAGCGGCGACAAGAACATGATGCACTAGCTACAACAGCTGCTCGGCGAGCTGAATTTTCAGAGCGGATGAAACGGCGACAACAGCGAGATGCACAACTACAGCAGCTGCTACCAAGCGCCGTTTATGGACAGAAAACTTTGCACTTGACTACAGTCCTGCAACACAGTGTAGGGTTGAATTTTTTTATGGGACGAATGTCCAAAAATGCTCCAAATGTAATGCCTTACGTTGGAAAGTTGGAAAGGCGAGAGGCCATATATGTAGTTTATATAGTAGATTTTATTGATAATAAATTTTATCAACAACCGCATTACTGCTGCACAGTTGGTATATACAATGACAAAACACAGGCTATAGACGAAGAACTGGTGAGCCATGATTAGTGTTTCAAGCATGCAGAAGTCTCAATTCAATAAATGCTGGCGATAGCTAAGCAGTGCAATAGCAAAATATTTTCTAGAATTTCTTAAAATATGTAAAACTTCTCAATACTGCCAGTTTGAAGAATGTCAGTTTGCCTAGCAATGTCAATTTCATTATCAGTTGTGTACAAAATTAGGACAACTCCGATTTGAGTGGTTCGAGACTGATGCATTGTAGACTAGCTATAAAACACATTGCATATTTCCATTGGTCTCTCCAACATTATTGACATGTACAACTGCATATGTGTATGCAGTCAAATCAGCACAAAATTTTCAGTAGATTGCATATTTGGAGTTGTTTTACGGTATGAAAGACAACTCTCAATAAAACTATTGATTTACGTAAATCTGTTCCCGAACACGGGTAATGCAGCTAGTAGCTTTATAAAAAATAAAGATTTTAGATACATAGAACCAGTCTTTTACATGCGGCTTCTATATGGGCTGTGCAAATTACTCAAATATACGAGACACTCTTGAGCTAGACTCTCCCTGTGCTTGGCAGGCTTGAGGCCAGACACTACTGACTCTGCTAATGCAGTTTGCTGGATTGTCTTGTGAGTCCAAAAAGGGCAGAAGCCATGTTGGCTCCGCCGCTTTTAAGGCTTTCTTCTGGCAGTGCACTGATAAGGGTCATTTGGGCTGATATTTGAATGTGATTCGAGCAACACAGTTTGGTATGACTCAATCTGACTCAGGTCGCGTTTCCTTGTTTGTATGATTCACTAAATATCTAGGCTTCAGGTTCGCTAGACCTCATAGTAATTTTAAAGAGCTATTGCTTGAATCTCTTTCATTGCCATATCTTTAGGTGTGACTGCGCAGCCCTTCCTGCCTAGAAAGGAAGGTCTACCAAGGAAAGACTCAGACAGACCTTGGTCTTCCCTGACCAGATATGCTCAGACAAGACGTGGCAGACCTTCCCTGCCTCTTCTCTCCTTTACTGCTTTTGCTCCTCCGAGCTTAAGTCATAGTAAACAGTAGTAAACAGTTGTAGTCAGTCGTAGTCGTTGTAAACAGTTTGGAAATCAACCCTCCACTGTACCAAACAGGAACATAACACTTTCTACAAAATTAGTTTGCTTGTTTTAGTCCTTGCTTTTTGCAGTAAATGACTACTAAGCCTTTGATGACCTATGAAAATAAACTTTAAAAAGTCTGTGTGTAAATGATCCACTCTGTTAAGTTTTAGGTCATCATAAGCTTCGTTCTAGAATAAATGGGTTTCTACTAAAACAGTTCAATCAGAGAAGCTTTCACTGAAAAACATATACAACACTAGTAAAAATAATTGTAGTTGTGGACCTAAAATAAGTCTCAAAATCAAACATAAAAAATATAAGATGGTAAAATACAAAACAGCTTAAACAGTTAATAATAACAAATACACCAAAGTACATTTTTTAAAGAATAGGTATAAAAACACTCAAACTACTATTAATAAAGAAAAGCATTTGAAGTGAATTCAATGCGATGATGTGCAATCAAGATAGCCATAAAGAATTCTGTAAAGTTTGCATATTCCTCAAACAGATACATGTATTCCTTTAAAACTTGTACAAAATGATGTAATGCTTTTAAACCAAAGACTTGCAAATCAGCTGGTTGTAAACATTTTAGTCAAGCCAAAAATATTTAGAGCCTAATTCATCTAATTAGATAATGACTGTTCAATGTGTTGATGAACAGATAGAAGAATGATGTACTTTAAAAATTAATGGAAAGCCAAGAATTTTGTTGCTTTGATCACATTACATATTGGAGTTTGAACTACATTTTTATATCGTTAAAAAATAAATTAATATGTCTAAAAAAGCAGAATTAGTTTATTATTAAAATAGTTAAAACTCAATGGGAAACCACTTGCTCTTTAATTTATTCCTTTTTCATTTCAAGGTTTTGCAAATCTACTAATAATTAAATCAATGAGTCAACACGAAGTGCTAACACCTGTATTTTTAGCTTGATGCTTTGGTTTCTCAAAAAGTACAAAAGTGCACTATTATTTGCCTCAATGTGTAACCTTGAAAATACAAACAAATTTCTGTTGATATTTCTTGCAGCTGGTTATCCTACCTTAACTTGAAGTAAAATATTTTCCTGCGAATCCAGGTGCAAGCCTTATAGACAATATATATTTGCAACATACATACCATAATTGATTACTTGGCATATCAAAGCTAGTTTCAATAAAATTCTATGGAAAAGTGATATCATTATCCAAATATTATCTTTCTGTGAAATAATTATTTTGCCATCTTCATCCTAACAATCTTCATGTAAATCCTGACGCTGAATGTCATAATGTTCATTTTTGTTATTAGCATTATGAGCATTTGTTATGAGCTCATTTTTGCCTCTATTTAACCTGTTATTAAACTGGAAAAGTTCAGTTTTACAAAACCTTGCCAAAGGAGTTGTTTTATTTCACCACCATAAACTATGGCCTATCTGGATTTTTATTCATGATAATATCCTCAATAACTAGTTTTGGTATAATATAACCTGCTAGAAGATGTAACCTCTTCCAGAGGATTAAATTTGGATACATAAGTTTATTGATATCCCTAGAACAGTCGGTGACATAGTCATGTGCAGACAACTTCACTTGCTCATCAAATAGAATATTAACTTTCATAAATTAGTAAAACCTTAAAGTAAATCAAGTTTCAATTAATGTTATTCTATTTTATATATTTTAATAATGTAAGCCAATTTAACATTGTTGAATAGCAGCACAAAAATCAAAGTCGTCATTAGCTTCGTAATAGTCTACTATTTACTTATACCCTAAAAGTCACAAGTGCTGTTAAGGTTTTCCAGTGGGCTCATAATCAAAGATTATGAGTATACACACAGTAATTGATAAATCTTGAAAAGCAGGTGATTGGCGCATTAAATAGTGTGCCACATGGCAAGTGTGATGTGATTCATTTTCTCAACTTCTAAGCCTTGCTTCAGGCAGACATGTAGAGTTTTCATTGTAGTAGAGTTTTCTGCTAGAATTTTTGGTTAAAAATGTTTGAGTTGGCTTTTTGCAAAAGATGGAGCCTTATTTAATTATCTGAACGTAAACAGCACAGTTGCTAAGAAACAAGATAGATAGTCTGACATGCTTCTTTTTTCTTTCTCATGTCTTAAATAATTTTGGTAAACACAGAATATCAATATTTGGCACTTCCACCAGAAATTTCCTTAAATATAAATTTATAAAAAATTAACAAAAACAGTTGCACGTTTCAATTGGTTAGCAAAATCATAATTTGAATACAAAGTATTACCTTTTTTCATTATAACATAAATACCTAGCAATGAGAATCTTTACCATAATTAAAGCAATGTCCATTCGTTTAACCCTACGCCTGCCAAAAGCCACGCTAGAAGAGTTAGGAAAAAAGCTTGCACATCCCTCTTAATTTTTAGGAAATTACAGTAGTTGTTCACTTTGCTTAAGATACGGAATTATTTGTTGAAATTTAATAAGGAGATTTTTGGCAACGCCTCAGCAAAAGGCATAGTTTGAGATCTTTAAAAATGTCTTGTTTCCGGTTGATGATAAATAAATGATTGCTTGTAACAAAGGCATTTAATTTATGTTAAAAATGTTTTCGTGTGTTTTTCCAAAATTTATCAACACTTTATTTATCACATATTGATGAAAGTGGCGGAGAGAACATACCTCCAACTTTAAAAATAGCCATACAAATTTACAAGTACTTTTAACTTACTTTATCCCAATTTAAATAGTTTTTGACATTCTAGTCATATACATATATCTTTTTAAGGTACTTGTAGAGAAACCAATTATGCTTACCAGTGCCATGCATCTTGTCATTTTCTTGGGAAATTTAAAGCATTTCAAAATTAAAAATATTTTCACCTCTGTCAGCAAAAAAGCTATTATGCAGTAACAATGACACACCGATCTCCCCTTTACCACCACCATTTATCATCCATGGCATTGCACGCTCTGAGCTAGTGATAGCTGATTCATATGATAGCTATAGCTAACCAAACGCAAACAGTTGCACAAACAAATAACTGGCAAGCCACATCCAGACTGCTTCACAATGGTCCCTGACCAGTAAAACCATACACATCCAATGCTTTTCTGAGAACAAGAAAAAAATTGTATGTCAAATCACTAGCACAATTGGAGAGGAACCCTTTTTTCAGAAAAGTTTTAGCTATCAGGGATACGTGACTCATCCCATAAGCCTCTTTAGGTCTCTGACAAGCAACAATAGTAACTTAACTATTATCGACATCCTTCAACCGCATTCATTATTGACCTCCATATAGTAGACCAATCACATGCGGATCTAGGTCCCAAGTTGCAAATCTTTAAAGCTCAGTAGTCTAGTTTCTTGATTGCATAAGTTAAAGGTTGTCCTTAGCTCATTGAGTTTTCAGAAAATCACAAAATGTTCCATTTTTTCGCTTAGTACTGCAAAGTGGTGCTTTACAAAATGTTGGCTTTTTTAGATTTTATTGTAAGTATGTGGCTAATAAGCTTTTTTCTCAGAATTTTTATAAAATCAAGAAATTTTCATTGTGAGTGGCATGTAAGCAGATGGTATGGTTTTTACATTTGCTGAAAGATTCACTATTCATATCAGATTGTGAAATGTTGCCGCCTCTGAGTTTCCCTAAAGGTACTGTAGGCAACGGATACAATTGCCTTAATGGTATACACATTCAATAAGGAGTGCATAGTTTTATTCAGTAAACCTTTATTTCTGATTAAGCGCATTTTGTAATTATCCTAGTAGTTACATGTATATAGAAGGCAACTCTTATCCAGCTCCTAAAGATTACAAGAGTTGACAAATGCTCTGATCAACCACTTTAACACAAGACACTGGATAGTAATCCTAGTGAAATAAAAAACAAGTAGAGAACTATTTGGAGCATGATATAAATGATCCAGCGTGTCCCTTTATCTTTCTGCTTAAAATTTAGTTTTATATCCTAATCGTGTGTGTGTTTTTTTGGCAACAGGTATTGTAAAGGATTCATTGTGTTCTTCGACTTTTCTACTGAAACTTAGTTTACTATCTGAATTATGTGTTGTTTTTTTGGAATATATTGTAAAAGGTTAGCAGTAATGCTTTACTTCTCCACTTATAATCCATTAATTACTCTTGTAGTATAATAATATATTGCGTATAAAAGTCAAATATAGAATAGAGCGTGTAACAAGGTACAGTAATTCTCATTAGATTCTCTTCATGCTTTTGTACTTTTGAGTGTGCTAGCCTCACCTACTGCAGGCCTAGCCTAAGTAATATAATTAGAGCCGGGCAGTCTCTCCAAGCAGGCCGGCCACTCTTCCTGCAAACTATCTATGTTTTTGCTAGGCTTGTCAAGCTGAGCCATCTCTCTTTCTTGCTCTGTTGTTGTTTTGGTCCAGGAGGGTTGACCATTTTTCTGCTAGACAATTAAAGAATTGGCCAGTCTGTGTTTTGGGGTTCTAGTCAAGATAGTGGTCAGAATGCTTCTACCACAACTTCTCCCACTAGAAGCTGTGGGGTTGAGATCTGAACTCTAGCAGTCACATCTCTTGTAAATGGTCTTATGGTGTAAATATCTTCATTTCTTGTCACCTTAACTCTGGGTTAGACACAAATAGCCAGTAACTTTGGCCATTTTCACTCAGATGTTGCTGTTTATCATTAGCTGGCTGGCCCTTGGCTGTAATGTCAAGATGGCAGTAAACTGGCATCTCAGGTTTTAGGCAAGGGATTCAGATTGTAAAACCTGTTCAGCTTGATTTTTGCAAAATTTTGATTATAGGTACTCAGTAGATCTTTTAGGGCTAGTGTGATATTCAGATCAAGACGGGTGATTTCTGGAACCAGTAAACTCCATTTTCTCTTTTTCCTTTTGGCTTACATTTGCAGAGTCAACAAGCTGTAGTTAGGAGAGGCTACACAGTTTCATCGTCAGATTGGAGCTCTAGTCAAGGTTTCTGAAGAGCTACTTGTAGTTGCGTCTAGGTAGTTCACTGTGCCTCCCTATCAACCATCCTCATGTATCATTTGCTGTTGCATCACCTGGTCAATAGACACATGCTGCCCTGCATAAAAACACTTAAACATTGCAAAGTGCTAAAGAATGTCGTACTAACATCTTTTACGCCTGCTCTCATAGCTGCAGATGTCTTGATATCCTTTTGTGCTACTGTTACTCTGTTTCAGGTCTCCTCGGCGCTGCATCTCCCAGTCCGAACTATGGCTTTAAATACTGGTTTGGCAGTACCCTATTCAGCTCTATTTTAGTGTCTGTGGTTTCAGAGGCATGAGTAAAGTACCTTGTAGCTCTCTTTTCAACCCCAAGCTCTCTTCTAGGGCAAATCATACGTCAGTAATCAATTTCTGAGGTGTTTGATTAGCTAGGATGCTTTATTAGACTGTTTCGCAGACCTCAAAGTGGTTTCTAAGGATGATAAAAATGGGGATATTTCACTTCCGGTTATTTGGTCTGCAGATTTTAAAATGTCTAGCAGAGATGTCAATGGTAGTGATTTTTTGAAAAAGAATTTGAGGAGGAAAATGTAGATTATTTAGATTTATAGTGTAGAGAAGAAAGTGATAGTGATTTTGGAAGCAGTGAGATTGACTTAAATCTTGATAATGATGGGTAAGATGGGAATTTTTGCCAAGTTTTACTGATAACAGTAGTAGTTTAGAGACATCGTCTAAAAAAAATACCGTTGCTCTGCCCTGCTTGGAGGATACAGGTACTGCTCTGCCAGCAGATGAAGAGTTTTATCTCCATGATGATGAAAACCTACTGCAAGCAAGTAGGTGTAGTCTAAGAAAAGTATTGCATGTATTATGGGTATTATTTTATTATGCATTGTTTTATTTGTATTATTATGTAGTATTATTATCTTCTTCCATAGTTTGGTTGAAATTACTAACAATCTCTTTCCTTTACCAATCTAACCCTCAGTGTGATACATGTATTTAGTGTCATGAATTCATATTTACCTCAAATCAGATAGCAGCATGACCCGACTGATATGTGTTAAGCTTACGATATTTTTAAGGATGTAAACCGACATGTGGCTGCATTTCATGATTTGAAATGTTTAAGCTATGCCTCATTAGAAGCCCTAGATTGTCTACTCTAAAGACACTATCTCATTCATCTCAGTGAAAGTTTTGTGAGTGGATTGGGTAATTATTCTAACACTGATACGTTTGCATCAATGTTATGCTCAAAATATTCAGTTCAATGCGCAACACATTTTGGTAGTAGCTCGATCCTTCACTTTGTATTAATGCGTACTGTTCAACAACATACCATGTGTGCGTGTGTGCGTGTGTGCGTGCGTGCGTGCGTGTGTTTATTTCATCAAGCAGACAAAAAATATACACAGATTTAAGTTATAATAATAAAGAGCAGAAAACATATAGTCAGGTGTGTAAAAAGAGATAACCTGAAGAGATGATGATGGGGCCCATTGCGAAATGGCAAAGCCAGCAGTACGCGAGCCCGAGTCAGCAGCACAAAACAAGACAACAACAATCACCCGACAGAGTGAAGATAGAGCCTCAGCTCCACCTTAAATTCTCCTAGAGATTTTATTTGCCTTAAAACCGTTGGCAGCTTATTCCACAGCGCAGGTGTAGCAAAATTATAGGATCTTTGACCAGCAGATGTTAGATGTTTGGGAACAGGAAGTGATAGTAATTGATGACGAGTACGGTAATGTGATAGTGATACAGAGCTACTAGTGTGAAACAGTTTATGAGCTTGAATTAGTAATTTATACTTATAAAGTTTATCTACAGTTAAGATATCTGAATTGACAAATAGGTCTTTTGTTGGAAACCCGAAAGGCTTAAGGTTAATTATACACAATAGTTTCTTTTGAAATATGGTTAATCTTTTTAGATATATCTGCGGTGCATTCCTCCATGTTTCAATTGAGTAACATAATTTTGAATAAATAAATGAATAATAGAGCATAACTAAAATTCTTTTTGGGACGTACCCACTCACATGATGAAAAATTCCTGAGATAGGTCGAAAATCCAATAAAAGTTTACGAATGTGGGAGGACCAGCTCAAGTTTTTATCAATTGTGATTCCAAGGAATTTGACTTCATCTACTGCTTTAATTGGCATGTTATTTAAAGTGATATTTAGATTGAAAGTTGATTTGTTTTGATAGGTTTTAAAAATGGTGTAATATGTTTTTTCTGTGTTGATAGTTAATTTGTTATTGTGGCACCAAACACTTAGTTTATTCAGATCAAAGATCACTTTATGAATAGTCTCATTCAAGTTTTTTGAACTCAAGAACAGAGCTGTATCCTCAGCATACAGTAAGGGCGTTAGGTAGGATAAACAATTATGGAGGTCATTTATGTAGAGCAAGAATAGTGTAGGACCCAGCACAGAACCTTGTGGTACACCACATGTTATGTTACTAGGATTTGAGTACGAATCACCTATTTTTGTAACTTGAGTTTGATGAGTTAAATAATTTTGTATCCAATTAATTGTAGACTGACTAAAATTAAACTGCTCTAATTTTTGAAACAATATGGTGTGGTCAATGGTATCAAAAGCTTTTCTAAAATCAATAAAAATTCCCAATACACATTCTCCTTTATTAAAAGATTCTAGTATTTAGTTGGTAAAAATTGAAATTGCTTCCGATGTACCTCTGCCTGGTCTAAAATCATATTGATTTTTGTAAAGTAATGCTCTTGACTCCAAATAATCAACAATTTGCTGATTCACTAGCTTTTCCATGATTTTACTGAAAACTGGCAGTATTGAAATTGGGCGAAAGTTACCGCATTCATTCAAAGAGCCTCCTTTGTACAAATGTATTATCTTAGCTTTTTTCAATTCATCAGGTACTATTCCGCTTTCTATTGATTGAGTTAAAATTTGACATAAAGGATCAGCTATACTTTCAGAGACTGATTTGATAAATTTCACTGATATTTGGTCAAGACCGGAGGCTTTATTTGTATTAACAATTGCTATCTCCCTTAAAATCATAGTTTTGTCGAAGCGATGGAGTTCAAAAGCTGCGTCTCTCATACTGGGACCAATGGACAAAGTATGATTTGCTACTGAATACAACAATTCATTGTCAACAAAAGTGGAAGCTAACCTATTACCAATGGTACTAAAGAAATGATTAAGTTCATTAGCTATTTCGGTATCAGTAGTAGCTATTTCCGTTGGATTAGAAAATTTAACTAATTTGGAAGGCAGCTTAGTGTTATCAGTCTTACGTTTTCCCAGCAGCTCACAATTGATAAGCTTCCAAATTTGTTGAGAGCTGGAACAATTATTAAAAGCCTGCAAATAATATTGATATTTGGAATTCCTTAAGCGCATGCCCACATCATTTCTCAATTTATTATATTTATATTTCAGTTTTGAATTTAATGGATTGGACTGAAGCTTTCTGTGTAAGGCATATTTTTTTATGCTTTCCAAAAGGTCTTTACTCATCCATGGCTTTAAAAAATGTTCACTGTTTTTATATAATGAATCTGTAAGATTTCTACAATCCTGAGCACATATGGATAACTTGTGTAAAAAAGCATTATAAAACAATCTGCATTTTTTGAGTATAACTCATTCCAATCAATAAGCTTAAGCTGGTCATTCAGTTTTTGATAATTAATGATAGTGTATGGCATTAGAATTTGCTTGGAGATAAGATTCTCAGTCTTAAAATCATGTATGAAAGAAAACGTGGGCAAATGATCGCTGAAGTCAGCGTTTAAAACTCCAGAAGTTACATTGTGACTACTAAAATTTGTCAAAATATGATCTAAACATGTCCATTTGTTGGAAGGTTTATAGTAATGAGTTGGAATAGTAATAGTGTTGTAGAAGCAGTATGATGCAAGCAAGTTAATGTAGTCATCATTAGAGAAGTTTAAAAAATCAATGTTAATATCGCCAGCAATGATATGGTTACTTGCGCGTGATGAAGAAATGTAGCGTTCTAGGTCAACAAGAAACTCAGCAACACCCGCGCTGGGCTGCCGATTGACAACTGTCAGGAACAAAGACGAGACAGAGGCACCAAAGTCCAATCTGACTGAGTGAACATCAGACCCAGCAAGAACCACAGCAGGCAACACACCCACACAACAGCCATCCCGCACATAGACCCCAGCACCACCTCCCCGAGATCCTCGCTGGGTACGTGAAAAAGTATAATTTTTTATTTTAAAATACTCCACCTCGTCATCATTCAACCAAGTTTCAGTTACACAAATAATATCAAAGGGAACATTACAACAATAAAGAAATTGTTCAAAGACAGAAAATTTATTTGTTAGGCTTTGACAATTCACATTAAGTATTGAAAGTTTATCAACAAAAAAGCTCTGATTAAACTGAATATCATCAACACAGTAATTTATACAGTTTATGTCTAGATTATAATCAAAGTCGGTCATTTTACTGAGTAACTCAATTATTAAAAAAACAGAAAGCATGTGATCTAACACTAAACAAGTTTTAGAGCTTGCAAGTCATCCTCTGGATTGATAACCATTGCATCCGAGTCCGACGTCTTGCGCAGATAAATTCGTTGATTGTAGGTCCATACAAATTTGTAATTATGATCGACTTTAAATTGTCGAGTTTCCCAGAACAGTGTGATGTGAGCATGACTGAGGACTTCATTAACATAGATCTTTCCCTCTTCCTTAAAACCAAGCGACGACAGGCATTGAATGTTTTTACGATACATATGAAAGAGCTGATTACGTTGGTTAGTTTGAGAAAACTTGATGATTACACATCTGGTTTGTTTAATACGATATAACTTATCCACACAAGACATTGGTAAATCAGCAGACTCCAATGAACTAATTATTTTGAAATGGAATGCCATTTAGCTCTACACATTTAGCTCTTTCAGCAAATTCTGCTGCCTCTATTCGAGTCTCTAATCCTTGCAGTTTATTGAGTTTTTGTTTTAGTTCTGTTATCGACGTAGTTAGGTCTTTTTGCTTGGTCTGAATGTCTTGATTTTCGAGATGAATATGATTTAACGATTTTTCGAAATCCGAATGTTTGCTCTCAATTTGATTGAGACGAGACTCAATGTTACCAAGTTTGCCAATAATTAGATTTAGCTTTTCATCTACATGTATGTCCATCAGCTTCAGAGCGCCACCATCCTCAGTCTCAGATATCGACTTAACTTGTTTCTTTGGTCCCATGATTGAGGACTGCAGCCTGACAAATTAGCTCAGATTGAAAAGCTTACCCTATGTGACCATAAACTCATTGTTTTATGTATTCGAGTTCATGTGATGTCATTGGGACCCATTTCATATTGTTGGCCATGCTTTTTCCCTATAAATCTCAACATTCATGAAAATGCAATGTTTGTCGTGTGCGGTTGCTATGACCTTCCAAAACTTCTACAAAAACACTGTTTAAAACTCAATCCATCAACATTAAAGATGAATTTCTCAATTTGTGGTGTCAACCACATTGACAAACACCTTTTTCAATAAAAACCTGTATCTCAGGTTAAATTGCTTCCATTTCAATTTCAAAAAAAGTTTAGAAAAGCAGAGAATTTTTTCTATTACATTGGATCAAAAAGAATTTTAGGATCTGTCCTTATTTGTGTATTGAAAATGACACGAACTGTCACAAATTATAAAACGGGTAATGAATCTGTTGTTAGATTTAAGAATAAAGCAAATTTTACTGCCAGCTCACTGCCAAAAGGTAAATACACAAGATTAGCAAACTGACATATAAGCAGATATACGAAATTCACAACCAATCCAGATAATTTGTTTGAAGACTGAAGGCTCACAGACTTTGCACTTGACTTCATCACTGAATCAGCAGAATGTTCAATGGCATTACAGACTGCATGAAACCTACAACTGAACAAGCGTTTGACTTCTTTTTCTCCAAACATATTGCCAGGGATGAAATGAGTTCTGCACTTCTTTTTGGATCAGTTGATGAGTTTTACGACAAGTGGTTGGGTTTGTTGTAGAACAACCAAATATTATGTGATTATTACAAGTTAGTTCAGTCACAAAGAGAAATAGAAACAGAGTACTTTACAGAAACTACAGGAAATGGCTTAGTCTTTTGTTATGGGTTTTTAGGTTTTAGTAAAACTAGTGTCATCTCTCAAAAGACAAAATACATGTTGCACTGTTTCAAATATCACACTGTTCATGTTCAGTCTTTTAGTTTGTTCAATGGAAAGTAACTCTGAGAATTTTCAGTGGTTTCATAGCATGATATGGACCATAGCAGCAGTACTTTTCAATATATATAATTAAATTGAGGTAAAGTTACGGATGGGTCACTCCAAACCAGAGGCTGCTACTTAAAAGATGAACTTGCACAAAATTTCAGAAAATTTTCATTAGAAAGTGCCAATACTTTTCAATCATTTGTAATTTTGGTTGATGTATGAGTTGATTTGACTGCCAAAACATACATGTATCAATATTACAGTCGAAAAAAGTTGATTGCGGTTAAAATACTCAGAAGAAAAATATGAGCGAAATAACATCACTCATTGGTGAGTGTTGCTTTAGCCGATATCGGTTATTGCGTTCAAGTTGCAGAATTTTTGTCTTTTTACTCTGTCCAGCTTTTTGCAACTATTGATGTCATGATTAGACTTTCGCTTAATCTGAGCATTTTTATCAAGTTTTCCAATTTTAATTTTAAGCCATACTAGCAGTCGGATGACTTTAAACGACAAAAACAATCATAAATGATGGGAAAGTACTCATAATTTCTAATAAAATCTACTAAAATTATGTGTAAATTTGTCTTCAAAATTTTAATGACACTGATAGCCACATTCTTAATTAATGGCAGCTAGTGTATATATCTTTATCTACTTGTGGAGATGGAAACAAGATGAATAGGCTTAGAATTTTGTGTTTTAATAAAATCAAGGAACCTTGCTGAGCGATAATGAAACAAACACCATTGAGCTCATATGTTTTCACAGGGTTTACCTGATCTAGGTGAGGCTGATTCAGATCTGGTTTACCAGATGGTAAAAGGCTGCCAAATTCTGGGCTTTATAATACAAGCATTTAAGATTTTAAGTTTTAGCATGAGAGTGGAGTAGCTAATACTTGACATATTTGATTTTGAAAAAAGGCATTCATCATGTAAGCCAATCTAAAACATGGATCCATCCAACCTTGGTCCCGGCACTCTACAGTTACACTAGTGTAAACATGATGACTTTATAAAGACATTTGGTGTTGTTAAGAAATAATTGAAAACTAATTGAAGCAAATAGAAACCTCTCACATTTATATTATAACAAAATATGTTTCATTAGCGACCTTCAATTTGATGAGAATGTTAAATGCTACTATAAGTTGTCAGAATATCGGGTGGTATAAAAGGCAAAAAAAAAGAGAATTGAAAAAAGTGAACAGTTTAACCTGTTGAACAAACAATAACAAAATATAGCTTCCAACAGAGCAGCGTAGCTTTGACACAAACATATGTGCTTTTTACTTAGGTTACTATGAAGTTATGTGAAAAAAATAAAAACGATGCTTTTATACCATTTGAAGTACATTTAAATGCAGAGCTGTAGTTTATGGTTTGACATGTAAAATTACACAAAATATCTTCACTCTGCTTACATCTCAGAGAGTGATTCATAGTACCCATCTTTAACTTTATCTTTTCTCATGACTTTATATTCATTAGAATCTTGAATCACCAAACCTACACCAGGCTCAAGTGCAGAATAATCAGATGATTTAGGAGCTGAGAGCTTAGTATAATCATCAAGGCATTGGTTTTGTGTAGAAGGGGAGTTTTCTTCTCTATCAGGTTGCTTTATTTAGTCTCAGGTATGCAATTATTCCACCAGCAGCCAAAATCAGTATTAGGAAACTTACTGCAGTTTCGATTCCGATTCCGAGAGGTTCGATGAAAATAAGTTTCAGATAACATTATTTTTTATAAAAAAGCATGTCCTTAATCTGTCATACACTTACCAAATTTGTAGAGGTTAGCGAGAAAAAAATAAAATTGTACTATATTATAATTTTAGGTAATACAAGTTGTTATATAAAATAATATAATATACTATAACACATTTTAACTGGATATAGTGTAATTTATTTTATATTGTATACTATGCAAAATCAAACATAATCTAATAAAGAGTATAAAAAAATTTAATCAATTACCAAAAATTTATTTGTATATTTAAAATACAAATCCTATCATATGCATATTTTTTCTATTTCTATATTTATATATGTATATTTATTTCATAATGTATTAGTTAAATGCTGACATATGATACATGAGATTTGTTGCTTATATATTAATGTTATTAATTAAATGTATTATTGATGTCATGAGCTCATCAGTACATGTGAACATTTTAACATCAGACTTTAGTGTCTACTGTGCATGCGTTAAAAATAACTCTTTCGCTGCCAAAAATATACCGCTCGGACTTCCTGAATGTACCAAGCCTATCAGTTGCGCAATTTTATTCTTACGAAGATACAAAAAGGCTGCTACAACTTACCTACAGCTAGTTGTAGATATTTTAATTAATATGCAGTAGAAAGCTGAGAAATATCCCTACAACTTTGTATATATATTGCTTGCAATCAACTTGAAAAATATTATAGTCTGCGCTGCATTTTTGGTGCTTCTAATATTTTATTTTGTTGAACAAAAATTGAAAGCATATTTTTATTTTATAGCTGTACTTAACAACGTCGCATAGAACTAACTGCACCAATTGATAAGCTGAGTTTACATAATGACAATGATGCCATCAAATAATATGCAGCTAATTTTCAACTTTGTAAGTTCCATAATAATCCATAAAGCACTATGTACAGCTTGGAAATGGGTGCTAAGGACAAAACCTTCCTTCAAAATAGTAATCTAGACTCTATTGTAATTCCTCAAATCAATAAATTACTTGTGATATTATATATTTTCAAACAAATGGAATTACTTTATGAAGTTCTAGAAAAACATGAAACCACATGCACTGACATGGGTTTCGTACACAGAGACAAGTCTTGTATCCCAACATATTCAATTACAGTATGCAAAGGGTTAAAGATAAGAAAACGAGGTAAGAGGCCAAATTTTTAGAACTACTGTTGCAGTAATAAACAAAGTACTTATTGCATGGCATATAGATTCATATTAGATGTATAGTTTAAGTTCATATCAAAATTAAATTTTAGTTTCCTAGGACGCCCAAAATTTGCTTCCTCTAATACAAGTGTTGTTCATTGTGCTATATGCGTGTGCTCAATTGTTTTTACCAGTAAGCATTAAAACTTATTCAGTTCTAGCAGCTTTTTATCCTTAGACTAATAAATGCATACCTGATTCAATTCTAATTTTGACATAACATGTGTCTACAGACAATTGTTTTACTGATTTGTAGTAAATTCTGGTCAATTTTTTGCCAGCACAAATAAATTTGCACTACGCTCTAGTAAATTTCAATAATTTTTGAAAAGGTTAAATTTTTATGACAAAGGAAAACTAACTCCTAGAGTAGATAAGAAGTTCTTGAATCCACTGAGTGTCATTGTTGTCCATAATAGTGCATTCCAACTGAGAATCTCCTATGATTCTGAGGTAACCATCATTGCATGCATAAACTTTTCTCTAATTTTTTTTATAACTGCTGCTTCCTACTGTAGTATTCTTTATTGTAGGAGGTGGTTTGCACGAGATGGCAGGTGCTGAAAATGTAAATAATTAGCTAGTATCTCAACTTAAACTTTGCCATATGCTATGCATGAAAATTTATGTGTTATATAATACGCAATATGTAAAATTGCCCCAAAACTTCAAAGCAAAGTGAAAATTTAAACCAAAGCAATTTAAAAACCCATAACCATATGGTCTAAAAACCCAATAAGCTATGTGGTAAGTAAATTTGTAAAAGAACTTCATGTAATTAAGCAGCTCAAAAATGCCAGCTTCGTCTAAACTTTCACATAAAATTCATAATAATCAATAAAGGAAAATTGACATTTGACAGAAAAAAGTATTTAGTACCTGTAAATAATGTAACTTCGGGTATCGTCTGATAATACAAATCTCCATTCTGCAAAATAGGTATGTTATATCAGCATGGACACAGTTTTCTAGCATGTTTTCGAGCGACCCATTTGATGGTGAGTTTTAGCTCACAGTGTTTTGTTATGCCGGTTTCAAGTAGCATAAGACAACATTGTTCAGCCATTTTCAAAGTCAACTAGATCCAAGCACTTTTTAAGTTTTGGTCTTACCACTAGTCTATCAAAAAAACTAAAATGATTGCAAATTGAATATCTAACTGTGATTTCATAACATTTGCTTCAATTGAATAATTGCCTATAAAACTCAAAACAACTAAAATAAATTCCAGCAAATGTCTCATATAGAACACAAAACGTTTTCATGAAAGCTGTGATTTATCAAGCAACTCTTGCAAACCACTATATTGGTAATTAAATCTATTTTAGATATTGGTTTCAATAAGCATTTTACGAAGTTCCACAATCAATCATAATAAAAACTGTCATGATCAAACTTATAAAATCGATTTAACAAAATGCACAAAGTTGCCAACTAGGAAAGAATAAAATAGGATACCATGTTTTGACAGCAATATCACTAGTTAGAAAATTCGCGCAATCTTTACATAAACTAAAGTGAATTAATGGTAGATTTGAATAAAAATTTAATACTTCTAACCAATTGCTATATAATAAAATAATTATAAAAACCCTTTAGGAGATACATTGTTTGTATAATAGTTTTTTACTCACTGTGGGTACCTGCACAGATATTGCCAGTTGCAATAAATACTCATTTCCTGGTTTTAATGGATTGTTTAGGTATCCACCATAGATTTTTCCATCTCCGATGTAAAATATATACCCATAATTGGTGATCAGGTCATTTTCTAGTTTTGCTATAATATTACAGTTTCCTTGAACCACATCACATTTCTCCAACTCAGTTTCTTCTGCGATATCAAGACCTTGCTTGTTCAGTAGTACAATATATGACCTGTGAAAATAATAAAAAAAAGAAAGACAATTATAAATACACTAAAAATTGCAGGTTTATATCTGTGATTGGTTTTTGCATTATTTTGTGGACCCTCAAAAGGATCAAAATGCTCAGCACAATGTGTTCAGTGAAATTTATATCATATCATTTAAATGGAGATGGCATATTAAATTTAAAAGACAATGCAAACGTAATTGTCGTGTTTCATTTTAAGGTAGATCGCTAAAAGTTCATGCATGTGCAAGGTGGATTTTTAATAAAATCATTTCTAAATAAGTATCACAAACAGTCTTTCAAAATTCAGATCAGAACTCAGACAAAAAATTGCTAACTAACAACTTTACTAGATTGGTGCATTTCACATGTATTCACATGTATTCACATGTGAATACACAAGGTTTCACATGTATCCGTTATATGTATTATTTAATTCTAAAGTTTTGCTGTACAGCGATGCATAGTTGCGGATGGCAAATGTGCAGTAATGTACTTAATAATTAAAGGTTAAATAAGTCTGTGAATATCTAGCACAAGCCTGTTCTATTTCACATAAACATACACTCCTATAATTTAGTTTAAGTCTGGTCATCATCTACCAACATAAAGTTTCAGCACAAGCTAATTAACAATCTACCTATTTATAAATAAATAAAAATCTTTAACTGTCTATATCACCAATATCCTAATGAAATATACTGAAGCTTAGAATTTGGAATGTCAAAAGGCAATTGCAGGAAATTTAATCTTAGCTGAAAGTTTTAACACAGGTTCTAAAGTTCTATTAACTAAAAAGGCTATTGAAGTTTGACCAGTACTTTGCATTCGCTACAATGGTGTATTCATTAGAATAAACACGAGCTGTGAAACAAGATTTTGAAATAAGGCTTTGGTGGTGTTCATGAATCATGATTAAAAGCAAGTGAGGTCTGCAAATACCTGATAGTTAATTCTTGACTTTGCAGTTCAACTTTGGAGAGCTCCACTCGAATGAATGGCGTTTGTGAAGATTCTAACAGAAAAATCTTAGGTGGATTACTCTGGTTTACTGTAAATATGTACAGTTATGATTGTGTTATTTTATTTTGAAATATACATATTGTACATTTTTTAGGCAAACCACTTAAAAGATTGTTTTTTTACAAGAAATTAAGTTTAAATGCTTCTTTGTGTCTTAATTGATTGTATCAATAGATATGAGCAATAATATTAACAGTCAGTTTTAGTCATATACTAACTTAATGCAAGTTATGGCTCGACTAGCCCTATAAAAGCAGTATAAAAATATAGATTTATGCTTGTATTAAACTGTTCTTAAAGACAGATGCTTTGTGTATAGCAATCAAAATAATTGTTTTTACATGAAAATAATTTTTAATATCTCATCGTGTCCTAATTGAGTTTATCAATAAATATGTATGAACCGTAATATTACCAGTCAGTTCGAGCGGTAAACCAGTTTAATGGTTAATGAAATTAGTGGAGTGTAAATTATGGCTCAGACAGCGCTATAAAAGTAGTAAAACATATAAATAGCAGACTATCTAATAGTTAAAAAAAAAATGTTACACTTGGTA
The DNA here is from genome assembly GCF_963576615.1 of Watersipora subatra. Taxonomy (NCBI): domain Eukaryota; kingdom Metazoa; phylum Bryozoa; class Gymnolaemata; order Cheilostomatida; family Watersiporidae; genus Watersipora; species Watersipora subatra. The sequence goes on along the minus strand of NC_088714.1, from coordinate 20,975,686 downwards.
AATGTGCTAAAAACTAACCTCAGCAAATTTGGTAGTGCCTGCATTTAGTCAAAAAGGCTTCTTTCTATCATCTGTGAGTAATAGAATAGTAATTAAGAGCACATCCACTGGTATAAGCATCGGTGTAAAAATAATTCAATGATAAAGTTTTTAATTGTAACTCTTTGCTTTCATATTGCTATTTTAAAATAATCAAACTCACATATAAGCTGACTGTAGACTGACACATTTGCTGGTAGTCCAATTCCAGCAGAGTTTTTGCTTTAACAGAACAGTAGATCAGTGATGCTGGAGGTAAACCACAAATTTCAGCTGCATCACTGGTTTCCATAGGAGTTACATATATGGCTGCTTCTTTATTGGCTTCACAGACAAACTGCAGTAAATCACGTATACACAATTATATATATATTTATTATAGATAATGTATACAGATAAATTATACATTTGTATACAGATAAATGCACACAAACACCTAGAACACGTATATATTTATACATATTCTTTATGTGTATATACATATATAATACATATAATTATATACACATATATAATACATATATATATATGTATATATATATATATTTATATATATATATATATATATATGTATATATATACAAAAAAAAATAATATTGTTTCCTCACCCCGGATACCCCGCATGGGTGGTAAATTCTGCTTTAACTCGGGTCTCCTACCAGAGACCTGGGAGTTTGAGCACTCGCCTCAAGATCTTAGCTGTTCCCAATAGTGCACTTTTCTGCAACACACCTGAGTTGATTGCTGTTGGTATTTGGGCAAGCCACATTTTATGCGCCGGTGTTATTGCGCCCAGTGCCCCAATGACTACTGGGATTACAGTTGTTCTTACATTCCAGCATTTTTCAATTTCTTCTCCAAGAGGGAGATATTTCTTTACCTTTTCTTTTTCTTTGCTGGCTATATTGTAGTCATTGGGTACTGCTATATCTATTATAGTAGCCCTCTTATTCTCCTTGTCTACCACCACTATATCTGGTTGGTTTGCTAGGACATGCTTGTCAGTTTGGATGTAGAAGTCCCAGAGGATCTTAGCCTGGTCATTTTCATTGACCTTACCCGGAGCTTCCCACCAGTGTTGTGGTTTATTAAGGCCATACTCATCACATAGACTTCTATACACAACACCTGCGACATGATTATGCCGCTCATATATATATATATATATATATATATATATATATAGTCGATAGTTCGTCGACTATCGACAAACTTCTTGGTCGAACTATTGACGAACTTAGTTGGTCGATAGTTCTTGGGAATCGGCCCTGCTTTGGATCTTTTATCAGAAGTACAGTTTGACCAAAGGACGAACTGTACTTCTGATAAAAGATCCAAAGCAGAGGCCGATTCCCAAAAACTATCGACCAATAACGTGCTTGCTCACCACCTGGAAACTGCTCTCAGGAATAGTTGCAGACAAACTGAAAGAGCACATGAGTCACTATATGACCAGTGCTCAGAAAGGAATTGGGCGCAACACCCGAGGAGCCAAACATCAGTTACTGGTGGATTGGACGGTCTGTCAAGACAGCAGGAGAAGGCATACCAATCTTGCCATGGCTTGGATCGACTGCAAAAAGGCCTATGACCCAATTCCCCATAGTTGTATACTTGAGTGCCTCAGTATGTACAATGTTCACCCTGCTCTTGTAGCACTTAACCGGTGTAAACAATAATTTAGTTAAATGAGTTGATCATTTTTAAGACCTTATTTAAAAATTTCGCAAACTTTGTTAAATAAAAATAACTTTTTTCTGCTTAGCTAAATAGATTTTTAGAGCCTAGCAATAGTAATAGATGCAATCTAAAAAAGTTAGACAGTTTAAAGAAATCTAAAATCCTCTATTTTTAACAAGATAGTATTTAATTAAAATGCTTCTATTTTCTCTTTTTATATGCTTGAATGCTTATCAAGAAGTTATTTGCCCTTTCACTACTTTACGGCAAGGACAGATAAATCTTTAAAGAGAATCTTAGTATTTAGCAGTATCCAGAGATTATGCCTACAAGAAAATATGACTATGAGAAGTTACACATATTTTACTGACAGCGTGTTAACCCTACAAACTTAGATATTATGCCTAGTATCTAGGATATTACGCCTATTTTAATTCTGTGATGTATAAAATAAGGAGTGACATTATGAATGTATGTTTTGCTTGTGTGGATGTATTGTATATATATATATATATATATATATATATATATATATATATATATATATATATATATATAAATATGTATATATATATAAATATATATATATATATATACTATACTATATATATACTACTATATATATATACTGTACTATATATATATACTACTATATATATACTACTATATATATATACTATATATATATACTACTATATATATATATACTATACTATATATATACTACTATATATATATATGTGTGTGTATAGAAGTCTATGTGACGAGTATGGCCTTAATAAACCACAACACTGGTGGGAAACTCCTGGTAAGGTCAATGAAAATGACAGCGCTAAGATCCTCTGGGACTTCTACATCCGGACTGACAAGCATGTCCTAGCAAACCAACCAGATATAGTAGTGGTGGACAAGGAGAACAAGAGAGCTACTATAATAGATATAGCAGTACCCAATGGCTACAATATAGACAGCAAAGAAAAAGAAAAGGTAGAGAAATATCTCCCTCTTGGAGAAGAGATTGAAAAATGCTGGGATGTAGAACAACTGTAATCCCAGTAGTCATTGGGGCACTGGGCGCAATAAAACCGGCGCATAAAATATGGCTTGCCCAAATACCAACAGCAATCACCTCAGGTGAGTTGCAGAAAAGTGCGCTACTGGGAACAGCTAAGATCTTGAGGCGAGTGCTCAAACTCCCAGGTCTCGGGTAGGAGACCCGAGTTAGAGCAGAAACTACCACCCATACGGGTTAACCGGGGAAGGGAACAGTTTATATATATATATATGAAAAAAAATTGATTCCTCACCCCGGTTAACCTGTATGGGTGGTAGTTTCTGCTCTAACTCGGGTCTCCTACCAGAGACCTGGGAGTTTGAGCACTCGCCTCAAGATCTTAGCTGTTCCCAGTAGCGCACTTTTCTGCAACTCACCTGAGTTGATTGCTGTTGGTATTTGGGCAAGCCACATTTTATGCGCCGGTGTTATTACGCCCAGTGCCCCAATGACTACTGGGATTACAGAAAGGGACATTGATTCGCTAATACACCTCACTCAGGTATACAGCAAGGACATCGGAATGATCTTCGGTATTGAGAAATGTGGAAGGCTAATTCTTAAGAAAAACCATTCTATGCTCACAGATGGCCTAAGAATGCCAAATGGTACCATAAAAGATATAGAAGAAAGGTACAAGTACTTGGGGATTGTGCAACGCAACATCAACCACGAAGCCGAGGTACGTCACAAAGCCATTACCGAATACAAGAAATGCCTTCAGCAGGTCCTACGGAGCCAGCTCAATGCCAAGAACCAAGTCATGGCAATAAATACCTACGCACTGCCAGTAATAAGATATCCAGCAGGCATAATAAAGTGGACTGAGGAAGCCATCAAGGAAACAGATATAGCAACTCGTAAACTGCTGACCTTGCATGGAGCACTCCACCCAAAATCTGATACTACTAGATTGTATCTCGATAGGAAAGATGGCGGTAGGAGACTCAAAAGTGTACAGCAGACAGTGGAGGAGGAAGAGCAAAGCATCAAAGCCTATGCAGCCTCTGTGGCCACTTCAGATAAGTTGCTAGCTGAATTTCAATCGACTGCTCTTACAATGGACCTTTGCTCTGATGATGAGGAAATTGACTGGCACACGAAACTTCTTCATGGTGCTTACCACCGACAAATATTTAAGGTTGGCGATCTTCACCAGACATATATGTGGCTGAACAAAGGAAACCTAACGGCCAATACAGAGTCGCTAATCCTGGCAGCCCAGGAGCAAGTGCTCCCAACAAGGCAACTACAAACAAAAATCTATCACACTAGAGACGATCCTAGATGCAGACTGTGCAAAGATGCACCTGAGACCATCCAACACATCATCAGTGGATGCAAGCAGCTAGCAGGAAAGGCATACAATGAGCAGCATAATCATGTCGCAGGTGTTGTGTATAGAAGTCTATGTGACGAGTATGGCCTTAATAAACCACAACACTGGTGGGAAGCTCCTGGTAAGGTCAATGAAAATGATCGCGCTAAGATCCTCTGGGACTTCTACATCCAGACTAACAAGCATGTCTTAGCAAACCAACCAGATATAGTGGTGGTGGACAAGGAGAACAAGAGAGCTACTATAATAGATATCGCAGTACCCAATGACTACAATATAGCCAGCAAAGAAAAAGAAAAGGTAGAGAAATATCTCCCTCTTGGAGAAAAGATTGAAAAATGCTGGGATGTAAAACAACTGTAATCCCAGTAGTCATTGGGGCACTGGGCGTAATAACACCGGCGCATAAAATGTGGCTTGCCCAAATACCAACAGCAATCAACTCAGGTGAGTTGCAGAAAAGTGCGCTACTGGGAACAGCTAAGATCTTGAGGCGAGTGCTCAAACTCCCAGGTCTCTGGTAGGAGACCCGAGTTAGAGCAGAAACTACCACCCATACAGGTTAACCGGGGTGAGGAATCAATTTTTTTTCATATATATATATATAAACTGTTCCCTTCCCCGGTTAACCCGTATGGGTGGTAGTTTCTGCTCTAACTCGGGTCTCCTACCCGAGACCTGGGAGTTTGAGCACTCGCCTCAAGATCTTAGCTGTTCCCAGTAGCGCACTTTTCTGCAACTCACCTGAGGTGATTGCTGTTGGTATTTGGGCAAGCCATATTTTATGCGCCGGTTTTATTGCGCCCAGTGCCCCAATGACTACTGGGATTACAGTTGTTCTACATCCCAGCATTTTTCAATCTCTTCTCCAAGAGGGAGATATTTCTCTACCTTTTCTTTTTCTTTGCTGTCTATATTGTAGCCATTGGGTACTGCTATATCTATTATAGTAGCTCTCTTGTTCTCCTTGTCCACCACTACTATATCTGGTTGGTTTGCTAGGACATGCTTGTCAGTCCGGATGTAGAAGTCCCAGAGGATCTTAGCGCTGTCATTTTCATTGACCTTACCAGGAGTTTCCCACCAGTGTTGTGGTTTATTAAGGCCATACTCGTCACATAGACTTCTATACACACACATATATATATATAGTAGTATATATATAGTATAGTATATATATATATAGTAGTATATATATAGTAGTATATATATATAGTACAGTATATATATATAGTAGTATATATGTAGTATAGTATATATATATATATATTTATATATATACATATTTATATATATATATATATATATATATATATATATATATATATATATATATATATATATATATATATATATACAATACATCCACACAAGCAAAACATACATTCATAATGTCACTCCTTATTTTATACATCACAGAATTAAAATAGGCGTAATATCCTAGATACTAGGCATAATCTCTAAGTTTGTAGGGTTAACACGCTGTCAGTAAAATATGTGTAACTTCTCATAGTCATATTTTCTTGTAGGCATAATCTCTGGATACTGCTAAGTACTAAGATTCTCTTTAAAGATTTATCTGTCCTTGCCGTAAAGTAGTGAAGGGGCAAATAACTTCTTGATAAGCATTCAAGCATATAAAAAGAGAAAATAGAAGCATTTTAATTAAATACTATCTTGTTAAAAATAGAGGATTTTAGATTTCTTTAAACTGTCTAACTTTTTTAGATTGCATCTATTACTATTGCTAGGCTCTAAAAATCTATTTAGCTAAGCAGAAAAAAGTTATTTTTATTTAACAAAGTTTGCGAAATTTTTAAATAAGGTCTTAAAAATGATCAACTCATTTAACTAAATTATTGTTTACACCGGTTATGGTAAAACCTCTGTGCAAGTAAATTGTGTTTTGGCTATTTACACAGAAAAAATAATATACAAAATTATTGACATATCTTGATATCTCATATTTGACCAATAATATGCGCTACTTTGCAAGTGAAACTGGGAGTTGGCAGGTCTGGAGAATTGCTATACTTATTGTAGCTGAAAACTCTACGCTATCAACTTATTCCTGTAGAACTAAGTCATTACGTTTCAAAATGAGGAGTCTCCAACTCTCGCGATTGTTGCTGTTGAGTACAACTTTATCAGTGTGCGACTGCGAGTTTGTTAATCCGTCTGAAATGGAGAAAGAGGTAAGCCATAAATACAGTACAATAGAAGAATTTTAAAACTAAAGGATTTTCTCTAAAAACCAAAACTTCAAGTATAGACTTCTGTTTACAAATGCTTCTTTACACAATCACAAAATGAAAAAGTGTGGAGAAAATATTATTAAAATAATATTAATATTATATTTAATTGTGAGTACAGGTAATATTAATATTATTAATATTACTCTTATTAATAATATCATTAATATAGTACTTTATTATTAATATTATAATACTTTTGAGGTACAGGTAATATTACTATTATATTAATATTTCATTAATGTTACGATTTTAATATCACAATATTAATATTATATTATAATATTAATATTATAATATAATATCCATGTAATATTAATATTCCCTGTACCTCAAAAGTATCCATTAAAATTTATCGACCATCAAGCCAATATATATATCCATGTCAGAATAAAATAAAAATCCCTTAAACTGATTTTAAGAAAAAGTAAGAAAGTGAGACATTTAGTACAATGAGTAGCATCTATTTGAACTCACTGAAGATTATTAGTAAAGGACATTAAAATATTATAATACCCTTTTAATATTCCGTACTATTGTACAAAAATCAACAACACATTAAAAGTTTAATCCTTTTTTTTAAATAAGTTGGCCTTTAATCCTTATATTTCTTATATTTTTATTTTAAGTTTGCTTGCGCAAATCTAACTCAAAGAAGTATTATTTGATTACCATTTTAAGAAAATACCAGTTTCACATAAAGATCTTTTGGTACCATCAGTGTCTTTAAACTAACAGCTGGATCTATGTATTACATATGGCGTGAACTAATGTACAATGCTATTGTTGTTTAGCCCTTAATAAGGCAGCATTTGTTGAGTGACTACTAGATGTTTTTGTTAGATTTCATCAAACAACATTTGATATCAATAATGTCAATGTATTTGATCTCTGGCAAAAGCATTTGTTCTTTAAAATAAGCCTTTTCTCTTTGACTAAAACATTTGTAAGTGACAACCAGCAAACTGTTGAGCCACAACAAAAATATTGTATACTTTGTACTATTTATCATTCAAAAACTACTGCATATAGAGTCTTTTCTACACTAACACTAAAATAACTATTTATAAAATAGTTATTAAAAGTTATTATAGTTTTTAAAATGCATCAATGGCTAAAATTCATAATTTAAAGCAGAGAATAATTATGGAATTTTAACCAATGTAGTATTCAGAATCTAGCAACACTGCAAGACAAAATTTAAACATCTTTTATTAGTTTATTGGCAATTGTTTCATTTTAAACAGAAACATTTTTAAAAGAATCCTAAAAAGGACAACAGTTAGTTAATCAAACCAAATAAATAGTTTGACATATAGCGTTTAAAATATATTTCTCTGTTAAGAGAACAGACATTAGGTAGGGAGTTGTTAAAGAAATGAGCGATCTTACTTTCAAATTAGTTGATAGTAAATAACTCACATAATATAAGTTGAAATGAGTTTAAAACTTGTAATTGTCCTTATAAAATGAGGACACAAACCTATTAAATATCTTGAAACCTTCAATTGACGTAAAATAACATTTAGCATCGGCTGAGTAAGAAGATGCAAATATAGTATTTGGAAAGATCATCTGCTGGAAGAAAATATGCTGGAATATGATGCAGATGTGCAATTAGTCAAAATGCTCTTTTTGCAGCACAAATAAGTCATTAGTGACATACATGTATCTTGGAGCTACATGATGATAAATGTGTACGCGATAAACAATATGGCACATAGTACTGCAATAGAAAGGTTTCAAGGAATTATTACACTAGCGAAATTTATAAAGAATGATTATTGGTAAAAAACCTTCTAAGTAAATTAAAAAAAGCATTGTAAAAGCTTAATCAACTAAAGGATTTCCTTAAAAAACTTGTGTTTAACCATTGGGAACAACTTTCATCTTTAGAATACTAAACCTAAAACAATTTTTATAAACTATTTTGTATCTTTTTTAAAACTACCTTTTGTAACATTATCAAAATGATTTTGTTGATAGCTTTTGCGCATGGCAATCACCAGATAAAACAGAAAGCATCAACAAGGTCTCATCAAAGCAACCACGTGATTAAGAAAAAGTGTTTTGAGTTTCTCTGATATGATATTGCAGGGCACAGCTGAAAACAGACTGGTGCTGCCAACGGATATCTATCCAAGAGTGATGGTAGTAGCTGACATCGACCTCCAAAAGAAGATCGGAGGTTGTGAAATTAATGTGAGACAATATATTCAACAACTCTTTGGACTTGTACAGCAAGTGTACGATACAATCGCACAGCCTAAGTTTCACCTGAGGATTGCTGACATATACCTGTGCAGGGTAGGTAGTGGCCTGTATATAACGGTAGAATGTGTTTGTGTTTACAAGCATTTAATATGTTTCCAAAAGTTTATTAGCTGGTTTTTAAATAATTGCTTGTATTAGGGAAGAGTTGGGATTAGTAATTTTATATCAAATTAAAATAAAAAATGTTTACATTGTTCAATTTGTAAAGAATTTCCTTTTGTATTTTATATACATTTTATAAAGTTTTACGCATGTTAAAGTGTATCTTAGGACATAACTAATTGTATATTTGTTCTTTTAAATTCAATTAGAAGTAACACAGAGTATTAATTTACTATAAGGGGGAGTGAAAGATGCGTCTTAAAGTTTGCTATCAGAAATCCTTCTTTAAAAATATTTTTGAAAAAAGATTAAGTATAACAATCTGGCATGGTCTGACTCATAACTACAAAAAACTTGATTCTGTGTTGCTAATCTATATATCTATTTCTCGAAGTCCGTATGTCTGTATGTCTGTCTGTTGGAAATCCAGCTATAGCTATTATTAGAACAGCTGAGTTTGACAAGAATAAAGACTCAAATTCATGGAATCTCATGGAAATTGATGGAATTCTTACTTTCATTGGAAGCCTAACCTTATTAACTAGCTTAGTGGAGTTTCCATTGGCAATATGCCAGGCCACTAGCTTGAAAGGTACAGTTGTTTGACAAAGTTTTAAAACCTTTACAGTTGTTTTTATTTCTCTCTTAATTTATTTCAACTACACGACACACTTCTCCCATGATGTGTAGTTTGGAAGTTAGAATGGCAAATGTTGTTATATGTTAAATACAAATCAATTTTCTGTCCAAAGACTCTTCTATTACACGGGCAACGCCGGGTGGCACAGCTAGTCTTCAATAAAAGTGTTTAGCAAACAGCTACCATATTTTTGTAAGCGAGTGTGTACATGTAGTTATTTTTTTCAAGTTGGCTAAATGTAGTAAGTGTAACTAATTGAAGACCCTAAAACAGCCCTTTCTCTCGTTTTTTCTTAAATCTTACTTATTTAGGAGATATTCTTCAGGTTAAAGTGCAAAAAACCAGCAATGCATAAAGAAGTAGGGCCTACATCACAGAGACATCAGGTTTACTTCATAGTGGTTTCGGATGCACTAAGCCCTTTTATATAAAGCGTTACCATAAAACCATATTGAATGAATATATTTATATATAAACATGTAATAATTTTATAGGATATTTTTTATAAATTTTTCCATTTTCTTATTTAAATACATGTATTTTTTGGCACAAAATTATGTGACAGTTTCTACAGACCATTATTGCTGTGCTCTGTTGTAAACATATCTCTTGGAGATATAATCGCATAACAACAGAAACCAACACAAAGGGCCTATAAAAAGGTTTTGAAAGCATATATAATTTAGTTTATAAAATTTCAAACAAATATAGTGCAAAGAATATACAACAAATAAAAAAAAATTGGTAGCCGTTTAAGCATAAAATGTTATGAACAAAAAACAATCTAAAATGAAGCTACAAACCATTGCTCTTAAAATGCAAACACAACTGCAGCTCACACCAGTTGGTTTGTTTAGCAATAAAGCAATTTATATAGAATATTTACTGTCTAGCATCTGTCACTAATGACACACCATCATGGACGGTAGCAGATTTAATAACAGCGCAGCTTTCATGAACCCCAATAAAACAAGACATTAGAGACTACGTTGGAAGCAGCAGCTGACAATAGTAGCCAGCTAGCAGCTGGGGAGAGCAAAATAGATTCTCTTGCTAGTGTTATAGCAGTTATTATCCGATGTGTAAATTGTGTTAGCAATCAGTCAAGACGAACAGAAAATGCAAAAAGATGAACCTTTATACAAAAAGTTTTTTGTTTTTTTCCACTCGCAATTTTTTTTATTGAACTTAACTTCTATTTTTATCGCAATAATTTTATGATGCAACTGTTAGCTAGGATTGAGTTATTTTTAATCTGAATAGTTAATGATAGACCAATAGAGAATATTTTAGATTATCACTAATATTTGAATAATTTATACTATAATATATAATATAAGAACTTTTTTAGACATTGTTAAACGTTACATATTATATTTTAGTAATGTACCCACTTTAAAAATGTTGTTTTAACTTTGCGTAACCACTAATTGTCACAATTCTGCAACAACACAATTTGCATAGCCAGCAACTTTCATGATTACTAAAAACTTGCAATTATATCAAATGTATGAACATACCACTTTTAAATTAGTTTATTACTTACTAGTACATATCAAATCTATTGATAGAAAACTATTGTCTCAGTTTTTTTGTTCAAGTTACACCAATCAAGTACATGTACGTGACATGGGAGCTACAATGACAGTTGAATTAGTGGCTACATTGGTTGTGTGAAATAGGGGCTACCGTGGTTGTGTAAGATATGGGCTATGATAGCTGTCGGAGATAGGGACAGCAGTGACAGTGTGAGTGGGGGCCACTCCAACATTTGTGAGATAGGCACTACAGTGGCTGTGTGAGATAGGCACAGCAGTGACAGTGTGAGTGGGGGTAACTCCAACATTTGTGAGATAGGTACTACAGTGGCTGTGTGAGATAGGCACAGCAGTGACAGTGTGAGTGGGGGTCACTCCAACATTTGTGAGATAGGTACTACAGTGGCTGTGTGAGATAGGGACAGCAGTGACAGTGTGAGTGGGGGTCACTCCAACATTTGTGAGATAGGTACTACAGTGGCTGTGTGAGATAGGCACAGCAGTGACAGTGTGAGTGGGGGTCACTCCAACATTTGTGAGATAGGTACTACAGTGGCTGTGTGAGATAGGCACAGCAGTGACAGTGTGAGTGGGGGCCACTCCAACATTTATGAGATAGGTACTACAGTGGCTGTGTGAGATAGGGACAGCAGTGACAGTGTGAGTGGGGGTCACTCCAACATTTGTGAGATAGGTACTACAGTGGCTGTGTGAGATAGGCACAGCAGTGACAGTGTGAGTGGGGGTCACTCCAACATTTGTGAGATAGGTACTACAGTGGCTGTGTGAGATAGGCACAGCAGTGACAGTGTGAGTGGGGGCCACTCCAACATTTGTGAGATAGGTACTACAGTGGCTGTGTGAGATAGGCACAGCAGTGACAGTGTGAGTGGGGGTCACTCCAACATTTATGAGATAGGTACTACAGTGGCTGTGTGAGATAGGCACAGCAGTGACAGTGTGAGTGGGGGCCACTCCAACATTTGTGAGATAGGCACTACAGTGGCTGTGTGAGATAGGCACAGCAGTGACAGTGTGAGTGGGGGTCACTCCAACATTTGTGAGATAGGTACTACAGTGGCTGTGTGAGATAGGCACAGCAGTGACAGTGTGAGTGGGGGTCACTCCAACATTTGTGAGATAGGCACTACAGTGGCTGTGTGAGATAGGCACAGCAGTGACAGTGTGAGTGGGGGCCACTCCAACATTTATGAGATAGGTACTACAGTGGCTGTGTGAGATAGGCACAGCAGAGACAGTGTGAGTGGGGGTCACTCCAACATTTGTGAGATAGGTACTACAGTGGCTGTGTGAGATAGGCACAGCAGTGACAGTGTGAGTGGGGGCCACTCCAACATTTGTGAGATAGGTACTACAGTGGCTGTGTGAGATAGGCACAGCAGTGACAGTGTGAGTGGGGGGCCACTCCAACATTTGTGAGATAGGTACTACAGTGGCTGTGTGCGATAGGGACAGCAGTGACAGTGTGAGTGGGGGTCACTCCAACATTTATGAGATAGGCACAACAGTGGCTGTGTGAGATAGGCACAGCAGTGACAGTTTAAGTGGGAGCCACTCCAAAATTTGTAAGATAGTGACAGCAGTGGCTGTGTGAGATAGGGACAGCAGTGACAGTGTGAGTGGGGGTCACTCCAACATTTGTGAGATAGGTACTACAGTGGCTGTGTGAGATAGGCACAGCAGTGACAGTGTGAGTGGGAGCCACTCCAACATTTGTGAGATAGGTACTATAGTGGCTGTGTGAGATAGGCACAGCAGTGACAGTGTGAGTGGGAGCCACTCCAACATTTGTGAGATAGGTACTACAGTGGCTGGGTGAGGCAGGGGTTAAAGTGACTGTACTGAGCATGTTACTGTTCAACCGTAAGCAATTAATAACGAGTGTGATTTACTATCACCCAGCATATATCAACAATTGACAGGATCAGTGCGACTGCAGCTACATATCCAAGAACAAGGTTGGCAACTTACTAGAGATCAATGGGGAGGAATTTATGAATGAAATGGTGAGCTGGGCCAATGAAAGAAAGAACTCAAGTGTTTCTTATGACTTGCTGCTTACCCTTACCTCGTAAGTACCATCTTCCATAAATTTAAAACCATAATTTGTTTTTCCATTATCTATTGTTTTCTTAAATGATCGGAAAATATTTTGGAAATGTTTCTTAACTTTTGTGTTTTTTTTTAACTGACTTCATGTTCAATAATATTCTCATGCAAATATTCTTTCTGAAAGATCTGTTTGAAAGTTATTTGTTTGTATTCAATAGCTTAGAGATGTACCGGAACATAACTGCAGATGGAAAAGCTGTAATTGGTAAGTCCCTTGACACCCGCCAGCTTGTCATTAAAATTATGAAGCATTAAAATTTATTCCTAAATACTCATTGCAAAATATTTTTGCTCTAGAAATAAATCCTGATTAGTTGAGACGTAAGGAAGCTCGGACTTGCATTTTATAGGCGACAATTCTTTATATACATGTATGTCATCCAATGACTGGCAGTATATATGTATGTCATCCATTGACTGGCAGTATATATGTATGTCATCCAATGATTGGCAGTATACATGTATGTCATCCAGTGACTGGCAGTATATAGGCTATGTATGTCATCCAGTGACTGGCAGTATATATGTATGTCATCCAATGACTGGCAGTATACATGTATGTCATCCAGTGACTGGCAGTATACATGTATGTCATAGAATGACTGGCAGTATACATGTATGTCATCCAATGACTGGCAGTATACACTTATGTCACCCAATGACTGGCAGTATTATACATGTATGTCATCCAATGACTAGCAGTATACATGTATGTCACCCAATGACTGGCAGTATAAATGTATGTCACCCAATGACTGGCAGTATACATCTATGTCATCCAATGACTGGCAGTATACATCTATGTCATCCAATGACTGGCAGAAACCTAAATATATGCATGTATACGTATAATTACTAGTTGCAAGAAAGCTAATGTTACAAATAAACTGTGATTTATAATTATACATAGAAACTTTGTTTAACAGGATAGTGTTGACAGTTTCACCAGAAGATGACCCTAACGGACCTTCAAATTGCTTATTGAGAGTGAATGTTGTCCGAAATAGTTTATACACTCTGACTTCAAATAGCTAACAAAGTTTTCTTTTTTTAGATTTAATTTTGGAGTGAAATAACAGATACTGGGCTTACATTCGAGCAAAACATGAACATGTTTTAAAATGCAATGAATGCTTGATTCTGGTTGGCCTTTTTTATGTGAGAGTACGAGAGACGTTCATTGGAGAACTTTAAACACTGCAATAAAATCTTGCTCTTTAGTTCAGCTTGTCAATGTTCTTTCTCATTCTGAGTGTTTTTTCCTTTTGCCCTGAATAATCCCATAATTCGCAAAGCTATCTGCAGTCCGTGAAATGCTAGTCGGTGTTGGGATATTTATGTCAAACTACATGTAAAGCATCTTGCCGCATCAGCTTTCTTTTTGCATTTTCAGAATGCTTTTAGAACAAATTTTTTGCTCTAACGTAAGCCCAGTATCTGAACTTCTTGTAAGCATTTTATAAACTTGTTAAAATCAAAATTTTTTGGACACCCTTTAATCTAAAAATACACATGGTGTAATATTGATTCGATAGTTTCTTAAATTCTATAATTTTTCACAAAGCATCGAAAAACATCACAATTACAAGCAACATGAAAATATCAGCACAACACATTTACATATTTGAGTGATTTTTGCAATTAAAAACTTAATGGGCCTTTTAATGAGCTCATAAATAAAATACTTATAACTACAGGAGAAATTTCATTTCTGCATGTAAGTTTTTATGTGATCCTAATAAATAGAGATTTTTATTAACAAATCCCACCTTGTTGTGTGTGTGTGCGCGCGTGCTTGCGTGTGTGTAAGTGTGTAAGTGTGCGTGCGTGAGGGTGGGTGCATATGTAAATGTGTGTAAGTGTGCGTGCATGCGTGTGCGTGCGTGTGTAAGTGTGCTTGCGTGAGGGTGCTTGTATGTAAACTCTGTGTTTCCACATATTTTGCTGATTTCATCCACTGATTTTGCTGATTCATTGTATTCCGTCAGGTCACTAAAATTTTTGATTTCAAAACTATGTCTGATTCCTAATTACCTCTTCAACACCACTCAAGAATATACATGCATTAAAGACAATGGCCATCAATGGATGCCTTCATGGATTTGTGTTGTGAAGAAAGTGTAGAAATTTGCATTGAACAAGCCCTCGCGTGCTGCAGGCTATCAAATTGAAAAGGAAAGACATCTCGGACATTGCCCGGTTTAATGCTAATAACTGATAGAGAGAATATTTGAATATAATAGGCTAAATATATAAGACTAATATAGCGTGACCTTAATTTCAATAGCGTAAGCCTTGAACACATCTATTGAAAGCACGATTTGTCATGATTGGTAGGAACTGGTCTCTCTGGGAAGGCTTCACTCGGAGGAGTGTGTGGAGTATCAAATACAGGCATCATCACAGACAATGGAGGCTTTGCATCAGTTAAAAGCATCTCACATGAACTTGCCCATTTGTACGTACTTTTCAAAAAGAACTTACACCAATTTTAGCAGATTTTATCAGAAAATATTGGTATTTTTCTATCGTTTGTGATTGTTTTTTATGTTTGAGGTAATCTGACTGCCAAGATGTTTCAAGATTAAAATTGACAAAACTTGATCGCGGTTCAAACACTCAGAAGAAAAATACGTGTAAAATGACAAAACTAGGTGATATCGTTGCTATAGTTGACATCAGCTCTTACATTCAAGTTGAAGAGTTATCAGTCTCTTTACAACTATAGACATCGTAATCACACATTCGCTTGATCTGAACATTTTAACTGCTATCAAGTGTTGTCAATTTTAATCTCTAAACATCTGATCACTTCAAACATGAGAAACCATCGCTAATAATAAAAAATACCGATATTTTCTGATAACAATGAGAAAATTTTTATGTAAATTTAGCTTTAAAGACAAAGAAAAATAGGGCCTAAGGAATTGCTGAAAGTTTATCAATGGCTGTCAGACATTGAGATTTAATTATTATTTTATAAGTCATTTCACAGTAGCTCAAAATTTTTCATAGGTTCTTGTGAAATTCTTGTCTTACTATAAGCAATTATTCATCAAATGATTTGTTTACAATATTCAAAGATTCAGAAATATTTATGCTATAAATAGACATGTATACATAATTCATAACATTAAATTGTTAATTTACAGAAACGCCCGATCTTTATTCTTATGGCTACTTAAAATAAACTTTTAAACGATAAAATTATTTAAAAACCGGTCGGCACCCTAAAAGCATGCAGTTACTCGTACCCAAAACTATAGTTTGTAAATCTTTTGACCTTTTACATTAGAAGCATTAACAATGAATAGAATTTTTTCATTTGAAAAGAATTTTTCAATCAATCGACTTATTTTTAAGACTTAACTTTTTATAATGATAACCAGCTATTGGTTATGATGCTAGCTACATGCTTATTTCAATATCTAATTCAATCAAAGCTACCATTCTTATAATATTACAATAAAATAGATATATCGGTAACTCAATTCTTATTATTTATTTAATAGTCTATTCTACTTCTAAGGTTCGGAGCAGTTCATGATGGTGACATTGGAGGAGGGGAAGAATGCAAGGAAACAGAGGGTTTCATTATGGGTATGTCCACCATCCTAACAAATCGATACCGTCCCTCACCCTGCACCATCAGATCCATGGCTAGGCATATTTCGTAAGTTCATAATTGCATTTACAAATAACATTCTCTCATGTATGCTTTTAAAGCTAACCTTTTCATATCATCAACAATATATGATTTTGTACAACTGTTCAAGCTAGCACCATGTCTAGAGCTTTGAAAAGTAGTTGCATTTAAGTTTTAAAAATTTGTATAAAGATCTATGACAACCAGAAGTAAAACGATAAGATATGCTGGGCAGTGAGAAGGTTTTGGTAAATAGTAGAACTATAGAATCACTGAATACCTCTTTGTCAATCAACATCAACGCTTATCAGCGAAACCTTATACGATATAAAAAATTGCATTTCGTAGTTTCGACTTGAATTATAATAAATAACCTGTCACATAATTTTCATAACTGTGTGCGTGTTTAGGTTGTTTTATGATGCTTCACAGTTCTGAAATGAAACATAAGTAAGGCCTAGTTCAGACCAACTTCGTGCGAGGCGCCGCATCCTGCTATGCAAGCTTATCTAGGTGTGCAATTGATGTGAATGCGATAGCTATAAAATTTCAGGATGATGCAACTAAATTCTGCGCGCACTCCACAAGAGCATTGTCTAGCGCAGTTGTACGTGTTCTGGGCTCACTATGCAAAGGCTAAAATTTATGTAAATCGAGCGCTCAGCGTAATCTCAGACTCACTATGTCTCCCGCCAGGGAAAAATAAGCACAAATTGTGCAGCTATCAATTGCGTCTGTAACAACATTTGTCTATGTAGGATGTAATAATTGCGTGGCTGTGTACTGTGGAAGTGTGTGCACGATAGCTCGCATAGCAGGGAGCAACACCTCGCACGCCATAAATATGACGTTGTTCTTAAACAAGCCTTATGCTGTTAAATTGAGGTCAGAACTAGCTTATGGATATAAACTACAATATATTTTCCTCCAGTTTCACTAATTCAAACAAATACATTACATGTAACATTAATATTTGAAACTATGATGTAGCAATTGAGAGAAACTCCAGACTGTATCCTTAAGAAAAGCAAAAACATGATTTGAAATTTTTGCACATCATGTATATTCCTTGCACTTATCAACAAAAATACAAACAATTTTGACTTACTAGATTGTAGTCCCACTGACAAAACCATTATAGCTGCAAATACTGATTTTACTTAGTTAATACATGATCCATTTAATAAACTAAAATATGGCAGCATTTGCAAGCTTATTGTGTGATGCTCTAAAACCTTATTTTAGCCTATTGCAAGTCTTTGCTTCATGTGCTTTTTAAAATTTGTGGGTCATATAACAAAATACATAATAAAACAAGAAAAACAACGATGAATGTCGATTTTACTTTCTAATTAATTATTATCAATAAAAACTTTTGTTTACACCCGTCTCTAGCACAAAAGCTGCAGCAAAGGCTAAACTTTATGGAATGCTTATCTTTTATATTTTTCTGTTGCTTTCCCCTTTTTATTGTGTTTAAGATGTTTAATACTAGTAGCAAAATATTCTAGAATTATATATTACTAAGGCCCTGGCAGTCTAGTGTGCTGTGAGAGATCATGAGAAATTGTGAGATGGGCCTATAGAACACAGAGAATAAGTATGCTCGCAATTATTCTAGTGGTTGGTTAGTGCTGGTGTTGGAGTGTGGGCTGCTAAGCTAAGTGTCATGAGTTTGAATTCTGTGAGAAGCAATCTTTTTTGTTTGACCTTCAACCTCGGCTTTGGACAGATGGACACGCCTCTCATTACAATAAAGATTACAAACTTTAGCTTTCAGCCATTAACAGCGGTTTGATCCATCATGATAAATGCCATTACCTCATTTTCTAATTCTATAACTACAAATAATTTAAACAGATCAGCTGAAAAAGACTGCGTAAAGGTAGATGAACCTGGAAAGTACCCCTTAGATCACACATTACCGGGAGTGAACATGCCTACAGATGAGCAGTGTAAAATGAAGTATGGACCTGAGTCTATGAATTGTCCATTCTTTGGGGATGTTCATGTAAGTATGAACTGAGACTACATGTACTTATAGTTATGACACATAAAAACTATGTAACGTAGAAAAATCTTTTTGAACACTATATAAATCTCACTGTTTGTCTGTATTCTGTCTGCGTGTCTGTCCGAGTGTCCAGTTATAGCGATGAAGTTCTAGGAATAAAAAGGTACTTTGCCCTGGATTTGAACTCGGCACCTCCAGTTCTGCAGAATGACATATATCCCACACACTACGCTGTCTGACTGGCTATATCGTAGAATAAAATGTGCACATACTTATTACAATTGCCAATATTTTATGGCTTCACGCTGAACACTTCAGCTAGAATTATGCGTAAACCCATACCAAAAGAAAAATATGTGCCATACGTGAAGAAAATACTTAAACTCGCATGACCAACATGGCTATTGCAATCAGTATAGATCTGTAGAAGGCACTGCAGCCAGTACAGTATAAATTACACAGAAATAAACACAGTACATGACAATATATACAAACACCTCACCTTCATTTTGTAGTTAGAATAGTAAATTCTGTATATGTTGATTAAAAGTAAACTTTATGTACAAAAACTTTTTTATTTCCTGAGCAACACCGGGCATTCAACTAGTACACTTACATAAACAACTGCGTAAACAATACATAAAATGCTTAATTGATAATATCTTACAAAAGACAAACCAGGAGAGATACATTCAAATTAGAATCTTATTATAGGGTTTTTCCAGTTCTTATGGAACACTTCCTTTTACCACCAATGATGGTTCATTTGTATATTTGGTAAAATTTATATAAAAAGTCAGGTTTTATGTCTAAGAAAGTAACTATTCTGATGTAATCTAGCCAGTAAACAAAATCTTTAATTTTTGAAGTTTTTTATAGGTTTATGCATCATGGCTTCTCTTTTCAAGCCTCATAGCTGTTATCTGTTTGCATACTTTGCTCAAATAAAAACATGACACGTTTTTTACATAGCCAAAGATTTTTAGGTTTCTTAAAACATGTTGAAACAACGTTTAGTAATGCAATAAAAAAGCAACTAAATACAATGTAGGTGGCAAATACAGAAGCACT
Organism: Watersipora subatra; assembly: GCF_963576615.1. NCBI lineage: Eukaryota > Metazoa > Bryozoa > Gymnolaemata > Cheilostomatida > Watersiporidae > Watersipora > Watersipora subatra. The sequence goes on along the minus strand of NC_088714.1, from coordinate 20,955,904 downwards.
ATTGAAAATAATATGGTATAGCAGAATATTTAACCTGTGAAATTTCTGTTGAATGCTTGTTAATATCTAGCAATTAGAAGTTCTATGTAACGACCACCACAAATCACCAACTATTCAAAAGTGAAGTGACTAGAATAGCTTTAAAATGAACACAATAGAGTTACCCTATTAGTAGATGTATCGTCAGATGAAGAAACCATACTTACCTATTAAACCATATGGAGCATATTTAAGTCTCCTCTAATATTTATTTCATTTGCTAGCATCATTACACAATTTTTAACAACTTAATTTATATTAATAAACCATAATAATAATAACAATAATAATAATAGTAATAATAATAATATTATTATTACTATTAATAAACAAAGAAATCAAACAGTGTCAGGTCATAGACATAGCAATACCTGGAGACACAAGGGTAGTACAGAAGGAAGATGAGAAGATTGGTAAATACAAAGAGCTTGGATTCGAGATAAACATACTGTGGAAGGTGAAGACCGAAGTGATACCAATAGTAATTGGTGCACTCGGAACAATATCAATGAGGCATATAGCATACTTAGCCAAGGTGGGAGTGAACTTGTCTTTTGAGACTATACAGAAGACAGCCATCTTAGGAACAGCTTACATTTTGAGGAAGGTCCTCTCTTAGTGGAATTAAGGAAGATGTTGGATCCTTTGGCCTTTTGTTAACACCCGCACTCAACACGGACTAAAACTAGTCATCTACCACCACACGACTGTGAAGAAAATTTTTTACAACAATAATAATAGTAATAAACCACATTCTATCATTGCGTGTGTCTGTCTGTTAGTCTGAGTAAACTCTAGACGTTTCCAAAATTTTTTGCCATTTTTAGCCAAACATCACTCGCATATGCTCCAGGCCTTCTGGTAGTTCTAATTTTTGGTTTTGAAACTCCGTCTGATTCTTGAGAACCGGCCTCTTAAAGACCAACCTGCAGGATATCTGATTGAGAATGAAAGACATCTGGGCGTCGCTAGACTTACTTCTAGTAAAATAACAAAACCTTTAGCATGGAAGATATAAACGGTTTCATTTTTTACTACTACATTCTTGAATATTTGTCATCACATTAACAATCTTTCACTAGAACTGGTTTAGGTGCTGACTGATATATACCATGTTAGAAATGATCGTTATTCAAATACCCGTAATGCATTTTGTAACACAAAAGTGTCTTTGAAGTGTACTTGAATAGCTGATCCTTAAAACCTGTGCTATTTGTTGGTCAATGGGTAGGGTACCAAGTATCCCCCAAACTAAGTTGGTTAAGAGTATATAAACTTTTAGAAAGAGAAATACTATGCTGCAAGGCCCTTTACCGCTCACTCAGTTCTATTAATATACTCACTAACCCTTCATAACCTATAACAAACATTTGAAACTTGCTTGAGATTAGCTCACAATAACTATTTAAGTTTTTTGATATATTTTTATTTTGTTGCTTGTATCTGATCTTGAAGCTAAAAAACAAATCTGATTGGTGCGTACAGAGCTTATTTATACAATTGTGATGATGGTCCAGACTGATCATAAAACTTAAATTCAGAAAATACCGACACTGATCGTAGTTTCTTCACATATTTATGGTTGGTAGTCAACTTTGAATGAGTGTTTTCAGCTGTCGTGTTTGACCAATAGTAATTATTAATTTTTTTACTTATTTGCAGAACTCCAATGTGTGCAACAAGCACTACTGTTACTATCCAGTGAGTGGAACTTGCAGAGCTCAAGGAGGGGCCTTCTCAGGCACTTCATGTGGCTTGAATAAAGTAAGACTTATTCTAGTCTCAACGGACTCCCTCTTATTTGCAAACTTGAAGGAAATAAATAATTAGCTGAAAACTTTTTTTACTGAGCTTACATCTTCAGTTAAAATTCTGTTTTGAGCCATTAAAATTCATCAAATATTTTTTTTTCCCGAAGCATTTTATGACATAATTATGCTTTTCTAAAAAGAGAGAAAAAGAGTGCAAAAATAAAAATGGACTTGAAACTTTTAAAGTATCGGTAATGCAACACCATTAGATTAACAAATTGTGCTTTAAAACTAACCAGATTGCACTCTTTGCAAATATTTTACTGTGTGTGCGTGCGTGTGTGTGCAGAATTTATTCATGCTCAAGAAAATTTAAATTTAACAGTGGGTGCACATGTATGTTATTACCCTGAGTCATCAACTGGTTAAATAAAATATTTTTGTAAAACCCATTTTTTTATATCATACAAAACACACGCATATATAATATTTAGATCATTTTGCAAATCCTTGAAAACAATAAGCTAAAGACAGCAGATGTTTTAAATGCTGTTACAAGTCATTAAAAATTTGCCTACTAATTTTTGCACCTCCTAAACAACAAGCCGTTAAAAATTATTTAAAAAAACTTGCAAAAAATTGAAACCTCGCGTTTTATTTTCAAACATGCTAGAGCTCAAATTATACATGCTAAACAGTACATTTGGCAATTTTTTTCCTTTAAAAAGATTAATTTTATTAACTGTAAAAATCACCTTAAAATGTTAGGAAAACTTGAGTTAGCTCGAAGTTAGTTAAAGTTAATTTGAAATATGACGACAATAACTGCTCAATACAAACTATCTAAAATCAGTAATAAAATTTTTAACATTAGTTATTGTGAACTTAACATGCGACTTACTCCACCCACTTCTCAGCTATCATACATACTCAAGGATTAGTTCACTTAGTTGCACCAGTAAATCAATCGTGTTTTTAGCTTGAGGCAGGTACACTGGGTGCTGAGCGTGACATTCATGAAGTTGCACTAAACACTCATGAATCAGACCGATATTGATAAACTACATATTATAAAACATTTAACTTCGTTTAAAAAATCAGCTCACAAATATTAATAATCTTTTGCTAGAGCATTACGTCTTGCTAGGCAACCTTGCAATATGAACTTAGGCATAACTAGAATGTTTGATACAGGCCAAGGTTGTAACTCAAGATGTAAACAGTGTCAAATGTATAAGAATTGATAAAAATAAAGAGACAAAATGTGACTGCTAGATCTACTAGATACTGTAACTTGGAGTTTACTCATTCTTAATGCATTGATACCCCTACTTTTGTCTTAAGGAATAAAATTCAGGCTTTAACCAAAATTAAGCAGCAAATACAATGCACTTTAGTGATAAAAAGAGATCTTATAATCATACTTACTCTTGTACTTGGCCATCCACTGCATTTATCTTTCTTCAACAAAAGCTTCAACAACTTATACCAGATACGAACATCTTGCCAATTTATATTATAGAACAGAATTATGCAAAACAATCTTTTTCTTTCAATAAATATAGTTTACTTCACTCTTTTTTGTTTTTGTCTCATAGTCTAATTTGCTGAAAACGGCCTTGACCGGTGTAAACAAAGTTAATATATATATATGTATCTATCCATCTTTCTATCCATCTTTCTATCCATCTATCTATCCATCTATCTATCCATCTATCCATCTATCCATCTATCCATCTATCCATCTATCCATCTATCCATCTATCCATCTATCCATCTATCCATCTATCCATCTATCCATCTATCCATCTATCCATCTATCCATCTATCCATCTATCCATCTATCCATCTATCCATCTATCCATCTATCCATCTATCCATCTATCCATCTATCCATCTATCCATCTATCCATCTATCCATCTATCCATCTATCCATCTATCCATCTATCCATCTATCCATCTATCCATCTATCCATCTATCCATCTATCCATCTATCCATCTATCCATCTATCCATCTATCCATCTATCCATCTATCCATCTATCCATCTATCCATCTATCCATCTATCCATCTATCCATCTATCCATCTATCCATCTATCCATCTATCCATCTATCCATCTATCCATCTATCCATCTATCCATCTATCCATCTATCCATCTATCCATCTATCCATCTATCCATCTATCCATCTATCCATCTATCCATCTATCCATCTATCCATCTATCCATCTATCCATCTATCCATCTATCCATCTATCCATCTATCCATCTATCCATCTATCCATCTATCCATCTATCCATCTATCCATCTATCCATCTATCCATCTATCCATCTATCCATCTATCCATCTATCCATCTATCCATCTATCCATCTATCCATCTATCCATCTATCCATCTATCCATCTATCCATCTATCCATCTATCCATCTATCCATCTATCCATCTATCCATCTATCCATCTATCCATCTATCCATCTATCCATCTATCCATCTATCCATCTATCCATCTATCCATCTATCCATCTATCCATCTATCCATCTATCCATCTATCCATCTATCCATCTATCCATCTATCCATCTATCCATCTATCCATCTATCCATCTATCCATCTATCCATCTATCCATCTATCCATCTATCCATCTATCCATCTATCCATCTATTCATCTATTCATCTATCCATCTATCCATCCATCTATCCATCCATCTATCTATTTATCCATCTATCTATCTATCCATCTATCTATCCATCTATCTATCCATCTATCTATCTATCCATCTATCCATCTATCTATCTATCCATCTATCTATCTATCCATCTATCCATCTATCTATCCATCTATCTGTCTGTCTGTCTATCTGTCTGTCTGTCTGTCTTTCTATCTATCTATGTATCTATATATCTATTTATATATTTCTATCTATACATCTATCTACATATCCATCTATACATCTATGTACATATCTATCTATACAGCTATATATCTATCTATACATCTCTCTATCTATGTACATATTTATCTATACACCTATGTATCCATCTATGGATCTATGTATACATCTATTTATCCATCTATGGATCTATCTATCTATATATATATATATATATATATATATATATATATATATATATATATATATATATATATATATATATATATATATATATATATATATATATATATATATGTCTGTCTATCTACTTGTATCTTCTGAACTTCCTTGTGGGGTAATTACAAAGAGAATTAATAAAACAACTGCAAGACTTTTTCAAGACTTTCACAAAACGGAGAAATATAACAGTGATTCATTTCTTGATTTGCTCATTCAATCATTTACCACTGAATGTATGAAAACAATTTTATACTTTTAGTATTGCTATTTAAGCTATGGCTGTGTTGAAGAAGGCTTCAAAGCACCTCAAGTTGATGTTGACCTCTCCGACTTCATTTTTGTGACACCTTAGAAGATAGCTTAAGCATCTACAGAATGGCTTGAGGTAAAGCATCTAACCAAATACACGTCTCAGAGTGAATTCTTTGTCTTTGGGTTATTTTAAAGGTATACTTTTGATTGTGCGTGCTCCATAACTAAAACATATTTTGTAGGTTGTAGCTATCCGCTTCATTTTAAGATTTGATAAGCAAGAAAATATTTAAAATTATTTTTATAATGCTCAATAACAAGAGTTCTGGGTTTTTGGATTATTCTGTTCAGGACTATTGTTTTATAGTCAGCAAAATTCTCAAAAAACTTAAAAGGTAGTTTAAAACAGGTTGTAGTGTTTGAGGCTGATCAGGAAAAATCTTTATATAAACGTTAATAGTTTATTTTTAGCAATAAAACTATAACTGAAAACTTTCATCATGAACTTGTGAATGGTTGTCTAAAAGGTTCTTGTTCATTTATGTCTGTGACACTAAAACTGTCTAGCAAAAGAACACCCTTGACTATTTACACTACATTGCAGAAAAAATCAGAAGCGGTCACTTGATTCAAGTGTCAATAGCTGAATTATTTTAGTGAACTAATGATTGGGAGACACCAGCAATTAAATTATAAATTGTAACAAAAAAGTAAAATTACTTTACACTTGCTCTTCTTAGAAACTAAAAATGACAGAAATAGCAACAAGTGAAATATTCTGGAATTTTTCGCAAAAGTTTTTTTAACTTGATTTCAGGTTACATTCTTTGCAATGGAAGTGATCAACTGTACAACAAAGCAGTAAACAACTTTCCCAAAAGTCTCACTGTAGATTTTTGTGGTAGTTCTTTGTTTGCATTAAACACAATAAAAATCAATTCACCATATACATCACGTTCAATAATAAAACAGAACTAGATTTCTATTCTAACTTTTAACATAACACGTCTTGCCAACCTGATCAACAACATAAAATACTATTTTGAATATGAAAAAATAAACATATTTTAGAAGTCTTGCTTTAATTATTATTGCATGAATTACAAATGCTTTATTGCAGTATTCCTGTCTTGTAGCCACTCTGTGTCTGAGCGTCTATTAACCACTGCTCAGCTCTATATACTGATGGATGATGGAACTAAGGACTTACCTGATGTTCTCATGAAGTCTTCATTATTACTGACTTATAAACAATATTTACAAACGTACATGATAATAACTACATTTTAAATTGTACCTTTTTAAATGAATATGTATATTATCTCTGTCTGGTCATACACCGATCATTTTTTTGCTCCGTTGTTTTTAATTAATAGACTATAATGCCAGAGTCAAAAAACAATGCCTCAGACATAAACAGTTATGATTTAAACAAAATACCGTACCCGAATCCGACAACTAGGAAATAGTATTTTGGTGATATAAAAATGCAGCATTCAAAATAGATAAACCTATCAAACAACAAAACTGGTAGCTACTCAAACTTCACATAATGAGTTATTCTATGAAAAAAAGGCTAATTCAAAATTTGAATACAACAGTTCATCATGTAGTAGCCTCAGAGTCAAAGCTCATTTAGAAGTAGAAACAGACTACACTATGCTACCCTTATACCTCTAACTCTCAATAAAGAATCAGCAACAGACTAGCTTTAATGATGAACTTGCAAAAAATTTTAATAGATTTTCCATATTTTTCTATTGATCGAAATTGTATTTGATGTTTGAGGTGGCCTGACTGTGAAAATATTCTAAGTTCAAAATTGACAAATCCTGACCGCTGTTAAAGAACTCGGAGCAATCAAAAGTGCAATTATTGCATCTATAGTTGCAAAGACACTGGCAGAATAGAGATGCGTAACACTATAACGTCAAAGCAATAGCCGATACCAACTAGTGACATCATTTTGCATGTACTTTTTTCTGAGTGTTTCACCCGCAGTCAAAGTTTGTTAATTTTAATCGTGAAACATCCTGTCAGTCAGATTACCTCAAACATCAAAACAAATCTCAAAAGACAGAAAAATAGTGATATTTTCTGATAAATTCTACTAATATTTTGTGTAGGTTCCTCTTTAAAAACAGTAAATTTGGTATTGGAAGCTTTTTGGCAGCTTTCCAAGCTTCACATCTGCTTATTTAGCACTTTGAGCAAAACAAATAAAGCATAACAGCTAACAATCATACTTCATATATAGTCTAGTTTCTGTGACTAAAGATTCATAGAGTAGATTTGCTTATGTAATCGTAAACTAAAATGTCTATGATAATAATGCCTGAGAATACTGAACTATTTCCTAATAGCTATTAATAATAATAATTGTCCAGCTCTGAAGTGCTAGTAAGTTGTGAGAGAAATCACAAAATTGTTGTCAATGATATGCATGTACCTACAGCATAGCAGCTCAGACTACACACTGCATCAATATAAATCATCATGCAGCAAGCTTCAAATCATGGGTGCACTTTATGTGGGGATATCTTGAAGGCCTTCACCTTGCGCAGGTACATTTAAGCGGCTACGATTAATGTATACTTATAAAATAGATTTCTATAGATGAACTTTGTAGAAATCTAAGTGTTGAAGGCGTAGTGAATGTGACAATTGTCATTAATAAGTACACCAAAGGTCATAAGACTTAGAAAACATTTTCTTTACTTGATTCGGTTGCACCTTTGTAAAAATAGGCTATTAATAACATTGGCTGGCTATAAAAACTGCATGACGCTAAAAAATATTTTTGCTAGCAACTTAATGTAAAATGTAGAAAAAATATGAATTTTTTTGTTTGAAATTTTTCATCAGTTTTTACTCAACATATAATACTTTGTTTGTCTGATTACTCACTAGCAGAATTGAGGCTATTAGTAACCAGTTGGATGTTTTCTTGAAAACTTAGACTTCAAAACCAATTATAAATTATGTTAAACTCTGTTATAGGCTTATAGCTCTCTTTATTTTTAGACTTCAAGCAGTGAAAGGTTCCAATCAGAACACATATTATGAAAACTGTACAACTCTCCATGATTTTCTGGAAAATAACCAATCGCTCTCTGCAGACGATCAGAATGCATATTATCTTTCTCTTTACCAGCTGGGTAACTCCTTGTACATGTAGTTTGTTTCCTTAAGAGAACTCTTGTTTTAAAATGGCTTTTTATAAGCCTGTTTATGCTGTGAAATTAGTTTTAAGGAAATTTCACACTTTCTACAGAAAATGCTCAATAGTGTACCATGTATTATTCGTGTACCATGTATTATTGGTGCACCATGTATTATAAGTGTATCATATATTATTAGTGTACCATGTATTATTAGTGTACCATGTATTATTAGTGCACCATGCATTATTAGTGTACCATGTATTATTAGTGTATCATGTATTATTAGTGTACCATGTATTAATGTAGTGTACCATGCATTATTAGTGTACCATGTATTATTAGTGCACCAAGTATTATTAGTGTACCATGTATTAATAGTGCACCGTGTATTATTAGTGTACCATGCATTATTAGTGTACCATGTATTATTAGTGTACCATGCATTATTAGTGTACCATGTATTATTAGTGCACCATGTATCATTAGTGTACCAGGTATTATTAGTGCACCATGTATTATTAGTGTACCATGTATTATTAGTGCACCATGTATCATTAGTGTACCATGTATTATTAGTGCACCATGTATTATTAGTGTACCATGTATTATTAGTGCACCAAGTATTATTAGTGTACCATGTATTAATAGTGCACCGTGTATTATTAGTGTACCATGCATTATTAGTGTACCATGCATTATTAGTGTACCATGCATTATTAAGGTACCATGTATTAATAGTGCACCGTGTATTATTAGTGTACCATGTATTATTAGTGTACCATGCATTATTAGTGCACCATGTATCATTAGTGTACCATGTATTATTAGTGCACCATGTATTATTACTGTACCATGCATTATTAGTGTACCATGCATTATTAGTGTACCATGCATTATTAGTGTACCATGCATTATTAGTGTACCATGTATTATTAGTGCACCAAGTATTATTAGTGTACCATGTATTAATAGTGCACCGTGTATTATTAGTGTACCATGCATTATTAGTGTACCATGCATTATTAGTGTACCATGCATTATTAAGGTACCATGTATTAATAGTGCACCGTGTATTATTAGTGTACCATGTATTATTAGTGTACCATGCATTATTAGTGCACCATGTATCATTAGTGTACCATGTATTATTAGTGCACCATGTATTATTACTGTACCATGCATTATTAGTGTACCATGCATTATTAGTGTACCATGCATTATTAGTGTACCATGCATTATTAGTGTACCATGTATCATTAGTGTACCATGTATTATTAGTGCACCATGTATTATTACTGTACCATGCATTATTAGTGCACCATGCATTATTAGTGTACCATGCATTATTAGTGTACCATGTATTATTCGTGTACCATGTATTATTGGTGCACCATGTATTATAAGTGTATCATATATTATTAGTGTACCATGTATTATTAGTGTACCATGTATTATTAGTGCACCATGCATTATTAGTGTACCATGTATTATTAGTGTATCATGTATTATTAGTGTACAACGTATTAATGTAGTGTACCATGCATTATTAGTGTACCATGTATTATTAGTGCACCAAGTATTATTAGTGTACCATGTATTAATAGTGCACCGTGTATTATTAGTGTACCATGTATTATTAGTGTACCACGTATTATTAGTGCACCATGTATTATTAGTGTACCATGCATTATTAGTGTACCATGTATTATTAATGTACCATGTATTATTAGTGTGCCATGTATTATTAGTGTACCATGTATTATTAGTGTAACATGCATTATTAATGGACCGTGTATTATTAGTGTACCATGCATTATTAGTGTACCATGTATTATTAATGTACCATGTATTATTAGTGTGCCATGTATTATTAGTGTACCATGTATTATTAGTGTAACATGCATTATTAATGGACCGTGTATTATTAGTGTACCATGCATTATTAGTGTACCATGCATTATTAGTGTACCATGCATTATTAAGGTACCATGCATTATTAGTGTACCATGTATTATTAGTGCACCATGTATTATTAGTGTACCATGCATTATTAGTGTACCATGTATTATTAGTGTACCATACATTATTAGTGTACCATGCATTATTAGTGTACCATGTATTATTAATGCACCATGTATTATTAGTGTACCATGTATTATTAGTGTACCATGTATTATTAGTGTACCATGTATTATTAGTGTACCATGTATTATTAGTGTAGCATGCATTATTAATGGACCGTGTATTACTAGTGTACCTTGTATTATTAGTGTACTATGTATTATTAGTGTACCTTGTATTATAAGTGTACTATGTAATATTAATGCACCATGCATTATTATTGCACTATTATTAATTTTTACCAGTACAGGGCCTCAGTGTTCATGATAAAGAATATATAGAGCGGTTTGCTAGCTTCTCTCAAAGTCAGACGCTGCATGCTACAAGGCAAGCTGTAAAAAAGTTGTTTGAAGATGTATTCCTGGAAAAGATAACATCCTGGCTAAAGATTGCTGCGGTGAGTTTTGTTTATCTAAAATACCTATATTATTGTACATGTATATATATATTCCAGCAATTAGACCATTTTAAATAACAAATTACATACTAACAACTGTTCTAACACACGGGTTGCCAACTTATTAACTGTGTCAGTGTTAGCTTGGAGCAAAACATGATATAATATAAATTTATGCGCCATACTTGTTTGTTACGATTTTGACAAATAAAAACAACTGCAAGATGGTTATACAGTTTCAAAGTTTACAAAATTCAAAATTAAAATTGATAGACTACGTTTGTCACTGTATCTTTAATATGATAAATCCTATTCCATTAAGTTAACTTGAGTTATGAGTGCAGAAACACAGTATTAATTTGCAGGTAATGGAGCTGGTAGCAGCTATCATTATCCGTAATGTCAAGCATCTCATTATCGTGTCTGATGTTACAAGCTACTTTCAACATACAGCCATAGATCCTCACAACTCTGTTAACTCATGGATAGATTCAAATGGTCACCTGGTGGGTTTGAGCACTTGTCTTTAAATCATTGGACATAAGAGCAGTAATAAGCTTTCCAACTAATGTTTTTTTTTCAACTTTTAAATTTTAAGTAGCGCAATGCCAGCCTAAGATCTAATTTAATTACAAAAACCTGAACAATTTACTTATTAATATCAACTATCTTATTTTATTAAAATATTTTAATAATTCTTTTAATAATTAATAAAACTTTACTAATTTATTTCATTATTTAATTTTATGGAGAATATACTGATTGGGTAAGATATACCAACAACCAACACGGTTAGTTTGCTCTTCACGAAAGAGAGCGTAGATATGACATTTTGCTTTAAAATGACAACTTATGGAATAGTGAATCTCAAATCAATAGATTAAAAGAATTGCTGCACCGCCCAATGTTTTAGTACTTCTATGCCCCAAAGTTTTGTTTCAATTATATGTGTAGAGTAAGTCTTTCAGCTTTTTCTTCCTTCTGGCTTCGACAAACTGCTAGTTTTTGATAATGAAACTGACAAATGAATTTGTGTTAAAAAAATGTTTTTTATAATTATTCCCTGTTCTAGTTCATAAGCATATAAACTAGGGATAACAACTAGTCATAGAAACTATTATTGCAATGGTTGGAGTTAGTCTGAGAAAACTTGTTAGAAAACAAACTGTTTCTTTTGCCAATAGTAATCTATATATATATATATATTTCTCAAAGTTCGTTCATTTATAGGATTGATTGTTCGGCTACAGCAATTATTAGAATAGTTGTAGCTGGACAACAATGCAGACGCAAAGTCATGGCTTACCACCGTTAAAAGCCTATCTTATTAAGCTGCTTACTAGAATTTTCCATTGGCAATATGCCAGGCTACTAGTTTGTAGGTTACAGTTGTTTGACAAAGTTTTAAAACCTTTACAGTTGTTTTTATTTTATCTCTTAATTTATTTCAACTACACAAAACACTCCTTTTGTGATATGTAGTTTAAAAGTTGGCAAAGAATGGCAAATGTTATATTGTAAAGGTTTTGTGCGACCTTCACTTTCCTCCACTAGTACAAGACTCGTGCATGAGTACAATACATATATTTCTGCTTAGTTCATCAAGGTGTACAAGAAACGAATCAAGTGACACGCAATGAACAGGCCCAAAACAGCTCTGCTCTACTAGACAAATGTTCGGGCTTATATAGCTGCTAAACTCCGCCCCTGTTCTGCTTGGTTAGACCCGGCACGGCCCGGCTTGGCTCGGCTCGGTCCAGCTCGGCTCGGTCTTCAGTCGGTACGGCTCTGGCTTGGCTGTGCTTGACTCGGCTGTACATCGGCTTGGCTAAATGTAAGGGAGGACGCCATCCACCACAATAATTATGTTAAATACAAATCAAATTTTCTGTCCAAAGCCTTTTTTATTACACGGACAACACCGGGTAGCACAGCTAGTTAGCTAAAAAATTTAATCAATAGACAATCAGTCGACTAAGTTTCAACATTTGTAACCTTGACCAATGTCAGGGAGGCATGTGCTAAAAACATCGGTGAAGACATTCATCTTTTATTTATGGAGACCTTTCATCAAGTCTATCTCAGTGCTAAAATAGCAGATGGCATGACAAGCTAACTTCCACACTTTCATAGTTTGAAGCTAATGTTTGTTAGCTTTGTATATTCTTACCATCATTATACCGCACAGCAAAAAGAACAAAACCCTTTCCATACAAAACCATCAAAAAATATTACATAACTGTTAGATATATTAATTGAGTTTTGGGTAGGTGATAGAATGATTTGATACATGTACATAGGCTTTATTTTTGTTGTTAACTAATCAAATGGTAAATTAATATTTTAATTGAAATTAGGCAACAGTTTTTAATAAAATGAAGTTGTGCCACTTGTTTCAATTGTGATTTGTTAGGTAAGCTTATTAATGGAAAGCTTAAACGTTGGGGCACATCTAGAAAACTTCGATGAAACCCAGAAGGAGAAAGAACAGAAGTCTAAAATGGAGCAAATCTTTGTTGAAGCCCCTGTATTAAATCACATCTCCGAGAACAACTGAACTCAATGCTGGCTATTAGCCTCTTCCCTCACTTAGACCTAACAGGAATAATAAACTGCCAGAAGCCATGAGGTATCAAAGACCAATAGGAATCACCATTTGGCAGCGGAGAGAAATATCAAAAAAACGAAAGCGAAGATTTCTGGAACATATCAATAAACATTCATCAGCACTTGTGCTCAGTTGTGGTCGACTATTTTTAGAACCAAAGCTGTGATTCAACTCTAGCTAGAAGTGCTCAATACATTTTGTAATAGTAGCATATGTATTAAATAAATTTGCTAAATTGAAGCGAAGCTTATTTAAAACAAGGGGCTCAAACATTTTAAGAACTAGTGATAACCTGAAGCACTTGCAGATACTTGAGACTAAAGTCTTCAAATTAGTGGGTAAAGAATTGCCATTGACAAAAATTAGTAAAAACTCTGAACAAGCTTTACCACGATAATTCAGTTTAGGCTGACCTAGGAAACTGACGAGAAACATTAAGGTACACGTAAGTAGTCTATGACTACAGTTATTGTGATAGTTTCACTGCTAAAGAACCAATAAATATTCATACGAAGCTTTGATATCTAATCTAGACACTTGAAAACATTGTAAGCAAACTTCTTTAGATTAATTTTAAAATTTTTCTGAGTTTCATCGACTATAAACCAATGATTCTAAACGAACTGACTAAAGAATCTAGAACTTTTCTTATTGAGCTTTATAGAAAGAATTCTCGATATGGTTTTATGATATAAGTTTGTTTACCAAACCACAAAATGAAGCATCCACTTACAACTTGCGCAATAATTTTTTAGTTATGCATTACCAATAATTACAATGATGTTATGCATTACTTTTACATTAGTTTTAAGAGCCGGGTAACAATGGTAACACGAGGCTTCCACTTGAGCATCTTATGCATAATTACGTTAGCTAAGAAGTTAATGTCAGAGTTCAATTAGGGGAAACATGGGTGATATGAACCATTTAAGTATTGAGCAAAATTGGTTAAATTTCTAAGAAGGAAAATTACTTGGACATATAGCATTACCATGTAAACATATTTATACGGAGTGTCAGAGCCAAGACTTAACTATTGCGGCAGTACCAAGCAACATTAGGCATTCCATTTTCCCTCAAATTGTTATGCTGTTATAGGTGACATGATTCCATACAGTTTTACATGCAAAATTTTCTATTTTGCTAGACTGTATTAAAAGATTTTCACATTTTGACACCCAATACATTTTGCAATAGTAGCATATGTATTAAATAAATTTGCTAAATTGAGTAGGCTACCATCTACAGTATACCACCATTTTATTTAGAAATGTAATAACATACCATAATACATTTGAGATAATAATAATACAGTCTAATATTATAAGTAAACGTCTGCTGCTAAGAATGGCATTACTGCTGCTCTCTCAGACTCGCAGTTGTGCCCCCGCATACACGCCATGTCCAGGTGTGCATGCTTCATGTGCCCAGTGTTCTCACTGGGCACAATTATTACTCGCCTCTGTTTTCTGCTTCAGTAGTTTGTCTTTGCCCTTTGAACCATCTTGACTCCCTTTTGCTTTTTTGAGCTTCTTCTTGTAGCAATGTGGTTTTTATTGGGAGCCAATTAGCAGCCGAATTTGCAGGAGCCAAAATTGCACTTACTTGTGAGCGTGGTCTGTTTCTCTTACTGATTGGTCGAAGCTTGGGCCTTGGAGAAATCTTGGTCAGTATTGTGACTACACACTTAGTAGGAGATGCTGCAATTAGTGTCTCAGTATTGCTGTTGATGTTGCCAATTATTTTTTAGCAGTCATTGGTACATTTGAACAAAATAGCTGTTCTTTATGCTCTGGATTCCTGTACTTTTCATCAAGAAAGATGTCTCTTTAAAAGGCGAAACTCTAGCAGCGCAAAATCCAGAAACAGCAAACTCCATGCGGCAAGTAGTTGTATATGCGGTATAAAAGATGCTGGCTACATCAGCTGGTGAAACATCTTTACCTAGGTTATTTAGCAACCACATTTGAACACTTTCAACTTACTCGGTCTTCAATGGTTTAAAAAACTAACATTTAATGGTTGTAGTTGGTGCAAGGTAAAAGGGTGGAATGGTGACAAACCTTATGCCATTATCTTGTAGGAACTGCCAAATAGTCAAAGATATATGGCTGCTATGGTTGTCAGCAATCATTAAGACTTGACTCTCAAGAGAGCTGTTGGTAAATTTCTGGAAATGTTTCAGTTATTTCAGAAAGAGATTCTCATTGACCCAGCCAGACTCTGAACATTCTCCATTTGTTTGTACTGGCGCATGAGGTGAGGAGCCATTCTGATTCATTTATAGATACACATGGGAGGCACAAATGCGCCAGTAACATTCATGCAACACGTAACTGTTGTGTTAGAACCTCTTTCTCCACCAGCTATAGCTACGACTCTCTTTTTGCCCCTTTCTGCTAGGATTTTACCCCACTGTGTAACTGTAGAAATTTCAGTTTAATCTATGTTAAATGTTTTCAAGGAGTCTAAACCTGTTTCTGTTCTAGATTGTCAAAGAACTTTGCGACAGCATTTATACTGAAGATTATGGCACGATTTATTTAATTTTAAGTAAACAAATTGAGATCTTCAGATGCCTCTTAACGAGCCTTGTTAACCATTCCCGCCAAACCATTTCTGTTTTCTTGCTAAAGTTTTGGCTTACATCTAACCTTTCACCGAGCTGAAAAATTAATAGACAGGCTGAAGTAGTAGAACATAACTATAACAAACTATCTGTATTTCACATATATTTAAAATGATCCATGAATTGTACTTTGGTAGGTTCAAATCCTATACAAACTATTGCTCTCCTCACATACCTTATATGCAAGTTTTCGTAGATCTTTAGCCGTCAGGCCCTACAGCTCCTTCCCTATTTTTAGGACATGTGTCATTAATTGAGCTTCCACTTTTCTATGAATAGACTTTCCTCCAATTGTGATCTTCCCCTACAGCAGAATTTATAAATAATCTTCCTAATAAAGTTGAGCCAGGAATTCCATCATCTCACGAAGCGTTACAAATCTGTGTACCATATTTGACACACTACATCGCTCTGGATAGAGCCACTTCAGACCACTGTGACCTAATCTTCCGGGATGTATAACGTGACATTTTCTAAAATAGAGAGGCCAAAAGTGTACTTCATTAAAAATATGGACTGTTTTCATTGTACAATAAAATTAATTTGATATGGGTAATATGGACCACCTGCTCATATCACCCAAAGTTAATTCTTTAGAAAAAATGGTATAAGATTCTCACTTGAAATTATATAAATGTAAAAATACTGTAGCACTTTTTACATGCTTTACAACTACCAAACATATCATAAATCAAATATAATGATATGTTTACCAAGATAGTAACAAAGAAAATTTACTTCTTTTATTATAAATTTCAAAAATTCTTTTTTCTTGCTTTAACATAAACACATTTTTTTCCCAAGGAAGAGTCTATTTTACAGGAGGTCATGCTTTTTAACCTTGACCTTCTAATCTTTGTTTTCTTCCGTAGTTGTGCTTAGTGAGAGGTCAACGGTCCCATATCACCTGTATGGTCCATATCACCCATGTTTCCCTAACCTTTTCTAATGTTGCTAATAACAGTTTATTGAACTAGGAGCATGATGGTAGTCAACTTGTGGAACTTGAAAGTCTGTACATGGAAGTGCTATTCCAATGTTGATCTGTAAAAGTTAGAAAACCTATGATAATTGTTATCTGTGAGAGCAAAAACCAAAGTTTTGCAATTGGTCACCTGCCAACTTTCCCTCGAGCAAAAAGATATCTGGGTCTTATGCTTGAATGCTTCTCCTTTATCATCTAGCCTTCTGCTTTTCCCAACAATGTTTAATATAGACCAAACAAAGTGATTTGTGAAAAAAACATGGCAGCGGTAAATAATGATAAAAAGATCATTAAAATAAAAGTGAAGCGTTGCAGTTGAAAAGGCGTGAAGCTTCACTGTCTGGTTTATGTATTCAAACTCAAATATCATGCATCAAGAGTTCAGTCTATCAACCTTTGGTAACTTGTACTCAACAGACTTTGTTGGAAAGATTTTTAAAGTTTTCTGATTCTGTCACATTGACATTTTTTGTACTTGTTGATGAAAGTGGCCAGTAATTTAGTTTGCCAGCAGACAGTAATCAACAATTATTAATAGAAAGCTCAATTCTAAATGAGTAAAGAGGTTTATGGCAGCAATGTGCCAATTTTGATTAAAATAACACCGACTCTACCTAATTGCTTGCTGCACCATGAAGCGATGATTTATTTTGGAAGACTTCAAGGTAATTGACAAGACAACTGCAGTGGTTGTGTCTGACTTGCATTCAATTACCAAACCTAACAACTTTTACTGCATAGCATGTGGAATCATATAATACATAAAAGTTTTACTTACCTTCCTGTATAATCAATATGGTTGAAGCTGTTTTAACTGTTTTATGAGTAACCTGCGTTTTAGTTCCCATTATCCCTTTCGCAGCTAAATAACAATGGTGATTGTAATTATGGGTTACTTGGTAATTGTTTTATATCCCTTGTCATTTATAGCATAGACTTACCTTTTTTTATTATTTCACATAATGTATGTTATTATGAATGTTTGAGAAGCAAGCTTTTTATACACTCTATCATAAATAGTATTCTCAAGAAATATAATCTATTTATAGGGCACCTGTTTTATCCTATTTTGAGATTAACAATAAGGGCTGAAAAAGTAAATAGTAAGATTTGTTTGCTAATTTGTCAATTTTCTCTCACACTAAGATGTTGTGTAGCTATATGTCATATGCGTAAGATTAACTTAAGAGGATTGTTAAATTCTACTTACAGAGTTGCAGTTTTCCTTACGTCCGAATGGAATGTTTGACTGTCAATCTTTAAATAGTTATTTTAAAAGTACTAGCAATAATTGTATTTTCAAATACCAGTCATGTCTAACAATCAAACACTGCTATAATTGTTGAAGAGCTTCTTCAGAGTAACAGCAGAAGATATCATACGGATTCACGATGCAGCAGGCTGCATTATCAGCCAATATTTTGATCAGAGATATTTTGAAAGCCTTCATTTTGCGCAGGTAAATTTACAAGCGACGATTACACTGTTTAGTAAATGATAGTTTGTCCATTTACAAACTTCAAACATAGTTTAGGCATTAAAAGCATAATTCTAAGATGGCTCTTGCTCATTGCATCCGCATTAGTTTTATAATTCAGAAAATGTATTTTTATGCAAGGGGCTGATCAGATCTGCGTATAAACAACATAAACCAGTTTTAACAACTCAAATTTGTGAACAACTTGGATGTTTACTTATGAAAACTTAAATGTATATTTATAGACAACTTAAATTTACACTTATGGACAACTTACATATAAAAATATTTATAAACAACTTACATGTATATCTATGAACAACTCACATATATATTTATAGAAAACCTACATGTATATTTATAGACAACTTATGGGTATATTTATTGGCTACGTACATGTATATCTATGAACAACTTACATGTATAGTTATAGACAACTTACTTGTATATTTATAGACAGTTTATATGTATATTTATGGACAACTTACAGGTGTATTCATGGAAAACTTACTTGTATATCTATGGAAATCTTACATGTATACTTACACATTTTAAAATGAAAAGTTGATGAGTTTTTTATAAACTATGACAGGTACAGTTAAAGCCCGACAGTTTTAGCTGTGTACTGCATGGGTTTTTTGCACATTTATGCTCACAAATGTCTATTAAAAGTAAAACATTGGTGGAAATGCTTCTGTAAGGAATATATTAAAGAAGATAGACGCTTATGATAGAAGTTTATGCATTTATCCTGCTGGGCTAAAGCACAGGCTAACAGCGAGACCTTTTCGTTATTGCTAATCTTCCACTACTATCATTATTTTCAAGATTGACTCATTAAATAGCAACGTTTATTGATTTATTGATATATTATTTTTATAGCAGTAATTAGCTGGCAGAGTGCAGGATTTTTTCCCTTCGATCAGATAGCCCCCAGGCAGGCAGTTAGGAGGCTGATTTTCAAGAACCAGATCAAGTTTTAAAAGATATCACTCACAGATGTGCGCATATGCACAGTGACAAAAATGGGATTAATCAATGTTGATTAAACCAACCAATATAGATTGGTTTTTAACATTCTGCGACAGCACATTAGCCAACTAGTTGCACATTAACTTAAAGCTTAAGATATTCTTTGTGAGCAACAAACTATCATTGTTTTTTTCAGGCTACAAAATGCAACTGGTTCTGATCAGAACGTCTATTATGAGAACCTTATAACTCTGCATGACTTTCTGGAGGAAAACCAAACACTTTCTGCAGCAGACCAGGACATGTATTATACAAGCCTTTCTGAAATGCGTAATTACCTACAATTTTTCCTGTCTTTTTGAGAGGTGTTTTCATGACAAGATTATTTGATGAAACAACTGTTTGATATAAAATTTATACTAAGCAATTTATACAGTGTTTGAGACGTCATCCTAATCATTTGGAGACCAAATTTTAGAAACTAACCAATCACCAAATACGTAACATATTTAGGTACTCTAAAGATAAGACTGACCAAATCGTGGCCAAAATTATTTTATTATAGCTTTACTCTGATTGGTTTCCGTCGACTCTACGGCAACTAATCAGAGTAAAAATACAATACTAACTAAAAAATTTGCTTTTTTGGCCAATGTATATTATTTTCGTACAGTTTGACCAGCTTCTCCTCATTAGACCTAAGCCACACTCACTATTTTGTGCAATTGAAATAAATTAGGAGAAAAATAAAACAAATGTAAAGGTGTTTAAATGTAAATGTGAAATAATTGGCAAGAAATGGCTAAATGAAATATGTTTTGCTACGGTTAAAACGAAAAAATGATTTGGTATATAACTATATGATTTTAATTTGTCTCAGTGTTGACATAAGGCGAGAATGTCGTATAAAGCAGTATAGAAACTTCTAGTAATTATCTATTGCAAACACCTTCTGGTAAAAATCATCAAAGTTTTATGTACATTCAGTACATATTAAAAATTGGCAACAAAATAATATTTTAACCTTAGTAAATTTAATTGTATATTGTACCTTCAGTGTATTTATTGGTTATGATCTGCAATACTATTTAGCATTACAATGCACTATGTGCAGTATACGTACAGTATAGGGAGTTCTTACCTTTGAGACAGATGTATAACATAAATATTGAATTTAACTTAAATGAATTTAATTTACTAAACACACACTTAAAGTTAAGTTTTAGTATGTATTTTACTAAGCTTAACTTCAACTTTGTCATCTGCTAAAATCACCTGTTTCTTTTGTTTTATCACCATCCAATTTCTTTCAGGCGTTGTGAAAGAGATTTTGGCGGATAACACATTGACATCTTTGTTATTTTGACATAATCAGCACATCAACTGCCAAATTGAATTTTTTATAGAATTTTTTGTTGATATCGTAAAGAAGCAAAAAATTGAAAAATATTTTGTCTTCGTATGGTGAGAACGAAAAAACATTGAGTTCCATTTTGTAAGGCAAAAAACTGTATAACAGGGGCATATTTTAACTCGATGGCCCATTATATTAAATAACGATAAAAAGCACACATTTAGCTTGTGCAATCTTGAAAAGGATATACAGTATACATAAGTTTATGATAAGAGCGATGGGTGTGATAAGAATGATGTAGCCTTGTGGTTACACACGCTTGTTAGTAGACTTGCTATTTAAATATCGTGAGTTCAAATCCAGTACAGAGGTGATTTTTCAAAGCTAAAGCTTTATCCCTCTAACTGAACAAACAAAAAAAAACAGACAACAGGCAGATGACCAATAGACACTGAGATTTATAGATGTGACTGTATGCATTACTCTGAATTTGTTTGGTTTAGACTTCTGTTAACTGCTGCGTGTTATGATTAATTCAGTGAGTTTACCTTTTAATAGTTAGAAAACATTCAAGTGAAGATTTTAGAGTGATGGAGTTGCAACACTTCGATGACTGCTGCAGCGCTACATGTACTTGTTGTCTTCACTAGTATTAGAATTGTGTTCTCTTGTATCTGGATATTTTTCTTGTTGCTGTTATAATGCACTTATTGGACTAAATTTTGGTAGTCAAGTTTTATCTGGTTTAAAGGTACGTTGCGGTTTTCTATGAATCTGAGTGGTAACAGTTTTTTCCAATTGCACATGAAGCACATAAAACTGGATGACGCTAGGAGAATAACATTATTCACAAAGAAGAAAACGCTTGGGTTGAATAACTTATATTAACCTCTACCCATGCACACAGCTAGGAGTTATTAAATACATGAGTGCTATTTGAACTGGATATCTTTGCTCTGCGCACCAGAACCATTTTCAAAAACTGTTTGAGCACAAAAACGCCATCAAGGTTGACCCTAATGTAAAGCCTGTTATTACAAGACCTTGAAAAGTGCCACCATCAATATAATGGAGAAGGTTTGTGCCACCATCAATATAATGGAGAAGGTTTACACCGAGTTATAAAAAAGGAAATGAATGGTGCTATATCTAAAGTTCATTACCAAAAATATGACTTAACATCATGATGGTGTTAGAAAAAATGATCAGATTAAAATTTGTTCACACTGAAGGAAGTTGAACAGAGCCGTTCCAAGAGAAGAAAGAGCCTATGAGTTTGCTAACATTGCAAAGTTAGAATGGAGCAGGCCGGACTGGCATCAAAAGTATCATAAAAATAGTCATCTGCTCACAACCTTTGAAATATTGTTTGGATAGTGTGCTTTCCATTGGCTTGCAAAACTAGTGGAGGATACCTAGATGTTTGTTTAAAAACATTATTGCTTATTACAAGGATCAGACTGATAAACTTGCATGAAACCGTCAAAGAAGGAAAGTTATTTTAATGTGCTTGGTGACGTGGTCTAAAGATCAACACCGAGAAGGCCTATTTGAACAAGATCGAGATAAACTATTTCAACATCGACATGCCCAATTTAACACAGAAGTGTGGCATATAAAGGTAGCTTGATAAACTCAATTTTCTACAAAATAAATGGTAAATGATGTTGAATATCAAAGCGCCATAAACAATCTGATCAGCTTACAGTGTCAGAATATCGAAAGGCATATTACTTTGCAAAATAATTGCAAACCCGCATCTGTGTAGGTTTGCTAAGAAATGGTGATCTCCTATTATAAGATTGAGAGCTCTTACCGAAACTGAGGAATAGATCAGTTATGAACAGCAACATGATTTTCAAACAGGCCATAAATATTAATTTAAACAATGTGCAAAGTCTCTCCAATACTTCTAGAGATTACGAGCATATCTACTTAAACATGCCGTCACCTGTGAGAGCAAGCTTTATAATTAGCTGATGGGCTTTTTAGACACGCATACATATAACTAGTGGATCCAGCAATCGTGTTTGCAAGGTAGCAATGGCTCGTATCAGTCTGATGCAAATTGGGCGATTTCTCCAGTCGGTGAGTCAGCTGTCAGAAATTAAAGTTTTCGGTGAACTGAATTATTACACGGCTAGTATTGAATCGCTATCCAATCCCATGTTTATTCGCTAAGCATGAAATAAAATAATAAATTGTGTTCAATGTAAGGTTTAAACTTTACAAAGAATATATACCAAAAAGTACATGAAGAATTTATCAATTTATAATAATGTTCTAATCATACTTCATTATCTACTAAAGTCAATGAGACATCTGGTGTCGGTCGAAGTTGTCAACAAGTTGTTTGAACAAGTTTTCTGCTTGCACAGCTGATGTAGAGATTCTTCGCGAAGACTGCAGGTGCACACCAGTTACACTAGAATGTAGCTTATGATCAAAAAGTTAGTTCAGAAATGTATGTAGACCCAAACAGAACAAATAGTTGCATGGCCATGCTTCTTAGGTTGACAAACTTGGATGCATTCTGTAATTCCCACAACCAAACGAGCGGAGCGAAGTTTGAGAGTTTTTATGATAAATGCATGTGCACACAACTTACGAAAATTATTCATCAACAGCGTCGCAAACCCTTGTTTTGAAATCTCATCAACAAGTTCAACTATCGTTTTGTAGAGTCGTTAAAATATAATAATAACGATACAAAACACATATAAGATATGTTACCAAATCTTTGTAAATTTTTGACAGTATTTTAAAACTTACCCATCTGATCGGATTATATATAATTAGACAGATTAATTTGGCTGAAAATCGCCACAAAACGCTTGATAAGCTTGGTTTAATAAAAGTTAATACCGGCCTATGATACGCCAATAAAGCCGTGCAACAGATAGTAGAACTATTTAGCAGTGCTCATTTCATGAGAAAACCTGCTCATTTCACCAGTCTATGGCATTGTTTACTTGTAATCGAATTTATCCGAAGGTTTCTGTAATAAACATAGACCGTTTAAGGCGTAGACCGATTTAGAGGTATGAAATTGTGGTACACAGTTTATCAGCCTATGTTTTTTGTCCAATCACCAAAGGTTTCATTAAATTATTTAAAATGTTAGCCGAAACTTTTTACAGCTTACGCACAAGCTAGGGCCGAATTACAATGCTCCTTTATGACGCGAACATTTTTCTTGCTCCAATTTGCTGAGAACTTCCAGACGCGTGAACGCTCATACTTGCTTTCTGTTAAAGATCGCTATCAAAACCATTCTACATTCAACACAGCCAACCTTCAAACTGTGCATAGTACACAGTAGCTTGCCATTTTACTTCTAATTTTGCATTACATAGATATAATAAACATATTTCCTTATTGTTGTTGTTAAACTACATACATTACAGTAGGTTAGGCCTGCAGCTTTAATTAATATATAACCAGCACTGCCACTTTTTTCCATTATTATCAGGTCATGGGCTGATTTCTAGTTTTTTAAGAATTTCTAGTTCATAAAATTTGTCAGTTCTTCTAGATTGTTCTAGAGTTTCTCTTTTAAAGTATAGTCACACTGCAGATCAGTCATCTCACGCTGTACAGCCTCTAGCATGAGAACATTCCTGCATGATAAGATGACATGTCTTATAACAATAGGTTATTGACTAAAACAGACATACAGGCAGAATAGACATATAGACAGAGTATATCTATATATTGACTTTGGCAATATCTATCTATCCGTCTATCCGTCTATCCGTCTATCCGTCTATCCGTCTATCCGTCTATCCGTCTATCCGTCTATCCGTCTATCCGTCTATCCGTCTATCCGTCTATCCGTCTATCCGTCTATCCGTCTATCCGTCTATCCGTCTATCCGTCTATCCGTCTATCCGTCTATCCGTCTATCCGTCTATCCGTCTATCCGTCTATCCGTCTATCCGTCTATCCGTCTATCCGTCTATCCGTCTATCCGTCTATCCGTCTATCCGTCTATCCGTCTACACACCGCTCTACACACCGCTCCACACACAACTCTGCACCCCGCTCTACACACCGCTCCGCACACCGCTCCGCACACCGCTCCGCACACCGCTCCGCACACCGCTCCGCACACCGCTCCGCACACCGCTCCGCACACCGCTCCGCACACCTCTCCGCACACTGCTCTGCATAACTGTTGTTAAAAAGGTTCAAATATTTACTAAAATTAAACATTGCGAAACCATTATACAATCTACAATCTGTATCTTGCTGAGAGACACTGAATATTCATACGATCAGCAGATTTTGAACTTTTGGCCCTACTGAACTATTGTGTTATGACATGACTGCAACTAAGCTGGCTGCTATTACACTCACTATTTCAGCATTACAAGATGCTGGCCATTTTGAGCATTACAAGAAGGCTTATGGTCATTTTATGATAAAACATAAATTTATAAAAAGTGTGCTTTTGCGCTCATGTAAAATTATCTGATAAGTCTTCAGCTAGTATATAAAGCTGCGATGACCTGTTTTTATGCAAATGTTTTTTGGCCTGCTCTGATTCTAATGGTGAAGACGTACATTTATTAAATTATCTGTTCTTAAAAATTGTACCTTCACAAATTGGCATATGATATTACTCTATCTATATGTACTGGAAAAGCTCCTCCTGAATAGTCAATAAACTTCAAGAAACGAGTAAAATAGATTTTATACAATATTTTTTGCAGAATTTTCACACATTTTGCACAAATTGTCATGAACTTTATTTGGCAGTACAGAGAAGCCTGCACTCTCAAGATGCAGATTACATAGAGGGCTTTGCTAACTTCTCCAAAAGTCGAACTCATTGTTGTACGAGGCGAGCTGTGGAACTATTGTATGTAGATATATTTGCGGACAAGACTCCATCTTGGCTGAAAATTGCTGCTGTGAGTTGTGTTTATATTAATGTAGTAAATACACGCATTGTGCTGATAAAGTCAAAAGTATTAAAAACTAAATTTAAATTATAGAATTAATCTAGATGCTGAAATATTTTTAAGACATTAAATGCTACAAAAGTTACTAAAGTTGATGGTGAAGAAAGTTATTGGCGCTTTGCTAGTGAGTCACTATTAGAGCAATTGGTAATTCACACGGTGTTGCATCATAATTTGTCTCCAGTTTTTGAACTTGTTCACATGACGTAAGGCTGTTTGCTCATTGGCTGGTTAACCTATCATTTATGCTTTTAGTACATAGAGTCTGTATTTGATGGTTCATTACTTTGTTAGTTTTTTCCTAGGAACTTTAGTTGAACTTTTAGGAACTTTATTTGGAGTGGTTCCAAGTCAAACTTTTCAAGCACAGTACACAGAAACATACACAAATACAACAAAAACAAAAGCTGAACTGAAAAATTAATATCGGCTAGGAGTTACTTTCTACTCAAAGGCGTTGATTATCGTATTATATACAGAACTAATCTTAAAAATTTGGAAATACGTTGATATTGATGAGACGTTATATGGCTGGGTTGTTTTTGCGAACTCCGTAATCTTAGTTTAGGTTAGATAAAGCGATGTACATATTTTTGTAGAGTTTTTAGAGCCATAGTTGATAAAAGATCTGCTTTGGACTTGATTTTGATTTGATATGATTTGATATGATTTTGATTTGGCGTGATTTTGATTTGATACCAGGTCGTTTTGTAAACAAGTTTTTATCTTTGTTGAAGCTTAAAATAAGGTTTTTATTATTTAATTGTCTTTTTAAATGCACTTTCTTACACTTTGTGCTACTAAAACTTGAAATTTATGCATCTTCCATTAATCATGCTTAGCATTTTGAAAAAAGCTAAAAACTGCTACCTGCCGTAATCACCCATGTCTCACACATGTCTCTACTACCTCTGAAAATCAGCAATACATTTTTCACCGTCCTTAATTTTAAGAAGACTCGAGCTCTACCATACCTCTTCGTATATTTATTCCTAATGACTTCTTTTCATTAACACTGCGCTGATTTGTCTATTTTTCACAGATGATGGAGCTAGTGGCAGCCATAATAATTCGCAACATCGAAAATCTTATTATAGTACATGATGTGATAGAAGACTTTCAACAAGTAATGATCGACAGAGCTGGCACCACTGTGTCCTCATGGATAGAGGAAAATAGTCGAGCTGTGAGTTTTCACAATTATGTAATGGGAAGCTAGTTTTAAAAATAGTCTAACACAAAGTTTCAGTAGATTTTATAACAAAGTATGAATCTTTTTCCATCATTTGTGATTTTTGATGTTGGAAGTGATTTGATTACCAAAATGTTTCACGATTAAAATCTACAAAACTTATAAGTTTTGTAGATTGATGTTTGTTTTATATACATCACAGTTTTAAACTTGACCAATTGGTCAAGTTTGAAACTGTGATGTATATAAAACAAACATCATTCTGCTCATCATCAACCAGTACAAAACACCAGATCACATGCTCAGTCATCTACTGTGTACTTATAGTATAGAATTGAACATTTGTATATTTTAGTATTATCAAATTTAACTATGAAAACTATAGACAGAGATGTTTAATAAATATATGTCAAACATGCTTTAGAGTATCATATGCCGAGGCAGATATGTACTCATATCACGATATCGTTATGATGACTTGTTAAACAAGCTCCATTTTGGTGTTCACGTGCAATATATTCAATACTTACGTGTAAGTTTGAGATATATACAAAGTCCATATAAGATAGAGCTGGAATACCAAAAAAGTGATGGAATTTTATCTCATTGCATTTTTAGGCAAGCTCATTAATTGAGAGAATGACTACGCAACAAAATCCAAAAAACTCAAAAGAAAATACAATTAGACCAAGTTGTAAGAAGACCCCTGAGAGAACAAACATATATCAAATGAAATCTCCAGTACAGCCCTTCGTAATCAAAATTCCCGCCATAAACCCTAAACACGCTGCTCCTCCTTCAAGACAATCTGATTCTGAAGATGATACACTTTCCTCATCACTAGAAGAAAGAAATCTTTTGACAATAGGAGCTTGCAACAGGCCCGACTTGCTTAGTAAACAAACATCAACTATAATAAATCCTACAGTCGATGCATTGCGTGATAGCACCAACAAAGATGAATCAAACATGAATCGCGCAAAGCTTTCACGGCATCCATTAGAACCATTGATGGGTTGTAAGAAAATTTTCATAAGAGCGAAAGCTGCGAATCAGTACTGGTTAGAGTCACTCAATGTGTTTTGTGAAGACAATGATTGCATTAAAGAAATTTACAAAATAACAGTTCAGCCCTCAGCAGAAACAGTTACATTCTACGATTTAAACCGCAGCAAAATTTTAAAAGCAAAGGGTGGTCTGAAGAATTTTGAAGACACAATGACACTGAGTAGGCGTTGTAAAGCATCAGCTGATGAAGAAATGACATTTGCAAAGATTGATGGGACCGTTTTAGAAGATATCACGCCGCAGAGGATACGCAGAAAAATGAAATGGGAGGCAGGAAAAGTAGGAAGAGATGGCGTGTTTCACATAACAAGATTAGGACGTACTAGAACTACAACGTTGAATAAGTTTTGCAAGATCTACACTGCTAAAAGCTTGGTTTGCTTAGAATTCAGTTCTAATGTAAAGCAAAGTCTGTCTCATGCAGAACGAGCAATAATATTAATGGGAATGGTAAAACTTTATTACTCCATTTTCAAAATGGACGAACTTCCGAAGCCTGCGGGTCGTTTATATGAACGAAATCCTATTAGGGTTTACTTGCCTGAACCCTCGACTGAGCTGCTGCTTCGCTCGAGACTGCTGCGTCTCCGATTGCATGCCAGCGTTAAAAATCAAAATGGAGATATATACTTAGACGCGTTGAATGTGAGTAGCAATGAGATTGAACTGGTCTTTTGTCTGTATTTGCAAAGAAATGAACTATATTGCCTAGAGCCTTGCGGGCATAGGATTTTCAGTAGTAAAACCATCTCTGCCGAAGAAGTTCAAGTAGACAACCGAGATGGGTCACTTGTAGGAGTTTTCTCAAATGCAGACGGTTTTGTTGACTTTTGGATTGGCGAACAAACGGATTCTTCAATGGTGCAACGTACTTCTAGCGTACAAGTTGGAAATGAAACGGCTACGAGCTATCAAATATTTGATACTGTGACAACTAATTTAATAGCTACAATAGAACCGGAGGAGTCTTGTATTCTGGTATCTATTGCCTCTGGTAGGCTCGCTAGTGAAAATGCTCTTATACATGCTTATGCAGTTTTGTTGGCTCATTTTCACTACAATATCAGTGAGCAAATTTTAGGAAGAAGTACGTATTACTTTCAACAATCAAAATAAAATTATTTTTAAATCTAGTTCGGTATAAAGTATTTTATTATCTTACTGAATACAGCCTTTATTGTCAAAGATCAGTTTTTTGGTACACCATTGTAAGTTTAGAAATATTGGCCAGCATATCTTGATACATTATGCAATAATAAAAATATTGAATACCACTATTTTTATATAAACATTATAGCTGGCATGTTCAGGCATCAAATATCAAAAATAAAACAAAATAAAGCAATGCTGAATTCAATATTACCATTGAGGTTTAAAATGCAAACAAAGAAAATATCATGCAGTGGAGTTAAAAATAAGAGACCACTTTGAGTTTGACATATGACAAGTAACCTGGAAATAATGTGAAGCAGGTTTTACTATGTATATGATGGGCATCAATCTGATCATATCGCACAAGCAAACTGTAAAGAATTTTGGCTACTAATGCGATCCAATCAGAATTTGATCATGTTTTGGTATAGCCGAACTAAGGGGCGAACATTCCCTTTCTAGTGATATATATTTTGCTATAGCTTATGGCAGACAAAGAAAAAGTATTGGTAATAAACTGCAAACTTTGTGTGAGTCTGACTGATAATATGGATTTCACCTTTAATGGCATGATGTAGCTTCATTAAATTTTATTCAACATTTTATGGCATAAAAAATCAGCCAAAAAGCATTAATAGTAAACTCGACAAGATTGACGAATGAAGTGGTTGGCTTTCTGAAATCAATTGAAAAGACTGGGAATACAAAAAGGTGAACATAAGAAATTAATTACTAAGGCATATGCTTACTAGAGTGGATCACAATTGGTCAATTTCAGAAAATTTATGAAACTTAAAGTTTTGGAAGATAGCTCTAATGCTGCTGAACCATGATAAACGCCTATAACAAAGCTTCCTATAAAAAAAGGTGGTAACATTGGCTAACCAGTGTATCGGCGGCTCCTGGAGGTGATGTTCACGGAACGAAACCTACCAACATCACAAAAAATACTTCAATTAAAGGCAAGCATCTTCCTGAGAGGCTTCAATTGAAGCATCTTACTTAGATTGCTGATTGGTTGCAGATGCCTCTATTAACTAGGTAACAGTCAGTTAGTCTATATTTCTAAGTGTGGCTATTGAATTTATGTAGTGTTGCAATTTGACTACAAAATATCAAAACTACAATAAAAAATTTCATTGCTAGAAGAGCGGGTTTAAAACTGTTTGCACCCTTTGTGTTAGTTAAACAGTATTAAATATCAAACTCCGAAAGAGGCTACTGTTTATACAATATCAATATTTGGTGCTTTACTTAAACTTTCTTAAACTAAAAAGAACAATATCGAAAGATCTTGCATCGTTCAACTTTGCTGAGCAATTTTTCCAATAAAAGATATAAAAAGTATTCATTTATTTTTCCGTCATGTTCTTAACAATCGCATTCTATATGCAAAACAACTCTCACTTATTCAGCTATCAAGTTTAAAAAATGGGGAAAGTTCTGGAAGTCAGATCACACAGAAGGCAGAACTAAGTGGTAGAACTTATCTATAATATTCAGACTTGTAATGCATTAAAATCTCTATCAAAACTCATTGTTAGGTTACTAGAAACTCTAAAATCTTCTAAAAGTGAACAAAGATTACGATAGAATTTACTCGAGGCTTTAATTCATTGCCTGTATAAAATACAAAAAGTTATTGGGAGAGCTGGGCACAGTAAGCTAGCACTACACTTTGTTATATAAGGGCTTTTTGTTAACCCGTTCATCTCAAGTATTTTTAGCCAAAGTCCTAAAAGGAAGTTTATGTAACTAACAAGTATATATTCTTAAGAATGCTTTTTACAGTCTACCATATGCAACCTTTAACTTTCCTACTTATCGATTAGCAAACCCCCAGATCTCTGTACACGAGCTGCACACAGCCGAGCATGAATTACTGAATTACACCAAAGCGAGTCATTGTGATAGCGGTTGAAATTTAATTAGAGACCACTAAAGATAAGTTTTCAATTTCTCTGACGTTTTGAACTGTATATTACTATCAGTTTTATGCCAGTAAAACTATAGAAGTTGTGAAGGGTCAAAGACAGATGTGCCAACAATCTTTTTGATGTTAGTCAAATACAAAAATAATTTTTAACAGCATAAACATTTGAAACTTCAATATACACATACATAATGTAGTTGCAGTATATATAGGCTTCTATAGTCTCCAAAGGTTTATTAAGTTTAAACCTAAAGCAAATATCAACAATGACAAATCTCTTGCCGTAAGAACTAATAAAGCTTGGTTCAGTAGACACAGCTTGTTTTTAATAAAAAATCGTTACATAGAATTATAAAATGAAAAAACATTTGCCGACAACTACTACATATAAAATTGTCTAAATCTTAATTGGTATATTAGTTTAGTAACATCAACAAAGAAACATTTTATTTCATATTTATTTATATCTATTATTTTAGTATATTTATATCTATATTTATTTTTATCATACTTATTTTGGTTTGGTTTGCGTACGTTACTATGACAATAAAGACGATTAACCAGATACATAAGTTGGTAAGCTGTAAGATAATTAGAATGTCACTATACAGCAAAGTAGAAATTGTTTTCAAAATATTTACCTACTGATATTCTCTAGTTTGTTAGCAGTATAACAGCCAATCTAAACTTGTGAGTCTGTTACAAGCGTGTTTTTATAGAACACTATTCAGCTTGGTTCTCCTGTCCTTCAGAGGATTAATGGCATTATTTTGCATGTAAAACTATAGTATTATTCGAAACTATAATACCAAAAATTATAGTATTTTTGTAATGTTTATTTCAGTTGCCAAGATTGGCCTTCAAAGCTGGTTGGCAAGTCTGTGAAAATTTGTTCAGTTGAAACAGTTTTAGACTTCATTCAGCGACAGCAGAAATATATGCTGGCATTTGGTGTCAGCATGAAGGGGATTCACCTCCTGTTGTTACTGTTGGCTTTAAATACGTTATTATTGACAGGCTATAGCTACTATGATGAGGAGTCTCACCACTCTGAAGAGGTATGTTCTTTGCAAAGTTGTTTTAAATAGGTTTTAAAACCAACAATTGTATTATGATAATAAGTCATATAAATAAATATAATGTGTGTCAACAATTTTGATAGAATTAATAATGTTTTTTAAAAATATTTGGGTTAAACCCAGTTTCTATGGAAAAAACATGCAGAGTGTTGGCTTTGCCAGGTAAGAGCATGTAATGTTCTGAGTTTCTAGGAAAAGCTAAATGAATATAACAAACAAGAAAAAATCAATTAAATGCGCAACAAATGATCAGAGTGCTAATTCAGTTGTAAGTTATGTAAGTCTTAGAAAATATAATGGAAAATAATAAACTGAAGTCAGGTTAAAAAGACAAGAACGTTCTCTATCTCCAAACAATATATTCTGTTATCATTAATTAAGTGAACCAATAAATGAGTTTTCATTACTATAATTCATACAAATCTTCAAGGATATAAATAATATCGGGTTGCTCTTGCTTTCGTAAACAAATCCAACTAATTAAAATGTAAACGAACACAACTTATTAATATGTAAACATATAAATAATACATATTATATACACCAATATAATACTTATAAACGTAAAACAGTATAATACATATAAATTTTATAATGTAAATATAGCAGTATAATATAATGCAACATATTGATGTCATATTGTAATACAAGTTAATCTAGTACAGTGCAATATAATATAAAATATTAAAACATACTTTGATATAAGATATCATATTTGATAATGGTCATTATTGAATTAATTATATAATTTAATGCACCGCAACACAAAAAATGCTTTAAAAAAGTCAATAATATAATATATTACAATATAAAACAATATCATATTATGCAATACAATATAGTAAAATGTAATATACTAGAACATAAAATGATATATTCTAATAGAATGTAGCATGATACGATATAACATAAATTAATATAATATACTATATAAAAAATGCGAATTAATGTATAATATTATATTATATATTACACCACAACACATTACAGTTTGGTATATTATGATTCAATGTATAATAGCATGAGGTAATATAGTTTAATATATATAGCATACTGTGATACAACAAAATAGATTATTATTATATTATAATGTAATACATGCTAATATAATAATACAGTATAACATAAAAAATGTAATAAAAAGTGAGACATAATGTAATAAAAATAATAAAACATATACAGCTTATATACTCCCTATAAATGCCTAAAAACTATTGGCTATCTTATATGAAATGTCTAAAAGCTTTAGACGCAAACAAACGATAAATATCATGTGTCAAGAGCAGTATTAATAAACACTTTTTTTATCTGTTATAAAAAACTGGTAAACAAATTTCTTATTTAAATAGGATTACAATTGCTGAATCTATTTTGAGAAGGTACATAGCTCACATAATGTAACAAATATAAAAGCACTGCAGCTATAAACTGTATTAATGTTTACATCTACTTCAGGACTTGTATAATCACAAAGGAGAGATACCAACAGATATTTATCCAGAAATATTGGTGATAGCTGATCTTGGCTTTCAAAAGAAAATGGGAGGATCTTCAAACAATGTGAAAGAATATATTCAGCAAATCTTTGGGGGTGTACAAGATGTTTATAATACAATTCTACAGCCCAAGTTTCACCTCAGGATTGCTGACATATATTTGTGTGAGGTATGTACATGTACATGCTTGTATATTATTCTTTGGTAGGGTTTAATTTTTAAATTATATACATATATAATTCAAAAAGAGGCAAAAAACATATATACTAGGTAAATGCTCGGCATTGTATAGGTAATAAAATTGTTTTTTGCGTAAAAAATCTACTTTAATTGGCTAAGTTTTTTACCCAATGAATTTGAGCAACTCAACTTACAACTATAATAAAAGCTTATATTATAACTTGAGCCAGCGTTAGGAAAAGAGATTGTGTCATGCTCTTTAAGCGCGCAATAGCAGAAGCGGGAGTATATTAACCAATCAGCATTAAAGGTTGGCAGGTTCATAAGTATGTCCACTATTATTCATTGCTACGGCCAGTTGGACACGTAGTCTTGTGGTTTAGCACCCCTGTCTGCAGCATCTGTTTAGAGGTTTCTAATTCAAATCCTCTGCGAACCAGATTTTTCGTTCTTAAAACTTTATCGCTATAACTGGACACACGAATGACAGATCAACCAACATACAAACGACAAACATTGAGGTGTATATGTATAAGTTATTATTATGATGTCAGAGTTCCGTGGGGACTTAAAACCAATTAGAGCAGTTAATGAGCAAGAAGGGTTTCTACTTGCAAGATTTTTTGTTTATGAAATGGCTTCCAGAACAAATTAACTATGTAAGCGAAGCCTGCAGCTGTATACCAGTTACACTGCACCATTCTTTATATCTTTTTCATATCTTAGGAAAAGAGATTGCGTCATGATCTTTTAGTGTGCTAGCTGAACCACAATTATTTTAAAGTTTGACTTGCAACAAAATTCACATTACAGGTATTTGCTATCAAAAGGTTCACCATGTCTTACTCTGTTGTGTGGTAGGTGCAAAATGCGTAGAAATGTGATTACAAGCTCTTAAAAGCTCAAAAACGAACAGTCAATCCCGCCATCACAAAACCGCCGCAGATCGGAATTAGTTTATTTCTATACACATATATTTAGATTTATTTATATATTTATATATATATATATACACTCATGCTACAGACAGTACTGTTTCGGCTATTGAAGCCTCATCAGTGCAGCTCAGAGCTTAGGCAAGGGACACAAATCCCATTACCAATGAGAGTTGACTTCCTGCCATGAAATAACTAAGTTGCCTCACAGACTTTAAGAAAGTCAATGCGCTGACACCAGAGTGCTCAAATCACATGAAATGCATTCATTCTAAATTTGCACTCAAACTTTTTACAGTGAAATTTTAAACAATAATTTTTTGATATATTTCAAAAAATATTGCAATAAAACTTTTTTGCCAAGCTTTGAATAAAAATTCAGTTTGATTTAGGTAAAAGCTATCAACAGGTAATTATCCTGACATGCTCATAACATATTTTATGTGACTGTCAATATTTATGATGGCAAAGTAGAATGCATACTGACAGCTTTTTAAATGGCCATCAAGGAGCCTCATTTACCATTGAATGATAGTAAGAATGTTTGAATGTAGATATATATATATATATAAATATATATATAAATATATATATATTTATATATATATATATATTTATATATATATATATACATTCAAACATTCTTACTATCATTCAATGGTAAATGAGGCTCCTTGATGGCCATTTAAAAAGCTGTCAGTATGCATTCTACTTTGCCATCATAAATATTGACAGTCACATAAAATATGTTATGAGCATGTCAGGATAATTACCTGTTGATAGCTTTTACCTAAATCAAACTGAATTTTTATTCAAAATTTGGAAAAAAAGTTTTATTGCAATATTTTTTGAAATATATCAAAAAATTATTGTTTAAAATTTCACTGTAAAAAGTTTGAGTGCAAATTTAAAATAAATACATTTCATCCGATTAAACTTAAGAATTCAGTTTGACTTACTAATCTTACGTCAGTTTTCCAAAAGTAATAGTTAACTCACATGAAATTTTTAACAGTTTAAATTTATTCTAACATAACATATTTTAATACAATATCAGCACGCAAATATTACAAAATTTAATCTTCGCATTGTAAGGTCGGTTTCTGTTTGACAGAACGAAAGTGACTGCACCTATGTATCTAAGAACAAGGTTGGTAACTTGCTAAGAGTTGACAATGCAGAGTTTATGAAAGACATGGCTGATTGGGCAATGACCAGAAGAAATGTGACAGAGCCTTATGATCTGATGGTTACAATAACATCGTAAGTATACCTATGATTAGTTGAATGGTATGAGTACATAACATATCCCCTGGTATAATCAGCCTTTCCAGAATTACAAGTTACCAGAATCTTTTTAGAGGAGCTCTAACCGCTACTTTAACTGCTAGACATAACTCTAAACAGCTCTATTATAGCTGTCTATAGCTATAGCTAGAGACAGCTATAGCTTCCTGTAGCTATAGCTGTCTATAGTTATAGACAGCTATAGCTATGAATGCTATAAATGTCTATAATGTTTCCTGTTTAGTGCTATAGACAGGAAACACTATACATTTTGGCAGATGGATGGACTGACTTTTATTATAGTGAATTTTCTGTGAGTTTTTTTATAGTCAAAGAATTACATCTAGTATGCATAAGTAGCCTGAGCTTTAGAAGGTAAACAATCAAAATGTAGTCGCTGAACCTGAACCTTAGAAATAGTATACATAATTTTTGTGCGGTTTGGAGGCATAAAGTATTTAGATAAACTAATAAGGCTTAGAACTTGTAGGCTAGAGTTTATTTCAAAAAAATAGGAATTTCAAATGATACAAGCTAACATACCCTAAAAGTACTTTTAAAACTAAGCTGAAGCAAAGATTGGCTTGCTGAGACGTAATGCTGGCACTTACCTACGGGTTGTAGATTGCGAAATGTAAATAGAATGGAATCCAAAGATATATAATGTGACTAGTGTGTATAAAAAGCACTGAGAATTGAGCACAAAAGCATTGAGGATCAGTGACCCATAAGTGTAAGCTAAACCTACCACCATGTAGTTGTGCCATGGTAAAACTCACCAGACAGGTTGTTCAGTAAATGTGATCCTTCTTTAAGGTTCAATATCTTCACATTAGATACTCTGGTAAACCACATAAAGGTGTCAACTGTAGTTGACCGGTTGCTAACTTAGCAAATTACCCTAGCAAAACCATAAACTGTAAACTGAAACCTTTCACAATTTGAATATATATTAATTTCCCTTTCAAACTCTCTCAGATTACTAGAATCAATCTATCATTGATCAACAAAACCTGTTTTCTATTTCACCATGTTCAGCGGCTGCTGGTTTCAACTGCTCTTTCTCCTGATTAGCAAACAAAGTAAAATCACTGCACTGACTACTTCCAGTAAACAACTTATTATTTGTAGATTTTTGATGATGTCATTTTATGCTGAACAGTGTATTTTACTCTTAAGAGTAGACATATTCAATTTTAAATTGCTGTATTTCTCAGATTGGAGATGCACAGGGAAATAAATCCTAATGGAACAGCTGTGTCAGGTATTATGCTTTAACATTTTCTGGTATTCAGCTAACATCTTAAGTAAAATAAAATTTAAGTTTGAAAGTTTTGCAAAAAAATGAAAAATTATTATCAGCTGCCTTTTTGTGTAACCAAGCATTCTTGAAGATCCTAAAACTCAGTAATTTTTTGGGGTCAATGTATAAAATTTATGTGACATTTAGGGCTTTGTTGAAAAGTTTGGCAAGCTAGCAGCTGTGAGAGAATGCTAGTCAATATCTATTAGAGAATTATCTTATTTGTGAATTCAGACATTTCCAATGTTGCCAGTCTTATCTTTACAATAAAAATTTGTGTCACGTGTAGCATACACTTACACAAATACTTACAGGTTTACAGTCGGTGCCAAATAGAGGTTTTACGTTTTTTTTACAGTCGGTGCCAAATAGAGGTTTTACGTTTTTTTTACAGTCGGTGCCAAATAGAGGTTTTACGGTAGTTTTACAGTCGGTGCCAAATAGAGGTTTTACGGTATTTTTACAGTCGGTGCCAAATAGAGGTGTTACGGTATTTTTATGATCAGTGTCCTGCCCAAGCACATCAAGTACATGTAATACAAAGTGCTTGTCTGTTAGTACAAATGCCACTCGCCCTTTTCCTGTATCCTAGTAACATTCAGATAGGTCATTTTCAGCATATAGATATGTTTTAAAAATCCGTTTGTATTGTATTGAAAAGTAATTTAAGTGAGATTGTTTAAATTTTATAGATTCAAATAGTTTTTACATAATTTTTCTCAGTTATTTTTCTATTTTGGTTTTAAACTTTTCCTTGAATGGTTTAGCCAGTTATAAGTGGCAGATGGATAAAAAAACATGATAATAATTTAAAAATATAACTAAGTTTCACACCAGCTAATATATGTAGTTTTTTGCTATTTTTCTAGAGAGTTTCATGCATGAATCATCGATGGCTTACGATGAGTTATCTTGCAAGGGTTTACAATGAAAACGCATTTTTAAGTTTATCTGTGTGTTTAGCTAACAGTGCTGAATGTAAACAGAAAGTGTTTATGGATTCCCTACAGGAACTGGTCTAGCTGGCAAAGCCTTTCTAGGAGGGGTGTGTGGAGAGTCTAATGTTGCCATCATTTCTGACAAAGGAGACTTTGAAGGAATTAAAGTCATCTCTCATGAAATGGCTCATTTGTAAGTAGTGACATACCAAACCATGCTCGTGTGGGTATATAAAAATGTACTTGAATTTGCTTTTTGATCGTAATCTATTTTTGTATGATAGTTTGGAGCAGTTTTTCGTATGACAGTTTGGAGCAGTGAAGGCTAGAGTGGAAACTAGCTCTATTCATATATTGGTAATAGTTTCTACAGTTCCTACTCTTCTGTTGTTAATAAAATTATGCCTTACCTTCATTTAGTAAAGCAAGTAAGCTAGCAAGCTACTAAGCAAGCTACAAGTAAAAGTGTTAATGCAACTCCGATATGCCAAACCGATTCAATATGGGAAAACAATCCTGAACCAATAAATTTTAGATAAGGATTGTTAAGATAGTTAAAAGTGAAATGAGCAGATTAGTGTAATGATTAGATGCATGGGTCAGTAGACTTAGATGTTCTGAGCTGAAGTCCAGCACAATGAAAATGTTTTATTTCTAAATTTTAATCGCTATAACTGGATAGCAGAAAAATAGACAAACCCGGAGATTTATACGTAGGTGCATCGTTGAACTAATAGTCTTGATCATGTAATATTTGGTAGCAAGAGTCTATTCATAGAACAATCTAATGATAGCACTTGATTGTCGTTACTTTAGAATTTATTTTGTAGACTGCCTAGTTAACTTAGAATTGGCATGCATCAATACCTGTACTAACATCACATAATCATACTAATATTATTTTAAAGCACCAACTATTAGTAAGCTTGGCTTAAAAATTTTTTAAGAAATACAAAAAAACTTATCTTGTTTTGTTTCACATATTTCTGATGAAATAATCAGAAAAATTTTTTCTTTGTAAGAATATGTACATGTATTTGTTTACTTGCTTCTATTGCCTCGTCACAATCAGAAAATAACCTTGCTTAATAAAAGTAATGCATTTGGAAAATAGCTATTTTTGAGGAAAAAAACATTTTCTAATTTTATTGATGCAAGGCAATATTCACAAGTCATATTAATTGAGGATGTACTTTATTTATTAGGTTTGGAGCTGTGCATGATGGGAGCAGTGGAGGTGGAGAAGCCTGCAGTGCCAGTGATGGATATATAATGGGTGGCTCTGGACCACAAGAAAATCACTTTCGGCCTTCACCTTGCACAATTTTATCTATGATTAAGCACATCATGTAAGTTCCTTTAAGTGTCGTTTACTTAAAAAAGAAATAAGGAAAAGATTGAAAAGTTAGTTAGAAAACAAAGGAAGATACAGTGAGTAAGTTACCGAGAACAAAATATTTTATAACAAGACTGCCACATAACACATAAAAATTTTATCAATGTGTGCATGAAAAAATTAAGATTTATAAAAAGGCAAACACAATTATTTTGGCATGAAAACTCATTTTCTTGACCAGTTTTATGTTAATTCTAAACCAGGTTACATATACAAACATCTGATATCAGAAGCAATGTAATAATAATAATTTAGTAATGATATCATATACTATATGACATCATTACTAAATTTTTGTAATGATGTATAGTTTATACATCATTACGAAGTTTTTATTTTATTTATTACATTTAATATTTATTTATGAAGTTTATTTATAACTTTTGTAATAATGCAGTAATTTTCGCAATCCTTCATGTATTTTCAGATTGCCTTTTTGATAATGGACTTAAATAGAAATGTTTATAATAATTCATGTTCAATCATGCAGTCTGATCAGCAATTTTTCATGCGACAAACATAATTTTTGATGCCACACGTTCTTTACATGTTTTTCAACCAGCTATTGCTTGCTTGATCAAAGTTTAATTGAACAAAGGTATTGCCTGAATACTATTCTAGATGCCTTAAAATACTTAACTGAAGTACCTATCAGGTAATAAACTAGATGGCGGTATATGCAATTAACAGTAGAATGTTCAGATAACCACTAACTGAAGGTGCCAAACATGTATTACTGGTTTGTGTAGATCACCAAAACGAGACTGTTTAAAAGACAACAGACCTGGAAAGTACTCCTTAGATCACACATTGCCTGGGGCCAGTAAATCTACTGATGAACAATGTCGGCAAAGATATGGACCAGAGTCTAAAAACTGCCCCTTTTTTGGAGATGTAAGTTTCAATGCTCTATTCTCACATGATTAGCTTATGACAAAAATACTGCCTTTTCTAGATAGTTGGTAGCTAATGCGGTAATAATACTAATAATAATTAGAAAATGATAATGATTATAACAATGGTAACAATATCTTGTGATAAAAGTTAATCGAATGCGCTAAACAAGAGCAGTTGTTACTATAATAAGAGCCGTGTCTGTCCGTCTGGCCAAAACCAGACGGACAGACATGATTGCCCGTCTGGACATTGTGACAGACAGTCAGACGGACAGGATTGTGTTTGGAGGTCTGGCTAAAGCCAGACCTCCAAACGCAATCTTTTTCCAACCAGTTGGAAGTTGGAAAAAGATTGCATCATATGGGTCAGAAACTGGACACATTTGACGTTTTGACACACTCTTCCACATACTCGGATTGTCCTGCCTTTCAACATATCAAATTAGTTTTGCGTATTTTATTTTTTTGCCTTTACCGACTCCTGACAATCTCCAACAGCACTCAAGACTGCCATGGTCCTAGTACCTGTAGTAACTAGGCACTGATTGACATTGATCACCAGTCTGACTGTAAGAGAGTATTTCATGACAGCTGAATAACATTCAGAATTTGTCCATTTGGGATCACCTAGCATTATCAGGAAGGTACCACTCACCCGGGTGCAAGTGAACTGATTAGATAAATGCTCAGCCACCAGCAGAGACTGAGATTCTGTACGACAATAATAATAATAATAATCAGATGATGGGCTTTCCTCTTTTGCCAGTCTCCAACTATTGGACAGTTCATTTTGTTTTTCGTCTGTACTTTTAGCTATTTTCTTTGCTTCACCTAAAAATTACATGCAATAAAACATCACACACACGCACACGGGCACACACACGCACACGCAAACGCACACACACACGCACATGCAAACACACACACGCACACACAATAATGATACATCATGTATTTTTATTTTAGTCTGCAAGCTAATCGGTTGGTTCAGTATTGCATTACCTGTTTGCTATGTACATATAAAGAAATATTTCTCCATAACTGACAATTAAAACTATAACAAAAATACCCAAATTGTGAAAATGTTTTATGTTGAAGGTTGCATGGCTGCAACTGGTGACTTGATAATAAAAAGCACAGGCGTGTCTTGCAGTTAGTTTTGTTTTACTTGCAGATAGTCTCGGAAGTGTGTCAAAAACACTGGTGTTTCTATCCTCCAACTGGGACCTGCAGAAATAGTGGAGGTGCTTTTTCTGGTACCCCTTGCAACAAGAGCGACCCTCAAATGGTAACTAAAGCTTTTTGAATACTAAATGATTGCTATAAACATTAGACGTTATATGTCAGCTAAATTGTGTAATTGATTACATTAAAATTTCAAATGCAGGCATGTGTGCATTTGAAATGTTAATGATAGTTTTATCATTCTTATGTTCACCTTTGCAAGAATGATAGACTATCAGCACATAGGAATGTGAAAACCGTTAGTTTTTCTTTACTAAAGTTTGTCATTGAAGCTACCACAACTTCAGACTAGTTTTAGTCATAATCTTTACTAGACACGCTTGTGAGTTTCTAAAAATAGCCTTTAAAAAGTTCAATAGGTAAAGATTTAAACGTGTTCACTTTAACATAAAATAATTATACAGGTTACATAGAAGTCATGTTCCAGTTATACAATTCTTACTGACCACCATTTTTACTGACCACAGTTTTTACTGATCATAATTTTACTGACCACAATTCTTACTGACCACCATTTTTACTGACCACAGTTTTCACTGATCATAATTTTACTGACCACAATTCTTACTGACCACCATTTTTACTGACCACAGTTTTTACTGATCATAATTTTACTGACCACAATTTTTACTGACCACAGTTTTTACTGACCATAATTTTACTGACCACAATTTTTACTGACCATAATTTTACTGACCACAATTATTACTGACCATAATTTTTACTGACCACAATTTCTACTGACCACAATTCTCACTGACGACAATTCTTCAGGCAGTTTTGCATAAGAAAACTATTTATAACATAATCAAAATATATCTTTATGAATAAATTTAAGTAGAGTAGATTGTTTTTATTCCGATAGATTTACACTAAGACTTTCTTTATAGCACTGCTATCTCAGCTATGGATGCGTAGGAAAAGACTTTGCAGCTCCTCCAGTTGTAGTCGATCTTTCCACCATTGTATCAATGGCCACATCATCTGAAGTTACTCCACCTTCAAGGACTACTTTTCCAGGTAATTAATTACTAATCTAATCATTGATTAGGTTACTACTACTAAAGCTATATATATATATATAAATCTCAGTGTTTGTCTTTTGTTGCTCCCATGTTTCCAGTTTCAGCAATTAAAATCTAACAATGAAAAATCCGCGTTGCATGAGGTTTGAACTCGGTGGCTACAGGTCTTAAGACCAGCAATCTGAACCACTACACTACAACCGTTCAACTGATCATAGTGATGAATGATTGTAATTACATTAACTGTATTTAAGATACTCATGGTTAAATCGCTTGGGGTTACTAATAGTGCAGTTGAACGTAACTGTAACGATTATTAAGCTGCCTCCAAACACGGGTATCCTTCGTTTTTCCGTGACCTCATTTTATCATTGTCGGCCATCTTTATAGACAATTTTTTCGTTAAAAACGTGAAGCTTGTGCAATGAATTTATGAAAACGATGCTTTTGTTTGCATTTTATTATTATAGTATTAAAACAACACTAAAAAGTACTATTAAATAAAAGAATAGCGATCGTTTTCTACAAATATGGCGGCTTTTTCGTGAACGGGCGCATGTGCAAACAGCTTGATGCCGTAAAAAAAACATTGATTGTTTTAGTAAAGATTTAGACTAATAGCTTACTAATTAAGTTACCAAAATTCATTGGGTAATTATTTTATTATTTGCGCAACACTAGCCATTGTAACTAGTGTAATAAAACTAGCCAAATAGAACCATAAAGAAAATTTTTCTCAATAAAACATGTGATTTGAATATGACGATGATATTATGTCATCTACTAACTGCTGGTGTACTGAATCTAGTAGTAATTTTCTATTTTTTCATTTTCTTTTGTTTTTAAATTTGAGCCGTCAGCAGTTGTAAGCTGGCATACAAAGTTATAAATAAAGCCCTGGTCATCAAATATTTACAGTGAAAGCCATCAATTACTGCTACTCTGGCATCAGAGAGGGCTATATAGGATTATCTAACCATTCCATTTCTACATTGCAAAGACCTCTCTAGGAATACATGAAATTAAAACAAATAATTTATTCTATAGCTGCGATACTCAAAAATGTACTCAATCACCTGACGTATGTAGATCCACTAAACAAGACCAACTCTTTGGCAAACAGTTACAGTAATTAAAAGCAACTACAGTGAAACATGGATAACTCGCCCACGGATAGATCGAACACATGGTTAATTCGAACGGTTTCTTTGGTCCGTTCCCACGTAATGATAAATTGCTATAGATAACTCCAACTCAACAGTGTTAACTCGAACTGTTTTTCCCCAACGGCTACCAAAACGGTTGTTATCGCTTTAGAAAATCACTTTATTCCA
Source organism: Watersipora subatra (assembly GCF_963576615.1). NCBI lineage: Eukaryota > Metazoa > Bryozoa > Gymnolaemata > Cheilostomatida > Watersiporidae > Watersipora > Watersipora subatra. The sequence continues at coordinate 20,911,609 of NC_088714.1, read as the reverse complement.
AGCCATAGAGGTAAACCTCAACTTTTCGTAATTCATAAGCGTCGTTATTACCACCATCAGCAAAATATTTTTGTCAACGACTTTTCTAAAGGTTTGGTGAAATTTGATTTATACCAAACATCCGCTTTGGGATCGCCCTTCGGAAGCAAGGTAAAGTGAGGTAATCTTTGCATAAACTTCAAGAAAAATCGGCAAAATTGATCGTGGGTAAAACGCTCAAAAGAAAAAAGATGTCTTTTCTTTTGAGCATTTCAACAACGATCAAGTTTTGCCAATGTCAATCTAAAAAACGTTTTGCAATAACGTCACCTCAAACAACAAAACAATCTCAAGTAAAAGAAAAATCTCTATACCTTTTGATAAAAATGTTTAAAACTTTACATTGGAAGCATTTAATTTGAAACAAGCCATTTGTGCTTTTGCTTTATATTATAGTTTGTATATATACTGATGTCTTTTCTTTTGAGCATTTCAACAACGATCAAGTTTTGCCAATGTCAATCTAAAAAACGTCCTAGCAATAACATCACCTCAAACAACAAACCAATCTCAAGTGATAGAAAAATCTCTATACTTTTTGATAAAAACGTTTTAAACTTTACATTGGAAGCATTTAATTTGAAACAAGCCATTTGTGCTTTTGATTTATATTATAGTTTGTATATGTACATGTATCTACTAATAAATAAGTAAATACCTGGACTTGTGACAGTGCTCTGATAACTTGAACGCTCTGATAATTCGAACACTTTCGCTCAGTCCCGTGAAGTTCGAGTTATCCATGTTTGACTGTATTTAAATGTGTGTAGTATATCAGGTCAAGTAAGGTTGATATTATTGCTGTAAAGCCTAGTTCCCATATCGATTGCGAGACGCCAGCAGTAAATTGCGCAGCAAAACGCTTGCGACGCTAGGCGCGGCGGCTTCTGTTAACATATAGACTGCATCGCAAAAACACAATCGCCCAATCACATAAAATGTTCGCTTCTCACGCCGTTTTGATAATGGTTACCTTCACCTGTACAGTACATTTTGGGAAGGTTTTGCCTGTGGCTTTTGCGAAATTTAAACAGCGCTAAACTCTTGCGTTGACCGTACGGTGCATTGACTCATATCCAGCATCTAAGTTCACATTTCACCGCAATTGCCTGTGGTGCTGTCACCGGTGCTTTACGGCGTATATGGGAACCAGGCTTCAAGGTCAAACTAATCAGTATAGATATAATGTCTTTCTGTTCAAAGAATTAAACATGTCATATCTGATTTGTCTTCAGACCCAAATTGCAAAGATCTTGAAAGGGCTAATCTCAGAATCACTACAAACGGCCTCATTACCAACTGCACCGAGAACCACAGGCTTCATCCAGATGTCTTTTGCAGCACTGAATGGGTGAGGCAGCGGTGTTGCGCTACAGCCAGAGCTCACTGCGCTGACGTTGGAGATGATGCAGAGGCATAGCATAAGTCTTGTAGTTTCCTTTTAATGTCTCAGTGAGTTGAGGTACTTCGCAAAAAACAAAGGATTGCTTCTGAATATGAAAAGATTCTGATAAACACATTAACTTTTATTATAACAAAATTGCACTTTAGTTCAATTATCTGTGGTACTACCTCACCCAACTGTGGTTCTATCAAATATTAATCGTAGAAGTAGAGTAAAACTTTAGTACAACACATGAGACATTATGTTAGGAAAAATATGGCTGTAATGAAAAGAAATTTCATTGCATTAAATAAAATGTTTAATTATCACACGTATACATTCAATAAATGTCTCTCGTGTTTAGGAAGAAATCTGCAACAAGATATGATGAATGAACAGCTTCCTTTGAAATAGATTAACTGACATGCAAATAGACATCTGCAAGCTTAATGTGACACAATTTTTTATTTTGAAAATAGGTAGGCTACGTACAGAAAGCAGCTGCTGTTTCTGATACTACATAAAGTTGTCTATACTCATTTACAATTTAAGTTAATTTGTATAATGTTTTAAATATATACACTTAATTACCTAATATTTAAAATAATAAAAGTAAATACATTTTACTTAATTATATTTACTTATGGCGCACTCTCGTTATGGCAAAAAAATGCAGTAATGAGGGGATGGAAAACCATTCTTTTCTACATATCGTAAAGCAAAAAACTGTAAAACGGAGACATGGTAACTCAAGGGCGGACTATATTACAAAGCTGATATATGAAAAATTGTTTCCTCACCCCGGATAACCCGTATGGGTGGTAAATTCTGCTCTAACTCGGGTCTCCTACCAGAGACCTGGGAGTTTGAGCACTCGTCTCAAGATCTTAGCTGTTCCCAATAGCGCACTTTTTTGCAACTCACCTGAGTTGATTGTTGTTGGTATTTGGGCAAGCCACATTTTATGCGCCGGTGTTATTGCGCCCAGTGCCCCAATGACTACTGGGATTACAGTTGTTCTTACTTTCCAGCATTTTTCAATCTCTTCTCCAAGAGGGAAATATTTCTCTACCTTTTCTCTCGTTACATATATATATATATATATATATATATATATATACATTGCAGAAATATATATATTGCTACATATATACATTGCTGCCATTTGTTTCTTAAACTATCAATGACGTCTAGGTCCCTCCTGCCGTGACTTTCACACTCAAGTCCCAAGAAGAAAAAAATAGATAACAACCAACTTCACAACCAGAACAGTATAACATGGTTGGACCTGGTGAGGGTTGATATTGTTTTTGGTTGGTAATAAAATTCATCTCTACAATAATTATTATTCCATTTTATGCTTCACCCACCAGACGTTCATCCTCATCAGTTACAAATTCAGTGATTAAATTAATATCATCATCTTCTTCATTTGTCTTGGCTTTTCCAAAAATATTGTTATTTTAATTTGCTTTGCCATGCTGCTCATTCGATTTATTAGCTATAACGAGTTTACCAGAAATTTCCCAATGAGCCCAATTACACCCGATAATTACCTGCATTTCTAATATGACGATTTTATTGTGGATATCAATGAGCAAAGCTATTTAATTTCGCGTTTTCGCTCGTTCGTTAAGATAATTTAGTTTTGCTCATGAGATTTTCGCAAAAACATGACTCCGCGAAAGTGCGAAAGTTAGATGACGCGAGTACGTAAGTGTTCTAGGGTAGGTTAGGTGTAAGGCAATTTATGCCCAAACAATTAAGCAATAAATTGGTTTGACACAATTCTGTATTCATAAATTTGAATACATCAAAACAATTTTCAAAGTGTACAACTCGATTTCTTTATCTAATAGCCTCACTGATTACACAAAATTTAAGCACTGATGCAGATTAAGGCATATATTAACCATTCTTAGACTTGGTAGCTGATAAAAAGGTTTGGAAAATGGTGAGTGGAGAGAGAAAATGAGTAGAAAAAACAATACAGAGGTGATAAGTGATGCAATAGGTGAAAAACATGGAGTATTGTCATATAGGCTACTACTAATGGTTAGTTGCAATATGCAATACAAATTACCAATTATTAATAATTTATATTGATTATATTTGCTTTCTGTTATATAATACTCAGTTGCTAATTAGTAATCAATATAGCAATATATCTAATAAGTTAACAACCATCCTAATTACTTATCAATCTATCGATGAATTTGTAACTTTAGATTAACCACATATTTTGAATATCAGGTAACTTTTTAGCAAGGAATTGTCTTTACGTGTTTAAATGTAACTATAGTACATGCCAATGAGAAGACAACTCTATAAAATATGCCATAATTTTCTATTAGCATAAAACCACACAGAACATATCTACAAATACAACTTATCAGGTTAGCAAGGCAGAGACTCATGTGCTCACTATCTCTAACCATAATGCCAATAATGCCAATAATGCCTTAATTCCACTATGAATAACTGCATAAGGTCTCTCAGATCTGACTCAAGCTGACACACACAGCAGGCCAGCAAAGCACTTGAGCATATACCTTTTCTCTCAGGTTGACTTGCATATATCAAGTTTCTATTAGTGTGAAAGCTACAGCAAATCCTTTACCAGTCAGCCCTCTCCATGGCCCTCTCTCTTGTCTGATTATGGTGACAGCCTCTGGCTCTGCTCGCTACAGATATTCTAGCTGACTGAGGCAAACTGGAAGTTAATGTTAAAAAAGAACTGCCTTAAAAAGTGAAGGCAGGTGTTAATTTTTAGACTTTTGAGTCGTATGATGCCCAAACTATATCAACTGTAAAACTATGTCAATATTTAAAAAAGATTTATGCAGCTCTCTGTTATACATTAAAGAGCCATAAAATACAATACTTGGAATCAAAAATAGCTAAAAGAGCCATAAAACACCCCAAGGAAAGGCAGAGATCAGTCAGATTTAATTCATGACCCAT